>NC_143203.1:7027500-7355000 GCF_051530095.1 Phoenix dactylifera
TTAAGTCTACTCGATTAAAGGAGAGTTGGGGAGTAATTTTTTTTCCTCTTGGCCCAAAATGGATGAACACAGCCCAATACAGCTCAAAATAAATGAACACGGCCCAAGATGGATTGAATACGGCCCAGAATGGATGAACACGGACCAAAATAGATGAACACGGCCCAAATTGGATGAACACGGACCAAATTGGATGAAGACGGCCCAACACGACCCAAAAGAGTTCTTAATCCTGATGGCTAAAAAAGCAAGGAGAAAGGGGGAAGAGAAGGAAGAGGGAAGAGGGAAGAAGGAGGAAGTCTGGCAGCAACCAGGCCTTGGTGGCTGGAGTCGACAGCCAGTCGATAGCCGATGGCGGTTGGCAAAGAGAAGCTAATGAGATTCTCTGTTTAGCCCAAAATAGGGGTGATTGCTCGACAAAAGGAAAAATAGAGAAGAAAGATGGAAGGGAAGCTCACCAGCGCATCGACGAAGAGAAAGGATCTCAACCATGGCTGCTCAACCAATGGCAATTGGTAGCGGCGGTGCTCAAAAAAGGGAGGAATCAAAGGAAGCAGAGAAATGGGGAAGATTTCAGATGGATGCTGGCTAGGGTGGCACACCGGCCACCAGAGGAGAAGGCTCGGTGGGACTCAAAGATGGGTCGATCACTGAGAAATAGAGAATTTATAGGGGTTTTCAAAGGGAACGTGGCTCGTTCACCACAGTAATTCTCGCACCGATTGAGCGTAATCGGCGGCTGTTAAAAGTGGCCACAAAGCTGCCTCGGAATTAGCCCCCATCATAGTGAGGAAGATGGAACTCCTCCTCAGGCCATGGGCTGAGGTCAGTTGGGCCTATCAACTTCAGCCCAACACAGCTCATTCAGAGCTTGTTCTGACATTAGAATATTCTAATATCCCCTCCTCGAGTAGCTGTCACTACCACTAGACCCCATGCATTTGCGGAGCCAATGTTGCTGGTCCTGTTGCTGCCCGCAAAAGACCACCCCCAAGATGACAGGGATGGCGAAAAGGTGCCAGGTTCTGAAATCGAAGAGGATGCTGCACCAGACCAGATCAAAGAAGGACAAGATGAAACAAATGACTCACTGCCAATATCTGATCGTCTGCACAGGACTGTGTCTGGTCCGTGGCACTCTTCTTTGGAAGAGGCGGGTGATGTCTCCTGCTGCTGGGGACGTAATCCTCGGAGGTTGCGGACATCTGGGAATCGCTGCTCTCTCCACGTTCATGAGTATACCTTTGGGACCACGACGGCAGAGACGGCCCACGGTTACTTGCACCGCCGGGCCATGGGATTGCGCCTGACACATCTTTACAATTTGAGTGTTCGTGACATCGGGTAGTATTCCAACCTTTTTTTGGGGGGTGGGAGGGGGGCGCGGTCCATCGGGTAGTATTCCAACCTTTGCTTCATCCCCCAGAGCCAAGGCTGCGTGCCGGATCTCGCATCCATATACACACGGAGTCCTCACTAGCGCATACAACATACTTCCCGTCAGAGGTGTATGATGGTGATATTTGACTGCTGGTGTTCCTGAAACCGGAAACCCACAATTGTTATATATGGAAAATCAGCCTGCCGTGAAAGAGTTAATACCTTAACCTTAGGCACCTCCCAAGTAAACAAAAAAGCAGCACACCGGGCTTTTCTTTACAGCAAAACAAGTTCCTCAACTTTCAGCAAAGAATATTTTAAAGAGTCATTAGATATTTATTAGGGAACAGGTAAACATTCTTTCATACATTTTCCCTTTACAATCATTGTTGCTGGAAACTGGACCCGGGGGCGGCCGCCGGCTGAGAAGGAGGAGCTCCGGTGGGGATCGATGGGCTGCGGGTGGCGGCGGTCCGTCGGCGGACGGCGTCCTCTAGGATATCTGCAAAAAGCCGGTGGCCGGAATTTCCGGCGCCGGTCCTCCGATGCTTAAGTCAGAGGGGGAATATATGAGTAGAGGGAGAATGACCTGAGTTTTTCTTTTCCTTTCCCTCCCCTCTTTTACGATAGAGGGGCTCTCCTTTTATAATGGGATGCTGGATTACCTGTGATGCGACGGGACCAGGTCGCCGTACGACTGAGTACGTCGCGTGAGTTGGTGGGTGATCACATGAATTAATGCCTTGCTGTAGAGGATGAGGTCGGAATCAAGGAGTTGTCGCGGTGGACTGGACGTAGCCGAACTGACCTGCTATGGGGAACTGGAGGTCAGCAAACGGCAGGAACCATGCGCATTAATTGTTGAGTAAGCCGGAGGTCATAAGCATTAATTGTTGAGTAGGCCAGAGGTCTGCGGAGATCATACTCATTAATTGTTGAGTAGGCCGGAGGTCTGCGGAGATCATACTCATTAATTGTTGAGTAAGCCGGAGGTCTGCGGAGACCATGCTCATTAATTGTTGAGTAAGCCGGAGGTCTGCAGAGACCATGCTCATTAATTGTTGAGTAAGCCGACTAAGGCGTGGTTCCGAGCTGGGCCGTAGATGGACGTGACAGTAGCGGGCGGTTAGTGAGGTCTGACTTCTAGGGATCGGATGCCTTCCGAGGTCGGACGTTCTGAGGTCGAGAACCCAGAGTTGGGCGCCTGATCTGGCGCCAAGCCGTCCGGCGTCGGGCGCCAGGTCGGTCGTCTAAGGTCGGGCGTCAGGTCGGTCGTCCTAAGGTTGGGTACTTCCGACCATATGTTTTAGGGTGACTTGTATTTCCCTCAACACTACCCCCCAACTTCCAAGTCCAAGCTATTGGCGAGCTGGGACGTGGGAAGTAATTGCTTTTATTGCAGCGGTGGGGGTTAGGGAGGTTTAAATTATGCCGGCATTCCGCGCGCCTCGGGGCGTTTTTAATGAAGGGAGAGGAGACGACGCCCTTTCGTCCTTCGAAGCTGTTTTGAGTAGCGGGCTCATGATGGGGCTCCGGGATCCGATGGGACGGTGCCTTGATCCCGTATCCGAGGCGTCCACCCAGAATAAATGCGCTGCTTCGGTTCTCGGGGCGGACACGCGGCGCAATCCAGATGGGAGGCGGGTTTTAGCCCTGCCGATCTGGGCCGTCGAGAGGGTCTATATAAGCCCTCGACTTTGCCCTAGAAAGGTCTCCCTTGTTTGATTCCGCCGTTGTCCTTTCTTTTCTTCTTCCCCGACTGCGGCTGAACCTTCCCGGCGACGTTTGGAGGCGATTTTCGGCGATACTCCGGTGACCTTACAGTAGGTCGTTCTCCCATGTTGGCTCGGAGGCTTTCTCCTTTTCTTTAGATACTTGTCTCTTCCTTCTTCTTCATGTTCATTTTTTACTCCTTTCTCCTTTTCTTCTTCCTTTTTGGGATGGGTCTCGGTTTCGGTGAGGTTGGGTCCACTCTGATTGAGGAGGAACTGGAGTTGGTCCGTTCCCGGTTCTTCTTTCAACCCGGGTTTCATCTCGAACTTGCGGGGCCGGAAGATCGGGTGACGAGACCTCCGCCAGGTCGGGTCGGAGTGTATGTCGATGCACTTTGGGCCGGCCTGCGGTTCCCCCTGCATGAGTTCATAAATGACTTGCTGGTGGAGTATCAACTCGCGCCAGCACAGCTCACTCCGAACTCGTGGAGGACCATCATCGGGTTCGCGTCCCTCTGCCAAGCGCATGGGATCCCGACCTCGGTGAGCGTATTCCGCCGGTGTTTTATGCTCAAAACGAACCCGACGGATGTGGAGTGGTTATATTTTGCTTGGAGGAGCGGCTTGTCGCTCTTCCGAGGTGCCCCTTCCTCTATTCACGAGTGGAAGGGGAAATTTTTCTTTCTTTCTTCCGAGCTCTCGTGGGGGTTCGATCCGAGGTGGGGGCGTCCCGGGTTGAAGGCCCTGAACAGGCTTAGTGGTCTCTCGGTGGAGGAGCAGAGGGCCTTTGATGCTCTGCAGAGTCTCGGGAGGGACATCCTTCTGACCGAGTTCTTGACTGAAGAAGCTCTGGTGCACGTCGGCCCGAGCTCGGCGCGCCCCGAGGGTAAGGGCAGTTGTACTGCTCCTTCATTTTTCAGTTCCCGCCCCATCTGTTTCTTCTTTTTGTTCTCCTGACGCAGTCCGATACTTAACAGAAATTTTTCTCTTTGTTTCAGATATTCCTCATATGCCGACCAGCAACGCGTCCCTTTTCGCCTGGCTGAAGAGGAGGTCGGACGAGACCGGCGAGGCTGTGCCCAAGCCCCGCAAGAAGGCCAGGCTGGTCACCACTTCTGCCCCTGCCGAGGTGAGGGGCTCGGGGGCTGGGGCCTCGGGGTCTTCTCAGGGGAGAGCTCCAGTCCTGCTCCCATTTCCCAGCGGGCGAGCCGGCCAGTCATTCACCTGCGGCGCTCGGGGCCTGAGCCGAGCAGGGGCCCCGGGGTTCCGGGCCCTTCTCGTCCTGTTGCCCTGGGCTCGGGCGGGGCAAGTTCCTCAGGGGCCGGTGGGCGCTCTGAGGGGGGATCGGCTGAGCCAGAGTCTCCGATCCCGAAGGGCAGCTCGGCCTTCCGGGATGGCGATGTCGCGCGGGCTGTCTTTCGTCGTGCGATGCTCCCAGCCGACCGGGCCGAGTTTGGAGCTCTCGGCCTTGAGGAGATTATCGACCAGACGTATTGTAACACTGCTCGGGTGAGATATTCTCTTATTTTGGTTTTAGTCGTCAGTGTTTCCTTCGATTCTTACTCATCGCTATCTTTTCCTGCAGCATATCCATGAAGTAGACACTCTGGTGTTCATCGCCTCAGAATGCCAGAATGAATCTCGGCGATTTCAGAAACAGCTGGAGTCGGCCGAGAAGAGGCTAGCTGAGGCGGAGGCCGCACTAGCGGAAGCTGTAGCGCAGAGGGAGGCCACAGAGGCAAGTCGGCGAGCCATCATTGATGAACTCGAAGAGGAGAGAGCTGCACACTCCTTGACGAGATCAGCGTTGTGTGCCTCCGTGGCGCGCTTGGCCGAGGCCCGTTCCGAAGCCGCCGGCTATAAGTATGAGGGCGGGGTCCTCCGCCTAAAAATTGAGCAGCTCGAGGCTCGGGAGAAGAAGGCACTCGAGCGGGCGGAGAATGCCGTGGAGCTCTTCAAGGAGTCTGAAGAGTTCCACGACATGCTGGAGGAGGAAACCATGGACGGGTTCCTCCGGGGCTTCGAGAACTTTCGAAGACAAATGCGTCGATATTGCCCCCAGCTCGACCTTTCGGGGATCCGTCCGAGGATGGGCCTGAGTGATGGGACCGAGGACGAGGTTCCCGCAATTATCGCGGCCGAGGAGGAGCTCGCCGAGATCGAAGCCAGCATGGCCGATCAGGCGACATCAGGGGCTCCCCCCGAGGAGGTCGCCGAGGAGGCTCACGGGGCTACTGACGAGGCCCTGACCGAGGTCGCCGAGGGGGCTCACGGGGCTACTGACGAGGCCCCGACCGAGGTCGCCGCAGAGGGTTCAGAGCCAGCGCCCGCGAAAGGCCCTCAGGTCATCGCAATCGACGACCTCGAGGGTGATGCTGGTGCAGCCGCCGTTCCTTAGGACTTAGTCTTTTTTGTTTTCCTTATTGTTGTAAACGAGGTCGGCCTTTAAACTTGTTGTTTGGCCGACTCTCAATTTTGTACTTAAGCCTTTGGGCTCTTCCTTAATGAAAGAATATTTTTGCCAGTTCGTACTTACTTCTTTTCCTCTAACTGATTTATCCAAGTATCCGAGTTTGGCTAGGCCCGTAGACTTAGGTTCGGATTACGCTCGCTACGTTATCAAGATTATGTTCGATAAAAAATGACTTTTTGGCGCCGAGCTCAGACCTTTGGGCTCGGTCAGGATTGTAGACTCGAATTCTATGTATCCGAGCTCCAGTTATGCTTGCTAGGGAGGCTCCGAGCTCAGACTCTAGGAGAGTTCACTAAATCTTTGAGCTCGGATTTGAAGTTCGCAGGGCCGTTGAGCCTGGCTCCTAAATTTCGAGGACACCAGGCTCGGGCCTCAAGCCTCAAAGGGGTTTCGTTAGACCTCCAGATTCATCTTCTGGGGTATTTGGCCAAGTTCTTGAGCTCGGCTTTTTCAGGCGTAGGTTTACCGATAATGCTGGGTCGGCCCCTAAGGAGATCGTGAACCAAGGTCGGGTTGTCGTCGGAGCCTTTATAGTTGTTGGCCTCGGGCTTGATCGAGGTTCTGGCATATAGAGTCGGGACCTATGGTGAGTGCCTTAGCCCTCTCGAGCTCGACCAGTGTGTCCGTGATCGGGGTCGTTACTGCAGGCTAACATCGATTTTTTGGTGTTTGGGACTTGGCCGAGCCTTTATTCAGAAGGGTTTATATAGATTAACATGGAGGTCGTCGATGGAGAGAGCGCGCACGAGGTTGGTGAGACCCCGGCCTTAGATTTACTCAGAGGGGCATCCGACCTTAGTCGGGGGGAGGCCCCGAGCTCAATCAGGATCTTGCCAGTAGTACGTAAATAGACAAATGTAATGGGGCAGGTGTCAAGTGGGATGTACCTCTTGCACCTTTAAGACCAAGTGCTCCACGTCGAAGCAGGTCGCTTTGTTTCTTGGTCGACTTTTGGAGGCGCCTTTTAGCTCGGAGTCCGTCTCGAGAATGCCGACGAATTGGGAGATATCGCCGGTATCGAGCACGAGGTCGAGGGGGCTTGAGCTCGCTGTCAAACCAGTGACTCTTCTTGAGGGCGAGGGAGTTTGAGACTCTACGGTCGACTCACGGGGCATCCCGACCTTAGTCGAGGTATCGAACACGAGGTCGAGGAAGCTTGGGCTCGCTGTCGACCTGGTGACGCTTCCCCAGGTTGAGGGAGTTTGAGACTCTACGGTCAACTCACGGGGCATCCCGACCTTAGTCGAGGTATCGAACACGAGGTCGAGGGAGCTTGGGCTCGCTGTCGACCCGATGACACTTTCCGAGGTCGAGGGAGTTTGAGAATCTACGGTCGACTCATGGGGCATCCCGACCTTAGTCGAGGTATCGAACACGAGGTCGAGGAAGCTTGAGCTCGCTGTCGACCCGATGACGCTTTCCGAGGTCGAGGGAGTTTGAGACTCTACGGTCGACTCATGGGGCATCTCGACCTTAGTCGAGGTATCGAACACGAGGTCGAGGGAGCTTGGGCTCGCTGTCGACCTGCTGACGCTTCCCGAGGTTGAGGAAGTTTGAGACTCTATGGTCAACTCACGGGGCATCCCGACCTTAGTCGAGGTATTGGAGGGAGATCGAGGCCGGGCTCGATGTCAGCGCGGAGGGACGCTTCAAGTCCAATCGAGGCATCTGAACTTAGTCGGGCGTCCGAACTCTATTAGGCATCCGAGCCGTGCTGGGCATCCGAGCTTGGTCAGGTAATCTGAGGATCGCAAATGTCCCAATATTAGGAGAAACACAGTATAATTTAAGGAGAATCGTAGATAGACAATCGTGAGGAGGCGGGATTCATGCTCCCGATCATCAGGGACCCCTTAGGGTTTTACTGGTAATACATCCGTAGATTTTCGGAATTCCAGCTTCGTGGAATGGGGGTCCCTTCGAGAGACTCCAACTTGTATGCTCCGGGTCGTTGTACTCGGGCGATTCGGTACGGTCCTTCCCAGTTTGGAGTGAGCTTTCCTTGCTCGATAGGCTGAGAAGCTTCGGCTCTCCTGAGGACGAGGTCCCCTACCTTGAAGAGCTTGGGCTTGACTCTGGAGTTGTAGTACTGGGCCGTTTTCTGCTGGTACCTTGCCATGCGGACTCGAGCGACCTCTCGTGTTTCTTCAACGAGGTCCAAGTTATTCCTGAGCCGAGAAGAGTTGGAGTCGGCGTCGTAGTGTTCTACTCTCGAGGAGGGGAGGCCGATTTCGAGCGGGATAACGGCCTCCGTCCCGTATGCCAGGTTGAAGGGGGTCTCGCCAGTGGGTAACCGGAACGTAGTCCGGTAAGCCCAGAGGATGTTGTACAGATCCTCGACCCACTGTCCTTTGGACCGATCAAGCCTGGCCTTGAGCCCCTGCAAAATGGTACGATTTGTTACCTCAGTTTCTCCGTTTGTTTGGGGGTAGGCGACCGAGGTGAAACGGTGGTCGATGTCGAGCTCGGAGCAGAACTTCCTGAAACGGATGTTGTCGAACTGGCGGCCGTTGTTAGATATAAGAATGCAGGGGAGCCCAAATCTGCAGATTATTGACTTCCAGACGAAGTCCCGCATCTTCTGCTTGGTGATCCGGGCTACGGGCTCAGCCTCGACCCATTTGGTGAAGTAGTCGATGGAGATGACCAGGAACTTTCTTTGCCCGATGGCTAGGGAAAAAGGCCCCAGGATGTCAATCCCCCATTGGGCGAATGGCCAGGAGGCGATAATCGAGGTCAGCGGGGTCGCGGGTCGGCGCTGGATATTGGCATTCCGCTGGCATCGGTCGCACCTTCGGACAAAGTCTGCCGCATCCTTTTGAAGAGTGGGCCAAAAGTAGCCTTGGCGCAAAATTTTATGAGCCAATGCTTGGCCTCCCAGATGGTTCCCGCATATTCCTTCATGGACCTCTCGCATAGCATAGTCTGCTTCTGACGGACGGAGGCATCTAAGAAGAGGAGAGGTGAAGGATTTCCGATAGAGCTTGCCTTCATATAATATAAATTGGGAGGCTAAACGCCTGATTCGGCGAGCCTCGAGCCTGTCAGTGGGGAGGGTTTCATTTTGTAGGTAGCCGACGAGCTCGTCCATCCAGCTCGGCTCGGTGTTGATGCACATGGTCGGTTCAGGCTCTTCTGTGCTGGGCGTTCGGAGATATTCAAGCACCGTTGCCTTAGGGAGCTCACTCCTGCGGGAAGTCGCCAGCTTTGACAATTGGTCAGCCCTGAGGTTCTCCGCTCTGGGAACATGTTGAATGTTGAAGGAGCCTAGGACGGATATGAGCTCCCATACCTTCTGAAGGTATTTCTGCATTGATGATTCCTTTGCTTCAAAATCTCCCAAGACCTGGCTCACGACCAGTTGGGAGTCACTGAAGGCCTTCAGGTCCTCTGCTTTCAGCTTCTTTGCCAGCTTGAGCCCGGCAATGAGCACCTCATACTCCGCCTCATTGTTTGAAGCCGGGAACTCAAGGCGCAGGGCCTGCTCTGTTACCACCCCATCTGGGCTTGTAAGGACAAGACCGGCCCCGCTACCCCCCGAGGTCGAGGAGCCGTCCACATATAGGACCCATGGCTGCCCCGGGGTCTCCTTTGTCGGCATGGATGGGTGCTCGGGATCGTCCGGTAAAGTGCACTCCACGATGAAATCGGCGAGTGGCTGAGCTTTGATTGCCGGCCTCGATCGATATTCAAGGTCGAACTCCCCGAGCTCGACTGCCCATTTGGCGATCCTTCTGGCGCGGTCTGACTTGTGCAAGACTTGTTTGATGGGCTGGTCAGTCAGCACGGCCACGGTGTGGGCCTAGAAATAGGGTCGGAGTCTCCGAGCCGAAGTGATCAGGGCGAAGATTGTTTTCTCCAGCTTAGAGTACCGGATCTCAGCATCCCTGAGAACTCGGCTGGTATAGTAGATAGGCTTTTGGAGTCTGTCCTCCTCCCGGACCAGGACCGAGCTCACTGCAACCGGGGAGACGGCCAGGTACAGGTAAAGAACTTCGCCTTGCTGAGGTTTGGTGAGTAGCGGAGGGGAGGCGAGAAGGCGCCTGAGCTCCTCAAAAGCTTGCTGGCATTCCTCCGACCATAAGAAATCTTTTGGTCGCTTGAGGATTTTAAAGAATGGAAGGCATCGCTCGGCCGATCTGGAGACAAATCTCCCCAGAGCTGCGACCCGCCTGGTAAGTCGTTGTACCTCCTTGACCGTCTTCGATGGCACCATGTCTTGCAGCGCTTGGATCTTCTCGGGATTGGCTTCAACTCCACGCTGGGTTACCACGAAGCACAGAAATTTACCCGAGGTGACTCCGAACGCACATTTTGCAGGGTTGAGCTTCATTTAGTACTTCCTGAGCTTGGAGAAGGCTTCGTCGAGGTCAGCCACATGGTGCTCTGCCGTCCGGCTCTTCACCAGCATGTCATCCACATAGACCTCCATATTTCGGCCTATCTGGTCTTTGAAGATTTGGCTAACCAGCCTTTGATATGTAGCTCCCACGTTCTTCAACTCGAACGTCATCACCTTGTAACAATAAGTGCCCTTGTCGGTGATGAAAGCCGTCTTCTCTTCATCTTCGGGCGCCATTCGGATCTGGTTGTACCCCGAAAAGGCGTCCATGAAGGTTAGCAACTGATGCCCCGAAGTAGAGTCGACAAGCTGGTCGATGCTGGGGAGGAAAAAACTGTCTTTCGGGCAGGCCTTGTACAAATCGGTGTAGTCCACGCACATGCACCATTTTCCATTGGCTTTCCTCACGAGGACCACATTGGCGAGCCAGTCTGGATAAGAGACCTCCCGGATGAAGCCGGCTCCGAGGAGTTTGTCCACTTCCTCGGCTGCCGCTCGCTGCCGCTCCGGGGCGAAGCTTCGTTTCTTTTGCCTTACGGGTCTGCAGGTCGGTTTTACCTGGAGTCGGTGGATCATGACCTCGGGGTCAATTCCCGGCATATCAGCGGGCGACCAGGCGAAGACGTCTATGTTGGCTCGAAGGAATTCGATCAGACGCCCTTTTTCGCAGGAACTCAAGCCGGAGCCGACCTGTACGGTTAGTTCTGGAGAACTTTCTAGTAAAGGGATTTGGGTAAGAAGCTCACCGGGCTCTACCCGTTTCTTCCAAGGGTCGTCCCGCACGTCCAGGGTTTCGAAGGGTAGCATGCGGCCTGTTGCTTGGGTTGATGCCCAGGCCAGTAACTCTTGCTGGCCTGATGCTTCAGTTGATCGCTTTGCTTCGTAGGTCGCCACGTAGCACCGCTTGGCCATCATCTGATCTCCGCGGACCTCGCCCACTCCTTGACTGGTAGGGAACCGCAGAAGAAGGTGGTAGGTTGAGACTATAGCTCGGAGGGCATTTAGCCCTGGTCGTCCGAGGATAGCATTGTAGGCCGAAAGCAGGCGGACCACGAGGAAGTCCGTTTTCACAGTACTTTCTCGGGGGACGAGACCGACCGTGACTAGAAGGCTGACCTCACCTTCAACTGGGACCGAGTCCCCGGTGAATCCGACCAGCGGGGCATTTATTTTCCGAAGCTGGTTTTCCGCTAAGCCCATTCTTTGGTAAGCTTGGTAATACAAAATATTTGCTGAGCTTCCATTATCAACTAAGATCCGCTTTACATGAAACTTGTTTATAATCATGGATATAACCACAGCATCATCGTAAGGAGTCTCAACTCCCCCTAAGTCCTCCTCCGAGAATGAGATAGCTTCGGAGGTGCGCGGGTGCTTCGGAGAGGTCCTTTCCTCGGCTAAGTCTTCAGCCGGGCTCTCTCCTCCTCCAATGACATTGATGATGCCGGCGATGGGCCTGTTGTCATTTGGGTTTTCGGGTGGCACGGCGTTTTCCACTGGCCTTCTTTCCTCACGTTGGTTTCTTACAAACCGATTGAATACCCCGCGGCAGATAAGCGCCTCGATCTCATCTCGGAGCTGGAAACAGTCCTCCGTGTCGTGCCCGTGGTCTCGATGGAAGCGGCAATACTTCCTGGGGTTGCGCGGGACTTCCGTATCCCGCATAGGGGGCGGAGGTCGGAAAAAGTCCCGACCTTCAATCTCCATCAGAATCTCGGTCCGGGGTGCATTGATGGGTGTGTAGTTTTCGTACTTTCCCGAATGCATCCGAGGTCGTAGCGGGGACCTCGGCTGAGGTGGGAACCTTGGTCGAAGCTGTCCCTACTGTCGAGGCGGGTTCCTTAGTCGAGGGAGATTCTTTTCATGGCGGGGGGATCGGCTTCTCTGGCGGCTGTGCTCCTCGCGGCGCTTCTTCTGCTTCTTTGAAGCCAGCTCGGTCGCACCCCGCCTGGAGGCGATAGCTTCCTCAGTCTTTGCATATTTTCGGGCTCGGGCCAGCATTTCGGTGAAGTTGGCGGGGAAGCTTTTTTCAATGGAGAAGAGAAATTTGTAGGAGCGAGCTCCAGTCTTTAGTGCCGACATGGCTATTGACTGGTCGAGCTCGCGGACTTCCCATGTTGCGGTGGTGAAGCGGTCGAGATACTCCCTTAGAGATTTCCCCTCCTTTTGCTTGATATCCAGAAGGAAGTCCGATGTTCGCCGCTGGCGCCGGCTGGCAGCAAAATTGGTGGCGAATTGCCTGCCGAGCTGCTCGAAAGAGGATATCGTACTCGGCTTCAGTCCGGAAAACCATAGCCGAGCTGTTCCCCGGAGGGTCGCTGGGAAGGCCTTGCAGAGCAGGACCTCCGAGGACCCTTGCAGTGCCATGAGAGCTCGGTAACTCTCCAAATGGTCGAGGAGGTCGGTAGTTCCATTGTAGGGCCCCACTTGGGGCATCTTGAACCTCGGTGGGACCGGCTCATCCTCGATGTGGTGGGAGAAGGGGGACTTGGTGGTGAATTCAAAGTTCCCTTCGCGCCTCGCCTTCCTGCTGTGAAGCGCCTCAATTTGGCGCTCGAGATTCTCGACTTTCTTGTCGAGCTCCCCCGCCTGGGGGATTGCCGCGGTAGTCCGTTCCGGCTCGCGGCGGTCCGGGGCCGACTCGGCCTCCAAAAGTTGTGGCCTTCGGTCTATGCTTCTCCCTGGCAACTCCCTCCGGGGAGATGCTCGGGCCGAGCTTTGGCGATAGCACTGTTCTTCATTGTTGGCCCTTGAGGAGCCACGGAGGTTTTGGCTCTGGAGCACTGGTCCGTTTAGAGGGAGCGTTGGTTGAACCTGGGCCTGGGGGGGCGGCACGGGTAGAGCTCCCTCGCGCTGCAAGCCTTGGACGGCTGCAGCCAAGGCCTGGACCTGCTGCACCAAGATGTTGAACTGTTCCGGCTGAACTTGAGGAACTGGGTCAGCCGGAGGTGGTGAGTTCTGGACGGAGTGTCCAGAACTTGGTGGGGGACGCCGAGAGGCGTTAGAAGCTCCTTTACTTCTCAACTTCATGGCTGCAACTCGGGCCCTTCCTCTAGCGCCAACTGTTGCTGGAAACTGGACCCGGGGGCGGCCGTCGGCTGAGAAGGAGGAGCACCGGTGGGGATCAACGGGCTGCGGGTGGCGGCGGTCCGTCGGCGGACGGCGTCCTCTAGGATATATGCAAAAAGCCGGTGGCCGGGATTTCCGGCGCCGGCCCTCCGATGCTTAAGTCAGAGGAGGAATATATGAGTAGAGGGAGAATGACCTGAGTTTTTCTTTTTCTTTCCCTCTCCCCTTTTACGATAGAGGGGCTCTCCTTTTCGTGTCTGAGAGCCGAGTCGACTCCCGCAAAGTCCGAATCGACTCCGAGACAGTTCAAGTTCAAAGATAGAAGACCTGTCTCTCCGGCTCTGAGAGCCGAGTCGACTCCAAGGAAATCCGAGTCGACTCGAGGAAGTAAAATCGAGAGGATGAGTTTTGAAGCCCTGAAGATCGAGTCGTCTCCAGAAGGGAAAGTCATCTCCGGACAATTGGCGAGTCGACTCCAGGTTCAGCCGAGTCGACTCCAGAACGAGACGGCACTTGATTTCAAATTTTGAACAGTGGGCGAGTCGTCTCCAGTAAAGCATGAGTCGACTCCAGCAACACTCGAGTCGACTCCTGATCGAGCGAGTCGACTCCGATCCCAACGGGCATTTTGTCAGGAGTTGCAGAATGTGCAGAACGGCCTTGAATCTGTGTCTAACGGCTATTTTTCTTTGGGAATGGCTTAAATAGCCTGAGTGAATAGTAATCAAGAAAAAAAAAAGAGAGACTCCATTCAAAGCTAAAGGGATTTCCACCAACCAAAAGCTCTCTAGAGTGATTACACGAAAAAGAAGGAAGAAGTGCATTGAAGTCGACTCTCCAACTGTCTTCCTCACATTCAAGGCTCTCCTCCTGACAGCAAGTCTACATCAAATTCAAGAGGAGTCAAAGAGTTTGAAAAGCCCCTTCCTCCATCTCCAAAATCAGTTTGAGGGCTTCTTACTCTTCCTTGCTTAAATTGTTTAAATACGCTTTTGAGAAGCTTCCTTTTTGTTTGTGTCAAACTATTTGTTACTTACTTGATTCAATCAGGGGATTGAATCAAGGGTGTTAAGGTTTGTTGGTGAGCCAAGGTTAAAACCAACGTTGTAAGGGTTTGATTGTGATCTCGGAAAAACAATCGGGTGGTTTTAGTCGGTGAGCCTGTGAAAACTGACCGAGTTCATTGTGATCTTGTAAAACAACAAGTTAGGTTGTGAACTTGTAAAACAACCGGCTGTAATCCGAGGGATTATAGTGAACTCCCAAGTGAGGCTTGGGGAGTGGACGTAGGAGCAAGGGTTAGCTCCGAACCACTATAAAATTGCTTGTGTTTATGATTGTTTCATTGTCTCTTCCTTTCCCTTCATCCACTGCATATAGCAACTAATTAATCCACTTGCAAAAGTTTTAATTAGTTACTCACAAAGTCTTTTAATTGCAATAATTATTTTAAAACCCAATTCATCCCCCCTCTTGGGTTGTCTATCTGGGCAACAAGTGGTATCAGAGCCGGAACTCTTTTACCAAAAGAGTAAAAGATCAAAATGACAACCCCATTTGGATCTTCTCATGTTGAGGGCCAGTCCACCCATAGACCACCATTCTTCAATGGATCCGACTACTCATATTGGAAGGCTAGGATGAGAATATTTATCCAAGCACAAGACTATGAGATGTGGACCACCATACTTAATGGACCATACATCCCATCAATTTTTGTAGAGGGTGTTACTATACCCAAACTTGAAAAGGATTGGGATGACAATGATATAAGGAAGGCACAACTAAATGCCAAAGCAATGAATGTGCTTTATTGTGCTTTAGACCGAAATAAATTCAATAGAGTCTCTACTTGCAATTCTGCAAAAGAGATTTGGGATAGACTTGAAGTGACCCACGAGGGCACAAATCAAGTAAAAGAATCTAAAATAAATATATTAGTTCATAAGTATGAATTATTTAAGATGGATTCCAATGAAACTATCACTTGCATGTTTACTAGATTTACTGACATTGTCAATGGCCTAAAAAGCCTTGGCAAAAATTATACTAACAGTGACCTTGTCAGGAAGATTCTTCGTTGTTTGCCAAGGTCATGGGAGGCCAAGGTGACGGCAATCCAAGAAGCCAAGGACTTGAACAAGCTTCCACTTGAGGAGCTTCTTGGATTCCTAATGACGCACGAGCTCACAATGAAACAACACAGCGAAGAAGAATCGTCTCATAAGAAAAAGGTAATAGCTCTCAAATCTACTTCTTCTAACAAGGATTTATCTTGCAGTAGCAGCAGTGAAGAAGAAGATCATGAGGGAGATGATGATGAGGCTCTTCTCGTGCGTAAGTTCAGAAAATTCATCAACCGAAAGAAGTCCTTTCATCAAAGGAGAGGTCCCTCAAGTTCCTATTACAAGGATAAAGATAAGGAAAGGAAAAATGAGGGAATCGGATGCTACGAATGTAAGAAGCCGGGACACTTCAGAGCGGACTGTCCTTTGCTCAAGAAGGCCAGCAAGTACAAGAAAAAGAAAGTCCTCGTCTCCACCCTATCGGACTCCGATTCATCATCATCATCATCGGATGAGGAACAAGAAGAAAAGGCCAACCTATATTTTATGGCAAACGAAAATGAGGTAACATCTGAAACGCATTTAGATTTTACCTTTGATGAATTGTATGATGCGTTTAATGAATTAATGGATGAATATAAGACAATAAATCTTAAGAATAAAGAGCTAAAACTAACCAATCAATCTCACCTCCATAAATACGATAAATTAGTTAAGGATAAGGATTTTATCATTAAAGAAAATTTAGAACTTAAAACAAGCAAGCAAATGTTAATTCAAAAAACTAATACCTTAATTAAAGATAACGAAAAACTAACCAAAAAAATTTCTGAACTTAAAAAGGATAAACAAACTATTAGAGATAATTTCACAAAAGACTTAAATGCACTAAAAACAGAAAAACAAAAGTTGGCACTAGAACTTGAAAAGTACAAACCTTTTGTAGAAAAGTTTACATATAGTTCTGAAAAATTGGAAATGATACTTAATAGTCAACGAGCTGTGTTCAATAGAGCTGGTTTAAGGTATAAACCTAAAAATAAGCAAAAGCTCCTTAGTAATTTCTTTGTAAAAGCAGGGGAAAGCAAAACTAAGAAAATAACCTATTTTTGCTGTGGAACAATAGGACATAAAGCTAATGTGTGTGATCATAGAAAAGGAAAAGCTAAAGAAAAAATTAAAAGGGTTTGGGTTCCAAAAGGAACCAACATTACTAACCATGAAGGACCCAAGAAAACTTGGGTACCTAAAATTGTATGATTTCCTTGTGTAGGAGTGTCTTGCAGCCAAGGTCGACAAAAACTGTTGATACTTGGATAGTGGCTGCTCAAGACACATGACGGGTGATAAAGACCAATTCTTCACCCTTGAGCCTAAGAAAGGAGGTGCAGTGACATTTGGAGACAATAACCAAGGTCACATCGTTGGTATAGGTAAAGTACAAATCACCTCCTCAACCTTTGTTGATAATGTACGATTAGTAGATGGTCTTAAACATAACTTACTTAGCATAAGTCAATTATGTAATAAGGGTTTTGATGTTTTGTTTAAACAATCCTTATGCATCATAACCAACTCAATTGATAATAGCTTAGTATTCAAAGGAATAAGACGTGAAAATATCTATGTAGTAGATCTAGATGATCTTGCTAAAAATAGTCCTTGCTTAGTTGCTAGTGATACTAAGGAGAATGATGCAAGTTGGTTATGGCACCGTAAATTAGGACATGCAAGTATGGATACAATATCTAAGTTAGTTAAAAGAGATTCTGTAATAGGTTTGCCAAAACTAAAATTTGAGAAAAATAAAATCTGTGAAGCTTGTCAATATGGCAAACAATCAAGGAACTCCTTTAAATCCATAAATTGTGTCTCTACCTCTAGACCTCTTGAACTACTACACATGGATCTATTTGGACCAACTAGAACCACAAGTCTAGGTGGAAACAAATATGGTCTTGTTATTGTAGATGATTTTTCTAGATATACTTGGATCATGTTTTTAGCTCATAAAGATCAAGCATTTTCAGTATTTAAGAAATTTCATAAGGAAGTAACTAATGCTAGAGATGCTTCAGTCATAGCTATTAGAAGTGACCATGGAACGAAATTTGAAAATTATCTATTTGATGAATTTTGTAGTAAAAAGGGGATAACTCATAATTTTTCTGCACCTAGGACACCACAACAAAATGGAGTTGTAGAAAGGAAGAATAGAACCCTAGAGGAAATGGCTAGAACCATGCTATGTGAAAGTAACCTCCCTAAGTATTTTTGGGAAGAAGCCATTAATACATCATGCCATATATTAAATAGAGTTTTATTGAGACCCATTATAAAGAAAACACCTTATGAACTTTGGAAAAATAGAAAGCCCAAAGTAAACTATTTTCATGTTTTTGGATGTAGGTGTTTCATTCATAATAATGGAAAGGATAACTTAGGTAAATTTGATTCTAAATCTGATGAAGGTATCTTTTTGGGATATTCTACATCAAGTAAAGCATATAGAGTATTTAACAAAAGAAATCTTGTTATTGAAGAGTCTATACATGTTGTGTTTGATGATACTAGTGATATCTCTTCTAGCAAGAGAGTTGTTCCTGATGATGATGCAGAAATTCTTGAAGAAAAGATTGATGAGATGACATTACAAGAAGATGAACAAAAACTAATTGGAAATGCATCAACAAGCCAAGAGGCAATTGTGGATCATGGGCTGACTAAGGCTTGGAGGTATGCTCATGGGCATCCTAAGGAATTAATTTTAGATGATCCATCTCAACCTGTTAGGACTAGAGCATCTCTTAGGAACTTAAATAATCATCTAGCATTTGTCTCACACTTTGAACCTAAACACATAGAAGAAGCTGAAAAGGATGTAAATTGGATAAATGCAATGCAAGAAGAACTAAACCAATTTACTAGAAATAAGGTATAGAACCTAGTTGAACGACCCTCTGAATATTCAATAATAGGTACCAAATGGATATATAAAAATAAACTTGATGAAAATGAAATTGTGATTAGGAACAAGGCTAGACTAGTAGCAAAGGGCTATAATCAAGAAGAAGGTATAGACTTTGATGAAACTTTTGCTCCTGTAGTTAGACTTGAGGCAATTAGATTGTTACTAGCATTTGCATGCTCTAAAGACTTCAAATTATTTCAAATGGATGTAAAAAGTGCATTTTTGAATGGGTATATTAATGAGGAGGTGTATGTAGAACAACCTCCTAGTTTTGAAAATCATCAATACCCCAATCATGTTTACAAACTAAATAAAGCACTTTATGGTCTAAAGCAAGCTCCTAGAGCTTGGTATGAAAGACTTAGCAAATTTCTACTAGACCATGAGTTCTCTAGAGGAAATGTAGATACAACACTGTTTTTAAAGAAGAAAAACAAAGAAATGTTAGTAGTGCAGATTTATGTTGATGATATTATTTTCGGTGCTACTAACAATCGCCTCTGCGAAGAATTTGCTGACTTGATGCAGAGTGAATTTGAAATGAGCATGATGGGAGAGCTGAACTATTTCCTCGAACTACAAATCAAACAATCTAAGGAGGGCATCTTCATCTGTCAAGCGAAATACATCAAAGAGATGCTCAAGAAGTTTGATATGGAAGGAAACAAGCCAATCAGCACACCCATGGGTACGTCATGCAAACTTGATAAAGATGAATCAGATAAGTCAGTAGATCAAAAGATGTATAGAGGTATGATAGGATCTTTATTATATCTTACTGCAAGTAGACCTGATATCTTGTTTAGTGTATGCATGTGTAGACCTGATAGCTGTTAAGAGAATCTTTAAATACCTAATAGGAACAAAAACCATAGGTCTATGGCACTCTAAAGATTCAAGCATAAATTTAATTGGGTACACTGATTCAGACTTCGCTGGTTGTAAACTTGATAGAAAAAGCACCAGCGGATCATGTCAATTCTTAGGAGAAAATTTAATCTCTTGGTTTAGCAAGAAACAAAACTCGGTTGCATTATCTACAGCTGAAGCCGAATATGTTGCTGCCGGGAGTTGTTGTGCTCAAATCTTGTGAATTAAACAACAACTTGAAGATTATGGCATTAAACAAGATAAAATTTCCATTAACTGTGATAATACAAGTGCCATTAATCTAACTAAGAATCCAATTCAGCACTCAAGAACTAAACATATTGAGATAAGACATCACTTCATAAGAGATCATGTACTGAATGGTGATGTGACACTTCAATTTGTGTGTACTGATGATCAACTTGCTGATATCTTCACAAAACCCCTATGTGAGGATCGATTTTGCATACTTAGAAGAGGGTTAGGAGTGATTGATCCATTCTCGTGATACTCTCCTCTAATTCATAGATTTTGAGGATTAGTTTAAGGTAAACATAGGACTTCTTATCTATGATCATCAATTCAGCTCCTAAATCATGGATAAGTCTATAACTATCTCTAGTGGCACGAAAATAACATGATTTTTGGGTGCGTGCCAGAGTTCGAGTCGACTCGGATACATTTTAGAGTCGGCTCATGGGGGAGTCGACTCGCGTATATTTTGGAGTCGACTCGAGGTCGATGGCATCATGGAGGGAGTCGACTCGCGCATATTTTGGAGTCGACTCGAGGTCGAGTCGACTCGCGACTTACTGGAGTCGACTCGAGGTCGGGAATCCGATGTTTTAACCCTAATCGAAACGTTCAATTGACACTTCTATTCACCGCCGTCACTGTTTCAAAAAAATCCTAGAGTCGTCTCCGACCTCGTCTCCGACCCTTGTTAGGCCATTTCCGTCGAGTTTCCCTCCGTCCCTCGTGTCCTTTCCCCCTCCTTAGGTCTAGGATGCCTCGCAAAGCCACTGTCCCGAGCCGGAAAAGGCCCCATTTCGCGAGCGGCACCGAGCGACGGTCAAAGGCTCGGAATGAACCCGCGAGGCCACAACCTCCGGTTCCTTCCCCGCCGAGGCCGGTTCCCTCGCGTCCGTACGCCGGGAAGGCGGTCTCCACCGGGAGAAAAGTCAACTTTGACTTCCTCTCCCGGGAAGGCTTTACCCTAGGGCATCGGTTAAGGGCTCAAGGGTTAGAGAGGTTTTGTTCCCTAGATCTTCCTACTTACCCGGGGTTAGTTAGGGAATTTTACGGTACTATAGCTAGGGGTAATGGTGGTATTCAGGGAACTGCAGCGGGTGTCCCTATATTTATTTCGGAGGACTTCATTGCTCAAGTCCTCCATCTTCCCCAAGTAGGGGTGTCTCCCTCTCACCCCGCGGATAGGACTGAGGCCCTTACGGCCATACTAGAGAGTCCACCTCAGTCCCCCCTAGAAGAGGTGTCTGCAAATCAGCTATCAGCTGAAATGCGGCTCCTCTTAAGTATCATATCTAGGATCCTCTTCCCCAAGATAGGCCGTTTTGATTTTGTGTCTGAGAGGGACCTAGCCCTGATGTTCTACATACTTCAAGATACTCCAATCAACTTCCCAAAACTCATCTACAGATACATCTGTGAACCATTAGATAAGCCTAGATTGAGTCTCCCGTATGGTATGCTATTCACCCTCATCTTTAGGGAGTTAGGGGTTCCTATTCCTGAGGGAGAACCCTCTCGCTCACTGCGTCACACTGACCGAATGGGTGAGGGGACTCTCCATAGGATGGGGTTCCATAGAGTCGAGGGAGTCTGGGTACGGAGACCATCCACTTCCACACCTTCTGACCCTACTACTCGACACTTCCCCAGCCCTGATCATGACTCAGATTTTCCCACCTATCCCTCCACTTCAGCACCATCTACTTCAGCCGGACCCTCCACTGCACCACCTTCTCAGCCACTGGAGGTCCGGATATCTTCTGAGCAGCTCCGGGAGTTGCGGCAGGAGATCGTGAGGGAGCTACGGGACGACCTACTGAGGGAGCTCCGAGGTCCTCAGAGTGCTTCCTCCACCCAGCTAGTACCCTCCTTAGCAGCCGTGACAAAGATGGTTGCAAATCTGAGGGAGGAGATATTCAACATCCGAAGCCTAGTTCAAGGACAATACTGGAACATAAGTGACGTCAAGGACGACACAAGGGAGATGCGAGATAGCATCAAAAAGGAACTAGGCAACCAGAGTCAGGGTGCTGAGAGACTAGCCAACGCACTGATCTTCAAGCTCGACACCCTCCAAGAAAGTGTGAACAACATATCAACTATTTAGTCTAGAGCCACCTCGGAGATTCTTGAACAACTGGGAAACATCAATGAGGGGCTAAGCATGGTCATCAAACACACTAGACTGGGCAAGGGCTAGAGTTGTATATTTTTCTTTACTTTATGTTGTACAGTCCCTTGAGGACTCACTTGATATGTAATCACACTTGTACTTAATTTTGGATAAATACAATGAGTAGAACTTCTTTTCAAAAATTGTGCATTCTTGAGTTTTTGCATCTTACTGTGCTTTCTGCCTTTTTGCTATGATGACAAAAAGGGGAAGAAAATATATTGAATAGACATGTAAAGGGAATCAATAAAAAGAAAACTTTTAAAGTACAAAATAATTTGTTCTAAGTGGATTCAATACCTCGAGGCTCATTATCTCTCTGTTGGGGCTCCTAAAGGAGTAATCTACAGAATCTATTCAAGGGATATTCGGAGATTAGTTGAATCATACTCAAAAACAAATTGGCAGATTTTTTCTCTAAAACCAAAAATTTAAATTCAAAAGCTTCAATACACTAAAAGAAAATTCAGAGAATCTAAACAAAGTTGAATGCATGTGTTGAGGAGGAGAATCTGAAATCTTAAGAAAGCAAACTCATTAGATATATATAAGCCAAACAATTGATTGCATGACATGAAAGCTTATATAATTCCAAATGAAAGGGGGAGCTTTAACTTCAGAATTTACTGTTTCACACCTTTCAGTTTTGGATAATTTAAATGACTAGACACTTGAATTCATTTTAAAACTTTACTATAAATCTCCTTTTTGGTTGAGCAATTCACTTTACAAATACTCAATGTTTTGTCATCATCAAAAAGGGGAAGATTGTGGAGTGATTGATTATAACCCTATTTGATTTTGATGAGCTCAAAGCATTTGAGTATATCTTATGTTATACTAATGAATTCAATCTAGTGTTTCAGTTAAATATTTGTAACTTTATGTTCAAGTGTCTCTAGCTTTGGTTCAATACACTTTGGATAAGTAAGGAATTCAATTTGAACCAAAGTCTGAATCTTGAGTCAACTCCGGAAGATTACGAGTCGACTCCAAGCGTATCAGAAGCTCTGGCACAAGCTCGAGTCGACTCCTGCACATTACGAGTCGACTCCGACTGAGAACAGACAGCCGGACAGAAAGATTCATCTCAGAACCTGTCAACGAGTCGACTCCTGAAGAATTCGAGTCGACTCCGATGCTTGCCGAGTCGACTCCAGCATAGTACGAGTCGACTCCATGGAGTAACAGACAGAAAGTCAGAGAGCCAACTTCGATGTCTGAGAGCCGAGTCGACTCCCGCAAAGTCCGGGTCGACTCCAAGGCAGTTCAACTCCAAAGACAGAAGACCGATACTTCGGTGTCTGAGAGCCGAGTCGACTCCCGCAAAGTCCGAGTCGACTCCGAGGCAGTTCAACTCCAAAGACAGAAGATCGGTATTTCGTGTCTGAGAGCCATGTCGACTCCCGCAAAGTCCGAGTCGACTTCGAGACAGTTCAAGTTCAAAGATAGAAGACCTGTCTCTCCAGCTCTGAGAGCCGAGTCGACTCCAAGGAAATCCGAGTCGACTCGAGGAAGTAAAATCGAGAGGATGAGTTTTGAAGCCCTGAAGATCGAGTCGTCTCCAGAAGGGAAAGTCATCTCCGGACAATTGGCGAGTCGACTCCAGGTTCAGCCGAGTCGACTCCAGAACGGGACGGCACTCGATTTCAAATTTTGAACAGTGGGCGAGTCGTCTCCAGTAAAGCATGAGTCGACTCCAGCAACACTCGAGTCAACTCCTGATCGAGCGAGTCGACTCCGATCCCAACAGGCATTTTGTCAGGAGTTGCAGAATGTGCAGAACGGCCTTGAATCTGTGTCTAACGGCTATTTTTCTTTGGAAATGGCTTAAATAGCCTGAGTGAACAGTAATAAAGAAAAAAAAAGAGAGACTCCATTCAAAGCTAAAGGGATTTCCACCAACCAAAAGCTCTCTAGAGTGATTACACGAAAAAGAAGGAAGAAGTGCATTGAAGTCGACTCTCCAACTGTCTTCCTCACATTCAAGGCTCTCCTCCTGACAGCAAGTCTACATCAAATTCAAGAGGAGTCAAAGAGTTTGAAAAGCCCCTTCCTCCATCTCCAAAATCAGTTTGAGGGCTTCTTACTCTTTCTTGCTTAAATTATTTAAATACGCTTTTGAGAAGCTTCCTTTTTGTTTGTGTCAAACTATTTGTTACTTACTTGATTCAATCAGGGGATTGAATCAAGGGTGTTAAGGTTTGTTGGTGAGCCAAGGTTAAAACCAACGGTGTAAGGGTTTGATTGTGATCCCGGAAAAACAATCGGGTGGTTCTAGTCGGTGAGCCTGTGAAAACCGACCGAGTTCGTTGTGATCTCGTAAAACAACAAGTTGGGTTGTGAACTTGTAAAACAACCGGCTGTAATCCGAGGAATTATAGTGAACTCCCAAGTGAGGCTTGGGGAGTGGACGTAGGAGCAAGGGTTAGCTCCGAACCACTATAAAATTGCTTGTGTTTGTGATTGTTTCATTGTCTCTTCCTTTCCCTTCATCCACTGCATATAGCAACTAATTAATCCACTCGCAAAAGTTTTAATTAGTTACTCACAAAGTCTTTTAATTGCAATAATTATTTTAAAACCCAATTCACCCCCCCCCCCCCCCCCCTCTTGGGTTGTCTATCTGGGCAACAGTTGCCCAAAAAGATAACCCAAGAGAGGGGGGGTGAATTGGGTTTTAAGTAATTATTGCAAATAAAAACTTAATGAGTAACTAATTAAACCTTATTGCAAGTGGATTAATTAGTTTACTATATGCAGTGAATGAAGGGAATGGAAGAGACAATGAAACAATCACAAACACAAGAGATTTTATAGTGGTTCGTAGCTAACCCTTGCTCCTACGTCCACTCCCCAAGCTTCACTTGGGAGTTCACTATAATCTCTCGGATTACAGTCGGTTGTTTTACAAGCTCACAACCCAACTTGTTGTTTTACGAGATCACAACGAACTCAGTCGGTTTTCACAGGCTCACCGACTAGAACCACCCGATTGTTTTCTCGGGATCACAATCGAACCCTTACACGTTGGTTTTACCCTCGGCTCACCAACCAACCTTAACACCCTTGATTCAATCCCCTGATTGAATCAAGTAAGAAAAGCAGTTTGAAAAGAGTACAAGGATAGCTTCTTGAAAAGCCGTTCTGCACAATCTGCAACTCCTGACATAGTGTCCGTTGGGATCGGAGTCGACTCGCCTGTTGTTGGAGTCGACTCATGCTTTACTGGAGACGACTCGCCCACTGTTCAAAATTTGAAATAAAGTGCTGTCCCGTTCTGGAGTCGACTCGGCCAAACTTGGAGTCGACTCGCCAATATCCGGAAATGACTCTGCCTTCTGGAGACGACTCATTTTCAGGAATCCAAAGGTCTTTCTTTCGGGTTTACTTCCTCGAGTCGACTCAAAATCTCTTGGAGTCGACTCGACTCTCAGAGCCTGAAAAACTGATCTTCTGTCTTTGGAGTTGAACTGTCTCGGAGTCGACTCGGACTTTGCTGGAGTCGACTCGGCTCTCAGACACCGAAGTTGGCTCTCTGATTTTTAGTCTTGCATTCCTCTGAGAGTCGACTCTTGCCTTTTTAGGAGTCGACTCGGCAACCGTTGGAGTCGACTCGAGTTCTTCTGGAGTCGACTCGGCTCTCAGAGTCCAAAAAACAACTTCTCTATCTTTCTGTCTGTTACTCCTTGGAGTCGACTCGGAACTACCGGGGGTCGACTCGGCAAGCATCGGAGTCGACTCGAATTCTTCAGGAGTCGACTCGGTGACTGGGTCTGAGATTCATCTTTCTGTCCTACTGTCTGTTCTCAGTCGGAGTCGACTCGCAGTGTGCCAGAGTCGACTCGAGCCTGTGCCAGAACATCTGAAACACTTGGAGTCGACTCGAAATCCTCCGAAGTCGACTCAAGTTTCAGCCTTTGACTTAAGTTGTTTTCCACATGCACTCAAAGGAGGATTCTTACAAATTTTGCCTGATATACTGGATTGAATTCATTAGTATAACATAAAATATACTCAATGGCTTTGTGCTCATCAAAATCAAATAGGGTTATAATCAATCACTCCACAATCTCCCCCTTTTTGATGATGATAAAATATTGAATATCTTTGAAGTGAATTGCTCAAACATTCAGTAAAAGTTTTGAAATGAATTCAAATGTCTATCCAGAATTGAAAGATATGGATCAGTAAATCCTGAAATTAAAGCTTCCCTTTTCATTTGGAATTATATAAGCCTTCATATCATGCAATCAATTGTTTGGCTTATATGAAGTTAATGATTTCGCTTTCTTAAGATTTCAGATTCTCCTCCTCAACATATGCATTCAATTTTGTTTAAATTTTTGAATTTTCTTTTAATGTCTTGAATCTTTTTTTTTTTGCTTAAATTCTTACTTTCAGAGAAAAAATCTGACACTTTGTTCTTGAGTATGATTCAACTAATCTCCGAATATCCTTTGAATAGATTCTGAAGATTACTCCTTGAGGAGCCCCAACAGAGAGATAATGAGCCTCGAGGTATCGAATCCACTTAGAACAAATTACATTTTGCTTTAAGAATTTTCCTTTTTTTTTTGTGATTCCCTTTATATTCAATTCATCATATTTTCTCCCCCTTTTTGTCATCATAGCAAAAAGAAGCGCAGAACATAGAAAAGTATTGCACAGTTTTGTAAGAAGGTGTCTACTCATTGTATTGATGCTAATTTGAGTACAATTGAAAAAAAATACAAGTATAGAAACAAATACATCATAAGATAGAAAACAAGGCTACACTAGGGTTTCTTTGAGGATGAGGCTCCTGAACCTAGTCTCTGTTAGAAGTATGCCCTAGAAGCCAATCTGGCTGACACATTATTAATTCTAGGACATAATTTGGTACTTGACTATATTATTATTGATTAATAAATGGGCATTCTTTTCATTCATATTGTTTATGTGTCTATGAATCGTCCAAGAAATTAATAAGATGATGATGCATATTCTCAAGAGTTGAGAATTTGAGCCATGTATCATTGGTGATTAATTTCTAAATGCTCCTGATCAATGGATCATCACGAGGACGGTGATCGATCCGATCAGTGCACAGATCACTTTTCTTTTGGATGGACGAGACTTGAGTCCACAGTGTAGGGACACTGAAGTGATAGTGCAGGTGCTTGTTAGAGAACAAGGGTACTGAGCGTGACCAAGACAAGAAGTCACTTGGATGTCTATCCATTCGTCAGTGACTTGCTTGATGTTGCAGTAGTATGACTGGTCCTTTGACCCGCGGTGCTTTAGCTACTCACAGTGAGGTTATTGTAGTTTGACTACACGTATACATGGTCTCTAGTCATATGGGTCCTTGTAGTGTAGATTGGCTGCAGTAAGTTCACTGTAGGAGTAGGGTATGCACTCACATGAAATCTATCGATCTTGATAGAAGAGGAGTGATCCTATGTGATTTGTTAGACTGAGTTCTAAGACCTTGGCCAGGGCAGTAATATAAAGTGGAGAAAGAGTTTTCCACTAACGAACTCGAGTCGAATAAATCTTGACATATGACAGACGAAGGGGTTTGACGAGTTATCCATGACCTCCGGTCTGTAGGGATCCACGATAGTAGGACTGTATCACACGATAACTGCACCTAGAGGTTCATCATTCTATTCTACTGAGTAGCCACTACATGCTGCTAGGTGTCACTGGTGGATGGTGGGACTCACAGGAATTATCTCGATGATCGATAAACCCTAATGAGTAGAGTTGGAATCGTTCCAATCCATTGAAAGGAGTTTTCAATGATATTGTGATAGAGATCATAATATATCTCAGTACCAGTCAGAGTAGAACCTATGGGGTCACACACACTAGAAGTATTGACCGATCCGATGGTTGAATTGTGATTAAGAATCACAAGTAATCAATTCGATTGATATTCAGTTGAAGAAGGAACAATGGAATTAATTAATTGGACTTAAACACAAATCCTACTACGAGTAGGATTCCTAGAGTCCTAATTGGATTAGGACTGGGAATCCTAGTTGGAGTAGGACTGGGATTCCTACTTGGAGTAGGATTCCTACAATCCTAATTAGATTAGGAGTTTGAATTAAAATTGGATTCCTACTTGGAGTAGGATTCCTAAAGTCCTAATCGGATTAGGACTTCGGATTCAAATTAGAGTCCTAATTGGATTAGGACTAAAATTAAATAAGTCCTAATTGGATTAGGGTTTCTTAAGTCCTAATTAATTATTAATCTCATGAATCAACATGACTCCTAATTGGGTTAGGATTGAAGAGTTCAATTGAGTCATGGTTCATTCAAGTTCTAATTGGATTAGAACTAGCATAGATTGAACTCGATTGATTCATGATTTGGTTAAACCCTAATTAGATTAGGACTAAACCAAATAGGGGCCACCTAATCCTCCTTAGAGGAGGACTAGGGCAACATGAGAGGGAGGGGCTCACGCCCCTCCTCCTTTGAGTCTATGGTGCGGCAACAAGAGGGGCCGGCGCCCCTCTTGGAATTAATTCAAGGGAGCTCCTAAAAGTTAGGAGCTCCACTTGTTATTTAAAGGGGGCTTTTTGGGGGCTGACCTAATAGATGAGAATCTCTCCCCTTGTGGCCGTACGCCCCCCCCTTCTCCTCTCCTCTTGGATCAGCCGCCAGCAAGAAGAGAGGAAGACCCTTGGCGGTCTCCTTCTTCCTCCTCCATTTGGGATTCAACGCAAGGGAAGGAAAGGCTGCATCTAGCCTTTTGGATCTTCTTCCTTGATCCCTTCTTCTTCTTCCTCCTCTCAAGCACAATCAAGGGTTGATTGAAAGAGAGGAGATCAGCCATCAAAACATATCTCTGCAAGGGAGCTAGCACCCCGGGGAGATTAGAGCGTTTGGATTGGTCCTTTGCTTCGTGTGGATACCCGTAGAGGCCGGGCACTTGAACGGCTTCAAGCGAACCTTCATCCTAAACCACGAACTTCAGTTTGCGGTGATCATCTACCCGCACAAGGTGAAGATCTGATCTTCTAATGTTTTAAAAAGTTTTTAATCCTTATCTATCTACGAACGGTTTTTGAACAACGTTCATGCGATGAACGATTGATCCCGCGCATGCCTCTTCCGCTGCATCTGAATAATTTTTAAATTTCAGCGGCATGATCGGGGTTTTCTAACAGTGGTATCAGAGCCTAGGCTTCGTAGATTAAGGTAAGGATTAATTATTAGTAGGCTTATTAAATCTGAAAATTGAAAGATTATGCATGCTGAAAATTTTCTACATGCAGATTTTTTCTAGGGTGCTGATTTTTGCATGCTGATTTTTATATGATAAGATGATGATTCTAATTGCATTGTTAATGAGATTACAAAGTTTAGAATCATGATTAGCACGATCAGCAACCTATGTCATGAGATAATCAGTTAGTTTTCAGATCTGAAAATTATAATTGCTGCATGTAGTGATGATCATAGGATTCAAACCCTTTTGGTATTAAATGTAAAGACCTGCGATGTGATCTGCAATGTCATGTAATTTTTCAGATGCTTGCATGCATCTTATTTGATGTTTTGAGAGGCCTGCGTGCCTCCTAAAAGAAGATGTAATTTATTATTATTTTTATTTTACATCTGGTTGTATTTCTGTGATGTGATGTACGTCAACGATCAAGTTGAAGACAAGGCATGAGATGAACAGGGGTCTAAGCGGTTGATGGCGATTGGATCAAGAGTTGGTCAAGGATCGAATCAAGGAGGCTTGGAACCAATTCAAGAGTTGAAGACCAATTGATCGATTGACGTGCATGTGCTTGTAATACGACCTAATTAGAATCCATGATCATCACTTATTTAAAGTTTAGCTTTAATTATTGCTGCGATTATAACTGCCTGCAATGTGCCGTTTGCATGTGATATGAATGAGAGTCGGGTAGATAGGTTTACATGTGATGTAGCAAACCCAATTGAGACCTAAATTAAAACCTCCTCAATCAAGTCGAGAGTGAACCAACATGAGCGGGTTATATTAGATTAATTGATCTAATTGGTGTCTAGGAAAGCATGAAAGGTGGTTACTTAATTAGGACCTTACTCTCTGAGTAAGGAGAGCCTCCCATCTGCTTACCTGGCCAATTGTTCGATTACCTCTTATGAAAAGCTCAAGGTTGCAAACACTAAGACCTGATTAACCAATATTAAGTCAATAGGTCTTCCACTGTAGTAGAGCTGCTAAGGCTTTTCTGATGTTGATTTGTCTCGGCTGGATACAGTGGGCAAGTTGCATCGGGGGGCTGGACCTCTCTATAGACATGAGATGTTGTAGGATAAAGGTGGGGTTGGGCACCAATAACTGTTAGGTGAGGACCCAATGACGACTTTATTTCTACGGTTATACGGTGGGTCTGACTTAACTAAGAAATGGGACCAATAACTGTTAGGTGAGGTCTTCATGGCTTAGAGACCAAGTAGCACTGCAACATGCTTGAGAAGCATTGTACAAGAGTTGTACATTCATCAATTTATGTGTCACCAATAACTGTTAGGTGAGGTGGCATGTAAATCGGTGGGACCGCAGTACCCACTAGAAATCCTAGTCGCGTAGTATTTCCGTTTTCCTACCAGGGGAGTGTGAGGGATTCGAGAAAATAGTGGAAGGAACATTTGTTCTAAAAGACCCTAGAACAAATTAGGATCAAGTACAAAATTCTAACTTGTGGAGTGATTGATTAAAACCCCGTTTGATTTTGATGAGCTCAAAGCATTTGAGTATATCGTGTGATTACTAATGAATTCAATTGAGTGTTTCAGTGAAAATCCTGCTCAAGTGTTTCTAGACATGGTTTACAGTATTTTGGATAAGTTAAGAAGTCTGCTGAACCAATGTCTGAGACTCGAGTCGACTCCCGAGTTTCACGAGTCGACTCCAAGCGTATCAAGGTCACTGGCACGAGCTCGAGTCGACTCCTAATCAGTATGAGTCGACTCCGACTGAAAACAGACAGAAGGATAGAAGAGCAGTCTTTCAGATCTGAGATTCGAGTCGACTCCAGTGGAACGCGAGTCGACTCCCAGCGGTGCACAAAGAAAAAGTCAGAGAGTGTTTTATGGACTCTGAGATTCGAGTCGACTCCAGTGGAACGCGAGTCGACTCCCAGCGGTACACAAAGAAAGAGTCAGAGAGTATTTTATGGACTCTGAGATTCGAGTCGACTCCAGTGGAACGCGAGTCGACTCCCACCGGTGCACAAAGAAAAAGTCAGAGAGTGTTTTATGGACTCTGAGATTCGAGTCGACTCCCGCATTACGCGAGTCGACTCCAAGATTGTGCGACCATCAACAGAGAAAACCATGTTACTGCCACTGAGATTCGAGTCGACTCCCAGACAGCTCGAGTCGACACCAAGACAAGCTTCACGTCAAAAGGCAGAAGACCAACTTTCGGAAACTGAGAGCCGAGTCGACTCCAAGGAAGTTCGAGTCGACTCCAAGACTGGATGAGCCAAAAGACAGAGAATCGGGAGTTCGGGCTCTGAGATTCGAGTCGACTCCCAGGACAGTCGAGTCGACTCGAGAGGGCAAAATTCAAATTTGTATCCACGGTCTACAGAGGAAAAGCCGACTCCAAAATTGCCAGGTCAGCGCCAGAAGTTGGCGAGTCGACTCCGGGCCAAGACGAGTCGACTCCCAGTCGTGACGGCAACTTTAATTCAAACTTGGAACAGTTGCCGAGTCGACTCCTGAAAAGCTTGAGTCGACTCCCGCTACAGCCGAGTCGACTCCTGATCGCGCGAGTCGACTCCAACCCACCAACGGTCACATTGTCAGGCTGCGCAGAGTGTGCAGAACGGCCAGAAAAAGTGGAGTAACGGCTAGTTTCCGTGGGGGTTGGCTTAAATAGCCACAGAAGACTGTAGCAAAATAGAGAACACACATTCCACTCCAAGCATTCAAGTCTTCAAGCTTTGCAAGTGCTCTTCAACGAGAAAAAGGGGAGATCAGCATTTACTGCGCCACCAACTTCTCCCCAGCATTCAAAGCTTCCTCCTCCTACATTCAAGTCGATCACTCATCCAAGAGGAGACCAGAGTCAAGAAGCCATTCCTCTACTTAAGCTTAAAAGCGTTTGAGGGCTTCTAAACTCATCCTTGAATATATTGTTTCATACCTGCTTTTGAGAAGCTTATTTTCTGTTTTCTTTCTACTACGTGTATTTACTTGGTTCAATCGGGGGATTGAATCAAGGGGATAAAGGTTAGTTGGTGAGCCAGTTTTAAAACCAACGTGTGAAAGGGTTTGATTGTGAGCCCGGGAAAACAATCGGGGTTGGTTCTAGTCGGTGAGCCTGGGAAAACCGACCGAGTTCGTTGTTAGCTCGTAAAACAACAAGTTTGGTTGTGAGCTTGCAAAACAACCGGCTGTAATCCAAGGGGGTTATAGTGTATTCCCAAGAGAAACTTGGGGAGTGGACGTAGGAGCAAGGGATAGCTCCGAACCACTATAAAACTTGTGTTTGTGATTGATTGTCTCTTCCTCTTCTCATTTCATATTGCTCACAGCACATAGTAATTAATTAAATAACTTGGCATAGTTTTTAATTAATCATCCATAACGTTTTAAATTATCCAAATTGTTTTAAAACCCAATTCACCCCCCCCTCTTGGGTTGTCTATCTGGGCAACAGGTGGTATCAGAGCCAAAAACTCTTCCACTCAAGAGTTAAAAGATCAAAATGACAACCCCATTTGGATCTTCTCACATTGAGGGTCAGTCCACCCAAAGACCCCCTTTCTTCAATGGATCCGACTACTCATACTGGAAGGCTAGGATGAAAATATTCATCCAAGCCCAAGACTATGAGATGTGGACCATTGTTGTAAATGGCCCATACATCCCATCCATATATATAGATGGTGTCAAGGTACCCAAACTAGAAACGGATTGGGATGAACATGACATGAGGAAGGCACAATTAAACTCTAAAGCAATGAATGTCTTCTATTGTGCCTTAGACCGTAATGAATTCAATAGGATTTCAACTTGTAATTCAGCAAAAGAAATTTGGGACAGACTTGAAGTGACCCATGAGGGCACGAATCAAGTCAAGGAATCCAAAATAAACATCTTGGTTCATAAATATGAACTATTTAAAATGGATTCAAATGAAACTATCACATCCATGTTCACTAGGTTTACTGATATTGTCAATGGCCTAAAAAGCCTTGGCAAGAACTATACTAACAGTGAGCTTGTCAGGAAAATCCTTCGATGTCTACCGAGGTTGTGGGAAGCTAAAGTGACAGCGATCCAAGAAGCTAAAGACTTGAACAAGCTTCCACTTGAGGAGCTCCTTGGATCCCTGATGACTCACGAACTCACCATGAAACAACACGAGGAAGAGTCTTCCCATAAGAAAAAGGTAATAGCTTTAAAATCTACTTCTTCTAACAAGGACTTATCTTGCAGCAGCAGCAGTGAAGAAGAAGAAGATGAGGAAGATGGTGGTGAGGCTCTTCTTGTGCGCAAATTCAAGAAATTCATCAACCACAAGAAGTCCTATCATCAAAGGAGAGGGCCCTCAAATTTCTACCGGAAGGACAAAGGTAAGGAAAGAGAAAACGAGGGGATTGGATGTTACGAGTGCAAGAAGCCGGGTCACATAAGAGCTGAATGCCCCTTACTGAAGAAGGGGAGTAAGTACAAGAAGAAGAAAGCTCTTGTCACTACACTATCCGACTCCGACTCATCATCCTCCTCTTCTGACGAGGAACAAGAAGAAAAGGCCAATTTCTGCTTCATGGCCAACGAAGACGAGGTAACTTCCGATACGCATCCTGATTTTTCTTTTGATGAACTTTATGATGCGTTCAATGAATTAATGATTGAGTATAAGAATATAAATGTTAAAAACAGAGAACTAAAAGTAACTAATCAAACTTATATTCATAAGCATGATTCATTAATTAAGGATAAAGATAATCTTACCAAAGAAAATCTAGAACTTAAGACAAGCAATCAACTTTTAATTAAGAAGACTAACACCTTAACTAAAGATAATGAAAAACTAACTAAGGAACTTTCAAACCATAAACAAGTCTTAAACAAGGATCTAACAAAAGAACTAAATGATTTAAAAACAGAAAATCAAACATTAACTAAAGAACTTAACAAATACAAACCCTTAGTTGAAAAATTTACATATAGTTCAGAAAAGTTAAACATGATACTAAATAGTCAACGTGCAGTATTTAATAAAGCAGGCTTAGGGTACAAACCAAGGAATAAGCAAAAACTTCTTAGTAATTTCTTTGTTAAAGCTGGGGAAACAAAAACTAAGAAAATCACCTGTTTCTGTTGTGGAAATATAGGACATAAAGCAAATACATGTGACTATAGGAAAAGGAAAACTAAAAGAAAAATTAAAAGGGTATGGGTTCCAAAAGGAACCAACTTGACTAACCATGAAGGACCCAAGAAAACTTGGGTACCTAAGATGACATGATTTGCTTGTGTAGGAGTGTCTTGCAGCCAAGGTCAACAAAAATTGCTGGTATTTGGATAGTGGCTGCTCAAGGCACATGACGGGTGATAAAGACCAATTTTTCACCCTTGAAGCTAAGAAGGGAGGTGTTGTGACGTTTGGAGACAACAACCAAGGTCACATCATTGGCATTGGTAAAGTTCAAATCACCCCTTCTACTTTTATAGATAATGTTAGATATGTTGATGGTCTTAAACATAACTTGTTAAGCATTAGTCAATTATGTGATAAAGGATATGATGTTATGTTTAAACCATCACTATGTATTGTAACAAATCCTAATGATAATAGTTTGGTCTTTAAAGGGATTAGACGTGGAAATGTATATGTTGTAGACCTAGAAGATCTTGCAAAACATAACCAATGTCTAGTTGTAAATGAAACTAAAGAAAATGATGCTAGTTGGTTATGGCACCGTAAGTTAGGTCATGCAAGCATGGACACAATAACTAAACTAGTTAAAAGAGACTCCGTGATAGGTTTGCCAAAATTAAAATTTGAAAAGAACAAAATCTGTGAAGCATGTCAATTTGGCAAACAATCTAGGAATTCTTTTAAATCCATAAAATGTGTCTCTACCTCTAGGCCTCTAGAATTATTACATATGGACTTATTTGGTCCTACTAGAACAACAAGCCTAGGTGGAAATAAATATGGTCTAGTTATAGTAGATGATTACTCTAGGTACACATGGGTCATGTTTCTAGCGCATAAGGATCAAGCATTTTCTATGTTTAAGAAGTTCCACAAGGAAGTAACAAATGCTAGAGAATCCTCAGTTATAGCTATTAGAAGTGACCATGGTACCGAATTCGAAAATCAATTATTTGATGAATTTTGTAGCAAAAAGGGGATAACCCATAATTTCTCAGCACCTAGGACACCACAGCAAAATGGAGTTGTTGAAAGGAAAAATAGAACACTAGAGGAAATGGCTAGAACGATGTTATGTGAAAGTAACCTCCCTAAGTATTTTTGGGGAGAAGCCATTAATACTTCTTGCCATATATTAAATAGAGTTCTATTAAGACCCATCATAAAGAAAACACCATATGAACTGTGGAAAAACAGAAAACCAAAGGTTAACTATTTTCATGTTTTTGGATGTAGGTGTTTTGTACATAATAATGGGAAAGATAATCTAGGGAAATTTGACCCTAAATCTGATGAAGGAATATTCCTAGGTTATTCTACAACTAGTAAAGCCTATAGAATCTTTAATAAAAGAACTCTAGTTATAGAAGAATCCATACATGTTGTTTTTGATGACTCTAGTGACATCTCATCTAGTAAGAAGGTTAATTTTGATGATGATATTGAAATACTTGAAGAAAAGATAGATGAGATGGGATTACGAGATGATAATCAAAAGTTGATTGAAGGAGAATCATCAAACCAAGAGCCTATAGTGGATCATGGGCTAACTAAAGCTTGGAGGTATGCTCACGGGCATCCTAAGGAACTAATTCTAGATGATCCATCACAACCGGTTAGGACTAGAGCATCCCTTAGGAATATGAATAATCATCTAGCCTTTGTTTCACACTTTGAGCCCAAACATATAGAAGAAGCCGAAAATGATGTAAATTGGATAAATGCAATGCAAGAAGAACTAAACCAATTTACTAGAAACAAAGTGTGGGATCTAGTAGAGAGACCTTCTGAATATCCAATTATTGGTACAAAATGGATATATAAAAATAAGCTAGATGAAAATGGAATTGTTATACGGAATAAGGCTAGACTAGTAGCAAAGGGTTATAATCAAGAAGAAGGTATAGACTTTGATGAAACCTTTGCTCCCGTAGCTAGACTTGAGGCTATTAGACTATTATTAGCATATGCATGCTCTAAAGATTTCAAACTATTTCAAATGGATGTAAAGAGTGCATTTTTAAATGGGTATATTAATGAGGAGGTGTATGTAGAACAACCTCCTGGTTTCGAAAATCATCAATACCCTAATCATGTGTATAAACTAAACAAAGCACTTTATGGGTTAAAACAAGCACCTAGAGCATGGTATGAGAGACTTAGTAAATTCCTATTAGAACATGAATTCTCTAGGGGAAATGTAGACACAACATTATTTCTGAAAAGACAAAATAAGGATATGTTGTTAGTACAGATTTATGTTGATGATATCATTTTCGGTGCCACTAACAATCGCCTCTGCGAAGAATTTGCTGATTTGATGCAGAGTGAGTTTGAAATGAGCATGATGGGAGAACTGAACTACTTCCTCGGGCTTCAAATCAAACAATCTGAAGAAGGCATCTTCATCAATCAAGTAAAATATATCAAGGAGATGCTCAAGAAGTTTGATATGGAGGGAAACAAATCAATCAGCACCCCCATGAGCTCATCATGTAAGTTAGACCAAGATGAATCAGGTAAATCCGTCGATCAAAAACTTTATAGAGGTATGATAGGTTCTTTACTGTATCTTACTGCAAGTAGACCTGATATTATGTTTAGTGTGTGCATGTGTGCTAGATATCAGGCTAATCCTAAAGAATCACACCTAGCTGCAGTTAAAAGAATCTTTAAATACTTAATAGGAACTAAGAACATAGGACTGTGGTACTCTAAAGAATCTAGCCTAAACTTAATAGGGTACACAGATTCAGACTTCGCTGGATGTAAACTTGATAGAAAAAGTACCAGCGGGTCTTGTCAATTTCTAGGAGAAAACCTAATCTCATGGTTTAGCAAGAAACAAAACTCGGTTGCATTATCCACTGCAGAAGCTGAATATGTTGCAGCCGGGAGTTGTTGTGCTCAAATCTTATGGATTAAACAACAATTAGAAGATTATGGCATTAAACAAGATGAAATCCCCATTAATTGTGATAACACAAGTGCCATAAATCTAACTAAAAATCCAATTCAACACTCAAGAACTAAACACATTGAGATAAGACATCACTTCATAAGAGATCATGTATTGAATGGTGATGTGTCACTCCACTTTGTGTGTACTGATAATCAATTAGCAGATATTTTCACAAAACCCCTAAGTGAAGAGAGATTTAGTGTGCTTAGAAGGGGATTAGGAGTGATTGATCCATCCTAGTGGGAGTTACCACTAGATTAATTGATTTTGATGATGAGAATGAGGTTAAAAGAGAGTTTCTATTCAATGATCATCATATCAGTCCTTAATTAGGTGATTTTCCCTCATTTGGCGCGATTATAGCAAGAGTTTTAAGTGCGTGCCAAGGTTAGAGACGACTCGAGTAAGTTTCAGAGCCGGCTCCTAAGGGGGAGTCGACTCGCGCATTTGCGGGAGTCGACTCGCAAAGCTGGCAGCAAAAGGGGAGTCGACTCGCGCATATTCTGGAGTCGACTCGAGGTCGAGTCGACTCGCGACTCAGGGGAGTCGACTCGCAGTCGGGATCCGACTTTTTAACCCTAGGTTTGTCGTTTCGCAAACACTTTTCCTCAAGCCGCCACTGTTCACAAAGCCCTAGAGCCGACTCCTAGGTCATCCCCGATCGTCTCCAAGCCTTTTTCCCGTCGATTCTTCGCCGGACATTGAGTTTCCATCCGTTCCTAGGTCATTTCCGGTCCGTCCCGAGCTTCCTCTGTCCGTCCTTCATCGTCCTCAAGGTATTTGTATTCCCGTTTAGGTCAAGATGCCTCGTAAGGCCGTCGTTAGGAAGAGGTCCCGTCCCGCGGCCGTTCCCGAGCGGCGCTCCAAGGCGCGGCATGATCCCGCGAGGCAACCACCTCCGGATCGTTCCCCGCCTAGGGAGGTTCATGTTAGGCCATTGGCCGGGAAGGCCGTCTCCACCGGGAGGTATGTCGATTTTGACTTCCTCTCCCGGGAAGGGTTCACCATAGGCGATAGGCTTAGAGCCCAGGGTCTAGAGTACTTCCTCACCTTGGACCTTCCCACCTATCCTGGCCTAGTTCAAGAGTTCTATAGTACCGTCCATCGGGGAGATGGAGGTATTGAGGGCACGGTATTAGGTGTCCCATTACGTGTCACGGAGGATCTCGTTGCCCATATCCTCCACCTCCCACTGGTAGGGGTAGCTCCTGCACATCCTGAGGATAGATTTGAGGCCCTTACGATCGTCTTAGGGCAGCCACCTCAGTCCCCCCTAGATGAGGTATCTGCTAGCTCACTTCCTATTGAAGTGAGAATCCTCTTGAGCATTCTATCCAGGTCCATCTTCCCTAAGACAGGAAGATTTGATTTTGTGAATGAGAGGGACCTAGCTATTATGTCTTACATTCTTCAGGACACCCCGGTCAACTTCCCCAAGCTGATTTATAGGTATATGTGTGAGCCTTTAGATAGACCTAGGCTCTCCCTCCCATACGGGATGATATTCACTCTCCTGTTTAGGCAGTACGAAATTTCCATTCCTGAGAGGGAACCCTCTCGTGCCTTGCGATGGACTGATCGCTTGGGTACGGGGACCATGCACAGGATGGAATTTCGGAAGAAAGACGGGATCTGGGTTAGGAAGTCCACTCTCACTGCTCAGACCACCAGACCATCACCCAGTCCTGAGCCAGACTCTGATTACCCAGACTCTCCACATCATCCAGACCTTCCATCCACTCCTCCTGCTCCTACCACCTCTGCCGGACCTTCCTCCTCAGCTCCACCATCTATGGAGGTCCGTATTGATCCAGAGCAGCTCCGAGAGCTGCGGCAGGAGATCGTCCGAGATTTGAGGGACGAGCTGCTCCGGGAGCTCCGAGGTTCCGTGCCAGCTGCCACTCCTGCACCCACTCCTGCACCCACTCCATCCTCCGCATTGGTGCCATCCTTGACAGCCGTGACAGACATGACGGCTAAAGTGCGGGAAGAGATATATAATATCAGGGATTTGATGCAGGCCCAGTTCCGCAACATGAGGGAGATCAAGAGCACCACTCGACAGTTTCGAGAGGAGATAGGCCGTGACATGCACACCACTACCGAGGGGGCCGAGCGCTTGTCGAATGTGATTGTCGGCAAGCTGGACGCACTTCAGACCTCAGTGACTGGGCTTCAGACGTCGGTGACTGAGCTCTCCACTATGCACAGCAGAGCCACCTCGTCTATCATCACACAGCTTAGCCATGTCACAGAGGCAGTCGCCCTCCTCATGGAGCGGAGCAGATTGGGAGGAGGAGCCACATCCTCCAGAGGAGGAGACGCATCCTCGAGAGGAGGAGCTACATCCTCGAGAGGAGGAGCTACATCCTCGAGAGGGGGAGCTACATCCTCGAGGAGGACATAGATGATTTTGAGTTGTGTTTTATCTTCTTTTGTATTGTTTTTGCCTTACTTATAGTATGCTCAAATGTATTCACCTTCATATCAATACAATGAGTAGACATCTTATCTTTATTTCTGTGCCAATTGACTGTGCCATTTGATGTTTGATTGTGCCATTTGTGCCATTGATTGTGTGTGTGATTACCTCCTTTTTGATATGATGACAAAAAGGGGGAGAAATATGTATAAAATATGTAATAAGGGGAGAAATATGGTTAAAATATGTAAAAGAACTCTTAAAAACACACACAAATTTGTTCTAAGTGGATTCGGTACCTCGAGGCTCATTATCTCTCTTTTGGGGCTCCTAATGGAGTAATCTCCAGAATCTATTCAAGGGATATTCGGAGATTAGCTTAATCGTACTCAAGAACAAATTGACAGATTTTCCCTCTAAAAACAAAAAATTCAGTTCAAAAATTTCAAAGCATTAAAAGGAAATTCAGAAAACTAAAACTAGTTGAATGCATATGTTGAGGGGGAGAATCTGAATTTTAATCAAGATAAATCATTGATAACATATAAGCCAAACAATTGATTGCATAATATGGAGGCTTATATAATTCCAAATGAAAGGGGGAGCTTTAACTCCGAAATTTAAATGTTTCACACCTTTCAAACTTGGATAAATTAAATTTTCAGACATTTGAATTCACTTGTGAATTTTATTTCATTATTTATTGAGCAATTCATTTTACGTATACTCAAAGTTTTGTCATCATCAAAAAGGGGGAGATTGTGGAGTGATTGATTAAAACCCCGTTTGATTTTGATGAGCTCAAAGCATTTGAGTATATCGTGTGATTACTAATGAATTCAATTGAGTGTTTCAGTGAAAATCCTGCTCAAGTGTTTCTAGACATGGTTTACAGTATTTTGGATAAGTTAAGAAGTCTGCTGAACCAATGTCTGAGACTCGAGTCGACTCCCGAGTTTCACGAGTCGACTCCAAGCGTATCAAGGTCACTGGCACGAGCTCGAGTCGACTCCTAATCAGTATGAGTCGACTCCGACTGAAAACAGACAGAAGGATAGAAGAGCAGTCTTTCAGATCTGAGATTCGAGTCGACTCCAGTGGAACGCGAGTCGACTCCCAGCGGTGCACAAAGAAAAAGTCAGAGAGTGTTTTATGGACTCTGAGATTCGAGTCGACTCCAGTGGAACGCGAGTCGACTCCCAGCGGTACACAAAGAAAGAGTCAGAGAGTATTTTATGGACTCTGAGATTCGAGTCGACTCCAGTGGAACGCGAGTCGACTCCCACCGGTGCACAAAGAAAAAGTCAGAGAGTGTTTTATGGACTCTGAGATTCGAGTCGACTCCCGCATTACGCGAGTCGACTCCAAGATTGTGCGACCATCAACAGAGAAAACCATGTTACTGCCACTGAGATTCGAGTCGACTCCCAGACAGCTCGAGTCGACACCAAGACAAGCTTCACGTCAAAAGGCAGAAGACCAACTTTCGGAAACTGAGAGCCGAGTCGACTCCAAGGAAGTTCGAGTCGACTCCAAGACTGGATGAGCCAAAAGACAGAGAATCGGGAGTTCGGGCTCTGAGATTCGAGTCGACTCCCAGGACAGTCGAGTCGACTCGAGAGGGCAAAATTCAAATTTGTATCCACGGTCTACAGAGGAAAAGCCGACTCCAAAATTGCCAGGTCAGCGCCAGAAGTTGGCGAGTCGACTCCGGGCCAAGACGAGTCGACTCCCAGTCGTGACGGCAACTTTAATTCAAACTTGGAACAGTTGCCGAGTCGACTCCTGAAAAGCTTGAGTCGACTCCCGCTACAGCCGAGTCGACTCCTGATCGCGCGAGTCGACTCCAACCCACCAACGGTCACATTGTCAGGCTGCGCAGAGTGTGCAGAACGGCCAGAAAAAGTGGAGTAACGGCTAGTTTCCGTGGGGGTTGGCTTAAATAGCCACAGAAGACTGTAGCAAAATAGAGAACACACATTCCACTCCAAGCATTCAAGTCTTCAAGCTTTGCAAGTGCTCTTCAACGAGAAAAAGGGGAGATCAGCATTTACTGCGCCACCAACTTCTCCCCAGCATTCAAAGCTTCCTCCTCCTACATTCAAGTCGATCACTCATCCAAGAGGAGACCAGAGTCAAGAAGCCATTCCTCTACTTAAGCTTAAAAGCGTTTGAGGGCTTCTAAACTCATCCTTGAATATATTGTTTCATACCTGCTTTTGAGAAGCTTATTTTCTGTTTTCTTTCTACTACGTGTATTTACTTGGTTCAATCGGGGGATTGAATCAAGGGGATAAAGGTTAGTTGGTGAGCCAGTTTTAAAACCAACGTGTGAAAGGGTTTGATTGTGAGCCCGGGAAAACAATCGGGGTTGGTTCTAGTCGGTGAGCCTGGGAAAACCGACCGAGTTCGTTGTTAGCTCGTAAAACAACAAGTTTGGTTGTGAGCTTGCAAAACAACCGGCTGTAATCCAAGGGGGTTATAGTGTATTCCCAAGAGAAACTTGGGGAGTGGACGTAGGAGCAAGGGATAGCTCCGAACCACTATAAAACTTGTGTTTGTGATTGATTGTCTCTTCCTCTTCTCATTTCATATTGCTCACAGCACATAGTAATTAATTAAATAACTTGGCATAGTTTTTAATTAATCATCCATAACGTTTTAAATTATCCAAATTGTTTTAAAACCCAATTCACCCCCCCCTCTTGGGTTGTCTATCTGGGCAACATAACTAGAATCTTTACTCTCTGAGGATTATAAAGTCAGCTTCTAGACTTTTAACTCATATCCTATAGAACAACCGTTTGACCAAACCTAATTATAAAGACTGGCTCAGCAAATTTCAAAAATAATTTTGAATTATGAAATTAGGGTGTGTGCTAGACCATGGAATCCCCATGTTACCAATTTGTCCGATCACTGATCAGCGTAAGACGCATGCTAAAGTGGACGAACAATGACAATAAGGTTAGGTGCTGCACAATGGCATCCATGTCCAATGAATTACAATGCCAGCATGAGAACATGAAGACTGCCAGGAACATATTAAATCACCGGCAAGAGTTGTATGGCGATCAGAGTCGCGCAGCATGTTTTGAAGTGTCCAAGAGGCTCTTCAAGGCAAAAGATGTGCGATGGACAGTCTGTCCATGATCATGGTTTGACCATGATAAAGGACTTAGAGAAGCTTGAAAAGCTCGGCATGACCATGCACAAGGAATTGCAAACGGATTTGATCCCACAATCCCTTCTAGCTTCATATGAACAGTTTATAGTAAATTACCATATGAACAAGATTGTATGCACCAAAATAGAATTGTTAAATAAATTGGTAACTAACTTAGGGACCTTGAAGAAGTTCAAGGGGCATCGTTTTCGCTGTCAAGTTAGTTTCTACTTTCAAGAGATAGTCTATTTGGAAGAAGAAGAAGCCTGCGAAGAAGCAGAGATCTAAGAAAACACCAAGTAAGGAAGTTCCAAGAAAAAGGCCAATTCCAAGGAAAAGTGTTTCCATTGCATCATGAACGGCCATTGGAAGAGGAACTGTCCTACATACATGGGAAGCATAAAGAACATGAAGGGTGACCGACCTTCAGAAGGTATGTCAGATATGCTCAGGATACTTAGGGACTGTTACCTATTGCTAGCAGAAATTTGATTTCTGTATTTTATTTAGCACAGAAAGATTTTTATTTAAAAATAAATTGATTCAACATGGTTTTATAATTGACAGTCTCTATCACATACATATGAATGTATCTGTGAATATATCTGAGCAAACAGTGAATACCATAGGATCTAATAGATCCAAAAATGAGATAAATCTAAAGTATTTATGGCACCTCAGGCTTGGCCATATAGGAGAAGATAGAATAAACAAATTGGAGAAACATGAGCTTTTGGGCTCATTGACTTTCGAGTCATATTTGATTTGTGAATTCTGCCTTAAAGGAAAAATGGCCAAATTATCCTTTGTAGGACACAGGGAGGTCCACTGAAATACTTACCCTAGTACACACTGATGTGTGTGGCCCATTCGATGTGCAGGCTAGGGGTTGTAATTTTTTACTTCATTTTACTGATGATTACTCACGGTATGGATATGTGTATAAGACACAAATATGAAACTTTTGAAAGGTTCAAAAAGCTTAGATATGAAGTAGAAAAATAAGCACAAAAACTCATTAAGGTTCTTCGATCAGATCGAGGAAGTGAATACCTTAATGGAGAGTTCCGTGATTATCTCAAGGAGAATGGTATAGTTTCATAATGGACTCCTCCTGGTACACCTCAGCTCAATGGAGTGTCAGAGAGGAGGAATCGGACCCTATTGGATATGGTCCAGTCTATGATGAGCTTCACTGATTTACCCTTGTTTCTTTAGATAGATGCCCTATTTTCAGCTATTTACTTGTTGAATAGAGTTCCCTCTAAAGTCCATTCCTACCGCACCATATGAGATATGACATGGTAAGAAACCAAGATATGGGGATGTCCGGCCCACGTCAAGAGACTACAGGCAGACAAGTTAGAGGCTAGGACCATAAGTGCTCGTTTTATAGGATATCCTAAAGAGTCATTAGGATACAATTTTTACGTCTCAGAGGATCACAATGTGTTTGTGAGCCGTCACGCCATCTTCTTGGAAAAACCAGTTTATCCTTGATCGAGGCAGTGGGAGAAAAATTGAGCTTGAAGAGAAAGTCTCTGAAAAGCAACGAGTCATGGATCCTATCGAACCCATTAATACAGAGCCAGTACACGATGTCCCTCAACCACCTCGCAGATCAAGTAGGATCTTCCATCCTCCCGATAGATACTTAGGTATGCTAGAAGAGGATACCGAGGAAATGTTCCTAGTGGGAGATAGGGATCACACGCAGGATCCTAAAATCTATGACGAGGTGATATCTGATATCGATTCCGAGAAATAGTTGGAAGCTATGAAGTCAGAGTTAGACTCCATGCATTCCAACCAAGTCTGGACCTTAATAGATCCACCAGAAGGTATTGTACCTATTGGATGAAAATGGATCTACAAAAGGAAGATAGGTTCGGATGGAGAGGTAGAGACCTATAAGGCAAAGCTTGTGGCGAAAGGGTATAGTCAGCGCGAGGGCATTGACTATCAGGAGACCTTTTCACCTGTAGCCATGCTGAAATCCATCCGAACATTACTTGCCATTGCAGCATTTCATGATTATGAAATCTAGCAGATGAATGTGAAAACAGCTTTCCTGAATGGATATCTTGATGAAGACATCTATATGGAATAGCCTTTGAGTTTCACTTCCAGTGATGGAGATCACAAGGTCTGCAAGCTGCAAAGGTCCATCTATGGACTAAAGCAAGCATCTCGGAGTTGGAACACTCATTTCGATGACGCAATCAAAATGTTTGATTTCATCAAAAACGAAGAGAAACCATGTGTTTACAAAAGGGTTAGTGGGAGTGCTGTTGTATTTCTCGTACTGTACGTGGACGACGTCCTCCTGATAGGGAATGATATTCCCATGCTAACCTCGGTCAAGGTCAGGTTGTCAAAAAGGTTCTCCATGAAAGACCTTGGGGAAGCATCCTATAATTTGGGAATAAAGGTCTATAGAGATAGATCTAAAAGGATGCTTGGCCTATCACAGAAGATGTACATAGAGGAAGTGCTGAAAAGGTTCAGCATGGAAAACTCTAAAAGGGGTCTCTTACCCCTAAGGCATGGAATTAATCTCTCCAAGAAGATGTGACCCAACACATCTGAAGAGATTCAACGCATGAGCAAGATCCCCTATGCATCAGCAATAGGGAGCCTCATGTATGCCATGCTATGTACATGACTTGATATAGTACATGCTGTGAATGTCACGAGCATATGTCAATCAGATCCAGGCAAAAAGCACTGGATAGCTGTGAAGAACAGTCTTAAGTACTTGAGAAGAACCAAGGACTTGTTCTTGGTCTTTGGGAGAAGATCAGAGTTGAAGGTAGAAGGATGCACACGTATTGATGATAGAAAGTCTACATCAGAATATGTGCAATGGTGGTTCAGTAAATTGGAAGAGTTCCAAACAACCGATCATTATAGATTCTACCTTAGAAGCTGAATGTTAAGCCGTCTCTAAGGGTGCAGTGGAAATCTTTTGGTTTAAAAAGTTCATTGCAGAGTTAGGTGTAATGTCATCAGATAACATAACACTCTACTGCGATAACAAAGGCACCATAGCACTAGCTAAGGAGCCAAAGGTCTCACCAGAAATCGAAGCACATAGAGCGGCAGTTTAACCTAATAAGCGACTACCTCGAAAGAAAATAAGTAGAGGATCAGAGAGTGGACTCCACAGAAAATGTGGCGGACCCACTCACTAAGCAGCTAAGTCGGCAGAAAACTAAAGCGCATCTTGAGAAGATGGGGCTTAGGTTTATGGCTGATTGGCTTTAGTGCAAGTGGGAGATTGTTAGAAGTATGCCCTAGAAGCCAATCTGGCTGACACATTATTAATTCTAGGACATAATTTGGTACTTGATTTTATTATTATTGATTAATAAATGGGCATTCTTTTCATTCATATTGTTTATGTGTCTATGAATCGTCCAAGAAATTAATAAGATGATGATGCATATTCTCAAGAGTTGAGAATTTGAGCCATGTATCATTGGTGATTAATTTCTAAATGCTCCTGATCAATGGATCATCACGAGGACGGTGATCGATCCGATCAGTGCACAGATCACTTTCCTTTTGGATGGACGAGACTTGAGTCCACAGTGTAGGGACACTGAAGTGATAGTGCAGGTGCTTGTTAGAGAACAAGGGTACTGAGCGTGACCAAGACAAGAAGTCACTTGGATGTCTATCCATTCGTCAGTGACTTGCTTGATGTTGCAGTAGTATGACTGGTCCTTTGACCTGCGGTGCTTTAGCTACTCACAGTGAGGTTATTGTAGTTTGACTACACGTATACATGGTCTCTAGTCATATGGGTCCTTGTATGGTAGATTGGCTACAGTAAGTTCACTGTAGGAGTAGGGTATGCACTCACATGAAATCTATCGACCTTGATAGAAGAGGAGTGATCCTATGTGATTTGTTAGACTGAGTTCTAAGACCTTGGCCAGGGCAGTAATATAAAGTGGAGAAAGAGTTTTCCACTAACGAACTCGAGTCGAATAAATCTTGACATATGACAGACGAAGGGGTTTGACGAGGTATCCATGACCTCCGGTCTGTAGGGATCCACGATAGTAGGACTGTATCACACAATAACTGCACCTAGAGGTTCATCATTCTATTCTACTGGGTAGCCACTACATGCTGCTAGGTGTCACTGGTGGATGGTGGGACTCACAGGGATTATCTCGATGATCGATAAACCCTAATGAGTAGAGTTGGAATCGTTCCAATCCATTGAAAGGAGTTTTCAATGATATTGTGATAGAGATCATAATATATCTCAGTACCAGTCAGAGTAGAACCTATGGGGTCACACACACTAGAAGTATTGACCGATCCGATGGTTGAATTGTGATTAAGAATCACAAGTAATCAATTCGATTGATATTCAGTTGAAGAAGGAACAATGGAATTAATTAATTGGACTTAAACACAAATCCTACTTCGAGTAGGATTCCTAGAGTCCTAATTGGATTAGGACTGGGAATCCTAGTTGGAGTAGGACTGGGATTCCTACTTGGAGTAGGATTCCTACAATCCTAATTAGATTAGGAGTTTTGAATTAAAATTGGATTCCTACTTGGAGTAGGATTCCTAAAGTCCTAATCGGATTAGGACTTCGGATTCAAATTAGAGTCCTAATTGGATTAGGACTAAAATTAAATAAGTCCTAATTGGATTAGGGTTTCTTAAGTCCTAATTAATTATTAATCTCATGAATCAACATGACTCCTAATTGGGTTAGGATTGAAGAGTTCAATTGAGTCATGGTTCATTCAAGTTCTAATTGGATTAGAACTAGCATAGATTGAACTCGATTGATTCATGATTTGGTTAAACCCTAATTAGATTAGGACTAAACCAAATAGGGGCCACCTAATCCTCCTTAGAGGAGGACTAGGGCAACATGAGAGGGAGGGGCTCACGCCCCTCCTCCTTTGAGTCTATGGTGCGGCAACAAGAGGGGCCGGCGCCCCTCTTGGAATTAATTCAAGGGAGCTCCTAAAAGTTAGGAGCTCCACTTGTTATTTAAAGGGGGCTTTTTGGGGGCTGACCTAATAGATGAGAATCTCTCCCCTTGTGGCCGTACGCCCCCCCCTTCTCCTCTCCTCTTGGATCAGCCGCCAGCAAGAAGAGAGGAAGACCCTTGGCGGTCTCCTTCTTCCTCCTCCGTTTGGGATTCAACGCAAGGGAAGGAAAGGCTGCATCTAGCCTTTTGGATCTTCTTCCTTGATCCCTTCTTCTTCTTCCTCCTCTCAAGCACAATCAAGGGTTGATTGAAAGAGAGGAGATCAGCCATCAAAACATATCTCTGCAAGGGAGCTAGCACCCCGGGGAGATTAGAGCGTTTGGATTGGTCCTCTGCTTCGTGTGGATACCCGTAGAGGCCGGGCACTTGAACGGCTTCAAGCGAACCTTCATCCTAAACCACGAACTTCAGTTTGCGGTGATCATCTACCCGCACAAGGTGAAGATCTGATCTTCTAATGTTTTAAAAAGTTTTTAATCCTTATCTATCTACGAATGGTTTTTGAACAACGTTCATGCGATGAACGATTGATCCTGCGTATGCCTCTTCCGCTGCATCTGAATAATTTTTAAATTTCAGCGGCATGATCGGGGTTTTCTAACAGTGGTATCAGAGCCTAGGCTTCGTAGATTAAGGTAAGGATTAATTATTAGTAGGCTTATTAAATCTGAAAATTGAAAGATTATGCATGCTGAAAATTTTCTACATGCAGATTTTTTCTAGGGTGCTGATTTTTGCATGCTGATTTTTATATGATAAGATGATGATTCTAATTGCATTGTTAATGAGATTACAAAGTTTAGAATCATGATTAGCACGATCAGCAACCTATGTCATGAGATAATCAGTTAGTTTTCAGATCTGAAAATTATAATTGCTGCATGTAGTGATGATCATAGGATTCAAACCCTTTTGGTATTAAATGTAAAGACCTGCGATGTGATCTGCAATGTCATGTAATTTTTCAGATGCTTGCATGCATCTTATTTGATGTTTTGAGAGGCCTGCGTGCCTCCTAAAAGAAGATGTAATTTATTATTATTTTTATTTTACATATGGTTGTATTTCTGTGATGTGATGTACGTCAACGATCAAGTTGAAGACAAGGCATGAGATGAGCAGGGGTCTAAGCGGTTGATGGCGATTGGATCAAGAGTTGGTCAAGGATCGAATCAAGGAGGCTTGGAACCAATTCAAGAGTTGAAGACCAATTGATCGATTGACGTGCATGTGCTTGTAATACGACCTAATTAGAATCCATGATCATCACTTATTTAAAGTTTAGCTTTAATTATTGCTGCGATTATAACTGCCTGCAATGTGCCGTTTGCATGTGATATGAATGAGAGTCGGATAGATAGGTTTACATGTGATGTAGCAAACCCAATTGAGACCTAAATTAAAACCTCCTCAATCAAGTCGAGAGTGAACCAACATGAGCGGGTTATATTAGATTAATTGATCTAATTGGTGTCTAGGAAAGCATGAAAGATGGTTACTTAATTAGGACCTTACTCTCTGAGTAAGGGGAGCCTCCCACCTGCTTATCTGGCCAATTGTTCGATTACCTCTTATGAAAAGCTCAAGGTTGCAAACACTAAGACCTGATTAACCAATATTAAGTCAATAGGTCTTCCACTGTAGTAGAGCTGCTAAGGCCTTTCTGATGTTGATTTGTCTCGGCTGGATACAGTGGGCAAGTTGCATCGGGGGGCTGGACCTCTCTATAGACATGAGATGTTGTAGGATAAAGGTGGGGTTGGGCACCAATAACTGTTAGGTGAGGACCCAATGACGACTTTATTTCTACGGTTATACGGTGGGTCTGACTTAACTAAGAAATGGGACCAATAACTGTTAGGTGAGGTCTTCATGGCTTAGAGACCAAGTAGCACTGCAACATGCTTGAGAAGCATTGTACAAGAGTTGTACATTCATCAATTTATGTGTCACCAATAACTGTTAGGTGAGGTGGCATGTAAATCGGTGGGACCGCAGTACCCACTAGAAACCCTAGTCGCGTAGTATTTCCGTTTTCCTACCAGGGGAGTGTGAGGGATTCGAGAAAATAGTGGGAGGAACATTTGTTCTAAAAGACCCTAGAACAAATTAGGATCAAGTACAAAATTCTAACTAGAATCTTTACTCTCTGAGGATTATAAAGTCAGCTTCTAGACTTTTAACTCATATCCTATAGAACAACCGTTTGACCAAACCTAATTATAAAGACTGGCTCAGCAAATTTCAAAAATAATTTTGAATTATGAAATTAGGGTATGTGCTAGACCATGGAATCCCCATGTTACCAATTTGTCCGATCACTGATCAGCGTAAGACGCATGCTAAAGTGGACGAATAATGATAATAAGGTTAGGTGCTGCACAATAGCATCCATGTCCAATGAATTACAATGCCAGCATGAGAACATGAAGACTGCCAGGAACATATTAAATCACCGGCAAGAGTTGTATGGCGATCAGAGTCGCGCAGCATGTTTTGAAGTGTCCAAGAGGCTCTTCAAGGCAAAAGATGCGCAATGGACAGTCTGTCCATGATCATGGTTTGACCATGATAAAGGACTTAGAGAAGCTTGAAAAGCTCGGCATGACCATGCATAAGGAATTGCAAACGGATTTGATCCCACAATCCCTTCTAGCTTCATATGAACAGTTTATAGTAAATTACCATATGAACAAGATTGTATGCACCAAAATAGAATTGTTAAATAAATTGGTAACTAACTTAGGGACCTTGAAGAAGTTCAAGGGGCATCGTTTTCGCTGTCAAGTTAGTTTCTACTTTCAAGAGATAGTCTATTTGGAAGAAGAAGAAGCCTGCGAAGAAGCAGAGATCTAAGAAAACACCAAGTAAGGAAGTTCCAAGAAAAAGGCCAATTCCAAGGAAAAGTGTTTCCATTGCATCATGAACGGCCATTGGAAGAGGACCTCGGCCACTGCTGCCAAGGAGGGAACTAGCTCGGTGGAGGGAGCAGTCTGAGGACCTCGGAGCTCCCTCAGCAGGTCATCCCTCAGCTCCCTCACTATCTCCTGCCGCAACTCCCGAAGCTGCTCAGAAGATATTCTAACTTCCAGGGGCTGCTGCTGAGAGGGTGGGGCAGTGGAGGTGGAGGGCTCAGTATGTGTAGGACCAGAGGTAGAAGGATAGGTGGGAAGATCAGTATAGTGCTCCTGGTCATGGTCAGGGCTAGGGGAGTGATGAGTGGTAGGGTCAGATGGTGTGGAAGTGGATGGTTTCCGAACCCAGACTCCCCCGACCTTGTGGAATCCCATCCGATGAAAGGTCCCCTCACCCATGTGATCTGTAAAACGCAGTGAGCGAGAGGGTTCCCCCTCAGGGATAGGGACCTCTAACTCCCTAAAAATGAGAGTGAATAGCATACTGTAAGGGAGACTCAACCTAGGTTTGTCTAGGGGTTCACAAAGGTATTTGTAGATGAGTTTAGGAAAGTTGGTGGGAGTGTCTTGGAGGAGGTAGAACATCAAGGCTAGGTCTCTCTCTGAAATGAAGTCAAACCTACCAGTCTTTGGAAAGAGAGTCCTAGAGATGACACTAAGGAGAAGCCGCATTTCAGCCGAAAGCTGATTTGCGAACACCTCCTCTATGAGGGACAGAGGTGGACTCCCAAAGATGGCCGTAAGGGCCTCTGTCCTATCGGAGGGGTGTGTGGGAACAATACCCTCACTCGAGAGATGGAGGACTCGAGCAATGAAGTCCTCCGAGATGAAAATAGGGACACCCATAATAGTTCCCTGGATACCCCTGCTAACCCGTGCGACAGTACCATAGAATTCCCTAACTAACCCTGGATAGGTAGGGAGGTCAAGTGTGCAGAAAAACTCTAAACCCTGGGCCCTAAGGTGATGCCCTAGGTTGAACCCTTCCCAGGAGAGGAAGTCAAAGTTGACTTGCCTCCCGGTAGAGACAACCTTCCCGGCGCATGAGCGCGAGGGAACCGGCCTAGGCGGGGAAGGAACCGGAGGTGGTGGCCTCGCCGGTTCGTTCCGAGCCTTGGACCGTCGCTCGGCCCCACTCGTGGAGGAGGGTCTCTTTCGGCTCGGGACAATGACCTTCCTAGGCATTTTTGACCTAAAAACGGGGAAGGACACGGAAAATAGGGAGAAACCTCAACGGAGATGACCTAAAGTGGGTCGGAGACGAGGTCGGAGACGGCTCTAGGGTTTTTGAACAGTGGCGGCTGAAAATAGAAGTAAAAAGGAAAGCATTCCGCTTAGGGTTAAAAGTCGGATTCCCGACCTCGAGTCGACTCCCAAATATGCGCGAGTCGACTCCCCCATGAGCCGACTCTAAAATGTATCCGAGTCGACTCGAACTCTGGCACACAACCAAAAATCTTGTTATTTTCGTGCCAAAAGAGAGAGTTACGGACTTATCTAGGATTTAAGAACTGATTTGATGATCATAGATAAGAAATCCTATGTCCAACATAAACTAATCCTCAAAATCAATGAACTAGAGGAGAGTATCACTAGAATGGATCAATCACTCCTAACCCTCTTCTAAGTATGCAAAATCGATCTTCACTCAAAGGTTTTGTGAAGATATCAGCAAGTTGATCATTAGTACAAACAAATTGAAGTGTCACATCACCATTCAGTACATGATCTCTTATGAAGTGATGTCTTATCTCAATGTGTTTAGTTCTTGAATGCTGAATTGGATTTTTAGTTAGATTAATAACACTTGTATTATCACAGTTAATGGGAATTTTATCTTGTTTAATGCCATAATCTTCAAGTTGTTGTTTAATCCACAAGATTTGAGCACAACAACTTCCGGCAGCAACATATTCGGCTTCAGCCGTAGATAGTGCAACCGAGTTTTGCTTCTTGCTAAACCAAGAGATTAAGTTTTTTCCTAAGAATTGACATGACCCGCTGGTGCTTTTTCTATCAAGTTTGCAACTAGTGAAGTCTGAATCAGTGTACCCTATTAAGTTTATGCTCGAATCTTTAGAGTACCATAAACCTATGGTTTTTGTTCCTATTAGGTATTTAAAGATTCTCTTAACAGCAATTAAGTGTGATTCCTTAGGATTAGATTGATATCTAGCACACATGCATACACTAAACATGATATCAGGTCTACTTGCAGTAAGATATAATAAAGATCCTATCATACCTCTATACATCTTTTGATCTACTGATTTACCTGATTCATCTTTGTCTAGTTTGCATGATGAACTCATGGGTGTGCTGATTGACTTGTTTCCTTCCATATCAAACTTCTTAAGCATCTCCTTGATGTATTTTGCTTGACAGATGAAGATGCCTTCTTTAGATTGTTTGATTTGGAGCCCAAGAAAATAGTTCAGCTCTTCCATCATGCTCATTTCAAATTCACTCTGCATTAGGTCAGCAAATTCTTCGCAGAGGCGATTGTTAGTAGCACTGAAAATAATATCATCTACATAAATCTGAACTACTAACATATCTTTATTTTTCTTCTTTAAAAACAATGTTGTATCAACGTTCCTTCTAGAGAATTCATGGTCTAACAGAAATTTGCTAAGTCTTTCATACCATGCTCTAGGAGCTTGTTTCAAACCACAAAGTGCTTTGTTTAGTTTATAAACATGATTGGGGTATTGATGATTTTCAAAACCAGGAGGTTGTTCTACATACACCTCCTCATTAATATACCCATTCAAAAAGGCACTTTTTACATCCATTTGAAATAATTTGAAATCTTTAGAGCATGCAAATGCTAGTAACAATCTAATTGCTTCAAGTCTAGCTACAGGAGCAAAAGTTTCATCAAAGTCTATACCTTCTTCTTGATTATACCCCTTTGCTACTAGTCTAGCCTTGTTCCTAATCACGATTCTATTTTCATCAAGTTTATTTTTATATATCCATTTAGTTCCTATTATTGAGTATTCAGTGGGTCGTTCAACTAGGTTCCATACTTTGTTTCTAGTGAATTGGTTTAGCTCTTCTTGCATTGCATTTATCCAATTAACATCATTTTCAGCTTCTTCTATGTTTTTAGGTTCAAAGTGTGAGACAAATGCTAGATGATTATTTAAGTTCCTAAGAGATGCTCTAGTTCTAACAGGTTGAGAAGGATCATCTAAAATTAATTCCTTAGGATGACCATGAACATACCTCCAAGCCCTAGTCAGCCCATGATCAACAATTACCTCTTGGCTTGTTGATGCTTCTCCAATTTGCTTTGGTTCATCTTCTTGTAATGTCATCTCATCAATCTTTTCTTCAAGAATTTCTGCATCATCATCAAGAGCTACTTTCTTGCTAGAAGAGATATCATTAGTATCATCAAAAACAACATGTATAGACTCTTCAATAACAAGGGTTCTTTTGTTAAAGACTCTATAAGCTTTACTTGATGTAGAATATACCAAAAAGATACCTTCATCAGATTTAGAGTCAAATTTACCTAAGTTATCTTTGCCATTATTATGAATGAAACACCTACATCCAAAAACATGAAAATAGTTTACTTTGGGCTTTCTATTTCTCCAAAGTTCATAAGGTGTTTTCTTTATAATGGGTCTCAATAAAACTCTATTTAATATATGACATGATGTATTAATGGCTTCTCCCTAAAAGTACTTAGGGAGGTTACTTTCACACAACATGGTTCTAGCCATTTTCTCTAGAGTTCTATTCTTTCTTTCTACAACTCCATTTTGTTGTGGTGTCCTAGGTGCAGAGAAATTATGAGTTATCCCCTTTTACTACAAAATTCGTCAAATAGATAATTTTCAAATTCCGTTCCATGATCACTCCTAATAGCTACAACTGAAGCATTTCTTGAATTAGTAACTTTCTTATGAAATTTCTTAAATACTGAAAATGCTTCATCTTTATGAGCTAAGAACATGACCCATGTGTATCTAGAAAAATCATCTACAATGACAAGGCCATACTTGTTTCCACCAAGACTTGTGGTTCTAGTTGGTCCAAATAGATCCATGTGTAGTAGTTCAAGGGGTCTAGTAGTAGTGACACAGTTTATGGATTTAAAAGAGCTCCTAGATTGTTTTCCATATTGACATGCTTCACAAATTTTATTTTTCTCAAATTTTAGTTTTGGCAAACCTATTACAGAATCTCTTTTAACTAGTTTTGATATTGTATCCATACTTACATGACCTAACTTACGGTGCCATAACCAACTTGTATCATTAACCTTAGTATCACTAGCTACTAAGCAAGGGTTATTTTTGGCAAGATCTTCAAGATCTACTACGTACACATTTCCACGTCTTATTCCTTTGAATACTAAGCTATTGTCAATTGAGTTGGTTATGATGCATAGGGTTGGCTTAAACAGAACATCAAAACCCATATCACATAATTGACTTATGCTAAGTAAGTTATGCTTGAGATCATCTACAAATCATACATTATCAACAAAGATTGAGGAGGTAATTTGTACTTTACCTATACCAACGATGTGACCTTGGTTATTATCTCCAAATGTCACTGCACCTCCCTTTTTAGGCTCTAGAGTGAAGAATTGCTCCTTATCACCCGTCTGTGTCTTGAGCAGCCACTATCCAAGTACCAACAGTTTTTGTCAACTTTGGCTGCAAGACACTCCTACACAAGGAAATCATACAATTTTAGGTACCCAAGTTTTCTTGGATCCTTCAAGGTTAGTAAAGTTGGTTCCTTTTGGAACCCAAATCTTTTTATTTTTTTCTTTTAGCTCCTACTTTCCTATGGTCACACACATTAGCTTTATGTCCTATTTTTCCACAGCAAAAATAGGTTATATTCTTAATTTTACTTTTCCCTGCTTTCACAAAAAAGGTACTAAGGAGTTTTTGCTTATTCTTAGATTTATACCCTAAACCAGCTTTATTAAACACAGCTCGTTGATTATTAAGTATCATTTCCAATTTTTCAGAACTATATGTAAACTTTTCAACAAAAGATTTATATTTTTCAAGTTCTTTTGTTAGCTTTTGTTTTTCTGTTTTTAGTGTGTTTAAGTCTTTTGTGAGATTATCTCTTATAGTTTGTTTATTGTTTTTAAGTTCTAAAATTTTCTTGGTTAGTTTTTCGTTATCTTTAATTAAGGTATTAGTTTTTTGAATTAACATTTGGTTGCTTATTTTAAGTTCTAAATTTTCTTTAATGATAAAATCCTTATCCTTAATTAATTTATCGTATTTATGGAAGTGAGATTGATTGGTTAGTTTTAGCTCTTTATTCTTAAGATTTATTGTCTTATATTCATCCATTAATTCATTAAACGCATCATACAATTCATCAAAGGTAAAATCTAAATGCATTTCAGATGTTACCTCATTTTCATTCGCCATGAAGTAGAAGTTGGCCTTTTTCTCTTGTTTCTCATCCGATGATGATGATGATGAATCAGAGTCCGACAAAGTGGAGACGAGGACTTTCTTTTTCTTATATTTGCTGCCCTTCTTAAGCAAGGAACAGTCAACTCTGAAATGTCCTGGCTTCTTGCATTCATAGCATCCGATTCCTTCATTTTCCCTTTTCTTACCTTTATCCTTGTTGTAGGAACTTGAGGGACCTCTCCTCTGATGAAAGGACTTCTTTCGGTTGATGAATTTTCTGAACTTTCGCACGAGAAGAGCCTCATCATCATCTCCCTCATTATCTTCTTCTTCGCTGCTGCTACTGCAAGATAAATCCTTGTTAGAAGAAGTAGATTTGAGGGCTATTACCTTTTTCTTATGAGAGGATTCTTCTTCGCTGTGTTGTTTCATTGTGAGCTCGTGCGTCATCAGGGATCCAAGAAGCTCCTCAAGTGGAAGCTTGTTCAAGTCCTTGGCTTCTTGGATTGCAGTTACCTTGGCCTCCCATGATCTTGGCAAACATCGAAGAATTTTCCTGACAAGGTCACTGTTAGTATAATTTTTGCCAAGGCTTTTTAGGCCATTGACAATATCAGTAAATCTAGTAAACATGCAAGTGATAGTTTCATTAGATTCCATCTTAAATAGTTCATATTTATGAACTAGAATATTTTTTTAGATTCTTTTACTTGATTCGTACCCTCGTGGGTCACTTCAAGTCTATCCCATATCTCTTTTGCAGAATTGCAGGTAGAGACTTTATTGAATTCATTACGGTCTAAGGCACAATAAAGCACATTCATGGCTTTGGCATTTAGTTGTGCCTTCCTAATATCATTGTCATCCCAATCTTTTTCAAGTTTGGGTATAGTAACACCCTCTACAAAAATTGATGGGATGTATGGTCCATTAACTATGGTGCTCCAAATCTCATAGTCTAGAGGTTGGATAAATATCCTCATCCTAGCCTTCCAATAGGAGTAGTCGATTCCGTTGAAGAATGGAGGTCTATGGGTGGATTGCCCCTCAATATGAGAAGATCCAAATGGGGTTGTCATTTTGATCTTTTACTCTTTTGATAAAAGAGTTCCTGCTCTGATACCACTTGTTGCCCAAAAAGACAACCCAAGAGGGGGAGGTGAATTGGGTTTTAAGTAATTATTGCAAATAAAAACTTAATGAGTAACTAATTAAACCTTATTGCAAGTGGATTAATTAGTTTACTATATGCAGTGAATGAAGGAAATGGAAGAGACAATGAAACAATCACAAACACAAGAGATTTTATAGTGGTTCGGAGTTAACCCTTGCTCCTACGTCCACTCCCCAAGTTTCACTTGGAAGTTCACTATAATCCCGGATTACAGCCGGTTGTTTTATAAGCTCACAACCCAACTTGTTGTTTTACGAGATCACAACGAACTCAGTCGGTTTTCACAGGCTCACCGACTAGAACCACCCGATTGTTTTTCCGGGATCACAATCGAACCCTTACACGTTGGTTTTACCCTCAGCTCACCAACCAACCTTAACACCCTTGATTCAATCCCCTGATTGAATCAAGTAAGAAAAGCAGTTTGAAAAGAGTACAAGGATAGCTTCTTGAAAAGCAAATATAAGCAATATGAATAAAGAAGAGTTAGAAGCCCTCAAACAGATTTTTGGATGTGAAGTAAGGGGCTTCTCAAACTCTGCAACTCCTCTTGAGTGTGCTGAAGATTTGCTGTCAGAAGGGGAGCCTCGAATGCGAGGAAGACGTTTGGAGGATAGACTTCAATGCACTTCTTCCTTCTTTCTCTTGTATTTACTCTTGAGTGGTTGGTAGGTGGAAATCCCTTTTGCTTTGAATGGAGTCTCTCTCTTGATGTCTATTACTATTCACTCTGGCTATTTAAGCAATTCCCATCGAAAACTAGCCGTTAGACACACTTTTAGAGCCGTTCTGCACAATCTGCAACTCCTGACACAGTGTCCGTTGGGATCGGAGTCGACTCGCTCGATCTGGAGTCGACTCGCTTGTTGCTGGAGTCGACTCATGCTTTACTGAAGACGACTCGCCCACTGTTCAAAATTTGAAATAAAGTGCTGTCCCGTTCTGGAGTCTACTCGGCCAAACTTGGAGTCGACTCGCCAATATCCGGAAATGACTCTGCCTTCTAGAGACGACTCGTTTTCAGGAATCCAAAGGTCTTTCTTTCGGGTTTACTTCCTCGAGTCGACTCGAAATCTCTTGGAGTCAACTCGGCTCTCAGAGCCTGAAAAACTAGTCTTCTGTCTTTGGAGTTGAACTGCCTCGGAGTCGACTCGGACTTTGCTGGAGTCGACTCGGCTCTCAGACACCGAAGTTGGCTCTCTGACTTTTAGTCTTGCATTCCTCTGAGAGTCGACTCTTGTCTTTTTAGGAGTCGACTCGGCAACCGTTGGAGTCGACTCAAGTTCTTCTGGAGTCGACTCGGCTCTTAGAGTCCAAAAAACAACTTCTCTGTCTTTCTGTCTGTTACTCCTTGGAGTCGACTCGGAACTACCGGAGGTCGACTCGGCAAGCATCGGAGTCGACTCGAATTCTTCAGGAGTCGACTTGATGACTGGGTCTGAGATTCATCTTTCTGTCCTGCTGTCTGTTCTCAGTCGGAGTCGACTCGCAGTGTGCCGGAGTCGACTCGAGCCTGTGCCAGAACATCTGAAACACTTGGAGTCGACTCGAAATCCTCCAGAGTCGACTCGAGTTTCAGCCTTTGACTTAAGTTGTTTTCCACATGCACTCAAAGGAGGATTCTTACAAATTTTGCCTGATATACTGGATTGAATTCATTAGTATAACATAAAATGTACTCAATGGCTTTGTGCTCATCAAAATCAAATAGGGTTATAATCAATCACTCCACAACATGAATTAATGCCTTGCTGTAGAGGATGAGGTCGGAATCAAGGAGTTGTCGCGGCGGACTGGACGTAGACGAACTGATCTGCTATGGGAAACTGGAGGTCAGCAAATGGCAGGAACCATGCGCATTAATTGTTGAGTAAGCCGGAGGTCATAAGCATTAATTGTTGAGTAGGCCGGAGGTCTGCGGAGACCATGCTCATTAATTGTTGAGTAGGCCGGAGGTCTGCGGAGATCATGCTTATTAATTGTTGAGTAAGCCGGAGGTCTGCGGAGACCATGCTCATTAATTGTTGAGTAAGCCGGAGGTCTGCGGAGACCATGCTCATTAATTGTTGAGTAAGCCGGCTAAGGCGTGGTTCCGAGCTGGGCCGTAAATGGACGTGACAGTAGCGGGCGGTTGGTGAGGTCTGACTTCTAGGGATCGGATACCTTCCGAGGTCGGACGTTCTGAGATCGAGAACCCAGAGTTGGGCGCCTGATCTGGCGCCAAGCCGTCCGGCGTCGGGCGCCAGGTCGGTCGTCTAAGGTCGGGCGTCAGGTCGGTCGTCCTAAGGTCGGGTACTTCCGACCATATGTTTTAGGGTGACTTGTATTTCCCTCAACAATCATAGTTTCCCATCAATGGCAAGTCTTCAATTTCTCTATCAACTAAAATTTCATTTCCTCAACTAGATTGTTCAAGATTTTAGTTTGTACGACACCATCTCAAACATGGCATGCTTGTGTACTACTGTACTGTTGCTAACTAACATGCAAACCTTCTATCGTATTTTGACAGGCAACCACCTTTCAATAATCTATTGCATCCTGTCTTAATGAGTATTTCTCACGAAAAACAGTGTTTATTACAGGCATACTTCTACAGTAAGAACTAGGCTGCACTGAGTGGTCCTAAGCAAGGTTCGCTGAACCGGTCGGAACCGACCGACTCAGCCTGTACCGTACCGGCACCGACCGGTATCCGTACGGTACAACCATAGAATTCGGTTCCGACCCCTTTAGAGTCGGAACCGAACGGTTTTTTTTCGTACAGGTGCGGTTCACACCGGTACAAGCCCAATACCGATGCGAACTACATCGGTTTGCACCGGTACTCGCGAAGAAGAAGAGGAAAGAAGAAGAAGAAAGAGGAAGAAAGAAGAGGAGAAAGAAGATGACACTACAGAAAAAGTGATCTTTTTCGGCATATATATACGTATGTATACATATACGTATATGTATGTATATACATGTATGTATATATATGTATGGATACATATACATATATATGTATATATGTATATATGTATATATATATGTATGTATGTATGTGTGTGTATGTGTGTGAGTGTATATATATATATATATGTTTATATATATATATATATGTGTGTGTGTGTGTGTGTGTGTGTGTGTGTGTGTGTGTATGTATATACATATATATGTGTATATATATATATGTATATATATATATATATATATATATATATATATATATATATATATATATATATATGTTTATATATATATGATTATATATATATATATATGATTATATATATATATATATATATGATTATATATACATAAACATATATATATATGTTTATATACATATGTGTGTATATATATATGATTTATATATATATATATATATGATTATATATACAAAAACATATATATATATATATATATATATGTTTATATATGTTTATATACATATATATATATATATGTTTATATATATATATGTGTATATATATATATAAACATATATATATATATATATGTTTATATATATGCGCGTGCGCGCGCGCGCATATATCTATATATAATGTGTATATATATATATATGTGTGTGTGTGTGTGTGTACATACATACATACATATATACATACATACATATTTATATATATATATATATGTATTTATGATATCATACGAGCACTTTGGTTATGTTTGAATCCTAGATACATACAATGGTTTATATTGCATATACTCAAAATTTTGTCATCATCAAAAAAATGAAAATTGTTGATCTAATAGATTAATTTTGATGAGTATAAAACGATTGAGCATGTTACTAATAATTGTATGGCTTAGAGCAGCTTAATCCATTTTTTAGGGAAGCTTTCGGAGTTTGAACATTTAAAGCATGGAGAAAATCAAAAGATCAAAATCTCAAAGTTAGAGAGCAATTCGAAGTTGTTCGAGGGCTTCTGCAGCACAGAAGATAACTCTAGTATGTAGACGTCAACCCCTGAAGTGTCACAGGCAAAAATAGAAAACTCAAACACTTTAGAAGTCGACCCTAAGACTTCTAGAGTCGTCCCTAGGATTTTAGGAGTTGTCCCTAGGATTTTAGGAGAATACCAAGTTCTACGTACATGCTCTTCACCTACCACTTTAAGAACATTAAGTGAAAATTCCATTCTTAAGTGAGAAATCAAGAGAGCTTCCCTCCAACATTCAAGTGCGCCAAAAGGGTTCAAATTAGCTTAGATTAGGGGCAATCTTTGTATAAGTTCCTTTATTTGTTTTGATATTTTTTGGGACGTCAAGTTTCAAGGGGAATTGAAAATTATGGATTGGTTGATCAGCTTGAAAAAAAAATGAAGTGCCCATATTGAGAATAAGCTAGGGGTGTTTGGTCTGGTTGTACTTGTAAATCACTTGGCTTTGGTTGATTGCTAGAAGAAATCAACTATGTTTGATTGTGAGCCTAGAAAACAACTATGTTATAATTTTGTGGAATAAATTATAGTGGAATTTTTAAGAAGAAAGTCTTGGGGAGTAGATGTGAGTGTTGTATTAGGCGCTAGTCGAGTTGGAAAAAGATTGGTAATTTAGGACCTACCCATTTCTCAAACCACTCCATATTCTTATGATAGGTCTCGGTCTTTGTAGGATCGAGAGCAAAATGGATGCGCTCCCACTACAAACCACGAACCAATATAATTTCTTCTATTTATGATGGTATTGATTATGTTGTTTGTTACATTCACGTATTAGTTAATTAGCTGTATATATTTGCCATCTCACAACACAAACACTTTGAAAAGTTACTTTTTCGCTTCACATACTTGTAAATTTTTTTGAAAAATCTAATTCATCCCTTCCCCACTCTTGGGTAGTCATCTTGGGCAACAACCTAGTACTATATCCTTCAAGTTTATATGGTCAAATATCAAGGTACCTTTTTATAGTAAAAATAGAATATTCTAAAATGATTGAGTTACAAACTCTATTATTGAGTTGAAATTGGTTGCTCAATCCTCCAATCCAAAGCTAAACAGTGTCAATATCATCAAGAAGTTTACAATAAAGTCCAGACCCAAAAAATATTAGGTTCCCTTTCATCAAATCCAATCCAGCTTTTGACTTGATGTAGGATCTGCCACAAGTACCTAAGATTCCTTGCTCTGATGCTTCAAAATTCGAATTTCGCAAGATTAAGATTTATAAGAGGTAGGATGATAGGGATGGCAAAAAGTCAGGTAGGTTAATAATCTGTATCCGCTTCATACTTATCTCATGGTGGGATGGATTGAATAGAGTTATCGGCTTCATACTTATCTCATGGTGGGATGGATTGAATAGAGTTAGATAGGACGGTTTGGACCGATCGAATCAGCTAAATTATAATAATTATTGTTTTTTTGTGTACAGATTTTTTTCTGTTGGAGAGGAAGAGAATTTTTAAAGAGTTATAAACATCCTGGTCGGTTCGGCCATCGGCATTTAATCCGCTTCGTTTCAATTGAATCAGGTTAGATGCCGGCTCGTGGGTAGAGGCCCGGATGGAAAGGTCGGAGTGCCCGAGGAAAAAGGACTTCAAAGGAAACCTCGGCCCAATGGAATGGCGTGCACTACGCTAGCCGCGTTGGAGCATTATTCGGAGCGACATCCAAGCTCCGCCCAATAAAGCACGAACCCTTCCCCAAATCCCTCCGGGCCCCACTCTACCCCTTCTCCTCACGGCCCCACCACCACCACCACCACCCCCACCTCCACCGCCCCCACCGCCGTCGCCGCTGCCATCACCTCCTCTCCCCCAGCTGCCGTTGTTCTCCCAGTAATCGTCACTCTCATTTCGCTGCTTTATACTTTATTTGTTTTCCATAGTGATCACCCACTCCCACCAAATCGGCAGGGTCATACTCCCTTTGGTTTTGAAAAAAACAAAAAAGAAGCCTTTCCATCAAAACAGAAGTCGATTGGAGAAGCTACTCTTATTATCATATTAACAAGCAAGAGAGGAAGGGTGGAAGAGAGACGTCAGTTCTTCTTGGTGTGGACAAGAATTAGCTACGATGACGAGGAGCGACGGCGGAGGAAGCAGGGATGGGGGTCTGAAGAAGGGACCGTGGACGGCTGTGGAAGACGCGATCCTGATGGAGTACGTGCGGAAGCACGGAGAGGGCAGCTGGAACGCCGTCCAGAAAAACACCGAGCTGGCCCGCTGTGGGAAGAGCTGTCGTCTCCGCTGGGCTAACCACCTCCGCCCCAACCTCAAGAAGGGCGCCTTCTCCCCCGACGAGGAGCTCCTCATCCTCCGCCTCCACGCCCAGCTAGGCAACAAATGGGCCCGCATGGCCGCCCACGTACAATTTCCACCACAACCATTTCATTTCATTTAACACGCTTCCTTCTTTCTCTTCAACTTCAAATCTTTCATGCAGTTGCCGGGAAGGACCGATAATGAGATCAAGAACTACTGGAACACGAGGATCAAACGGCGGCAGCGCGCCGGTCTCCCATTGTACCCTTCAGATATCCAGCGCGAGTTGGCCCTCAAACGGCAACGCCTCCACCGCAACCACCCACCCTCCACCAACCCCCTCGCTCCTATACTCACTAACAACACCACCATTACTCATTTCTCGAGCCCCCCTTCTTCACTATTGGATCCCACTGGCTGCCTCTCGACGCCAACCTCGACAACCTTTAATGTACCGTTGCCACCTCCAGGCCACCACCTTCCCTTCCCCTCACGTAGTATGTTTCATCCTCAGCAGCCGCAGCAGCAACAGATGGAATTTAATTTTGGAACTTTTGGCTTGAACTCACATCCCCTGCCACCCCCGGTTTTCCCTAACAAGATGGAGCTCCCTTCGACCCAAACGTTCACAGAGCTGCCTTTCAGTGGCGGCCTTCTGGATACCCTGTTGCAGGAGGTGCAAGCTGGTGGGGATTTGCAGAGCAATGGGTTGCTGCCAGAACTGGTTTCCGGTGATCAGGACGTGAAATGGAACCACCTTTGTGTTGGTTGTGCTAGTGGTGAGGGCAGTGGCTGCAAAGGAGTTACTTCGCCACAGGATGGACTGATGGAGTCTGATGCCAAGTGGGCTGATTGGAATTGGTCGATTGGTGAGCCCTGTTTAGCCTAACTTCTCTTTGATTTCACCTTGAGATTAATTGAATCTTATTTTGAGTTTGAATAGAAGTATATCCTGAAGTTTGAATAGAGTTAAATGGGGCTCAGACAGTATATCCTGAAGTTGCTATATATATTTTATCACTTATTTTTTTCAGTTGTTTTAAAGAATTCTTCAATTTTCTTGAGTTGGTTGGACATGGTATTTGTTTATTGAAAATTTAGCTTCTATATTCATTCCTTTCTCTTCCCGGTCTTCTGATATTGTTTATTAGGTAATTAATATCTCAGTTTCCCCTTGTCATTGCTTATAGTGGACTGCCTTCCCCTGCATACTGGAGACTTCCAATCTTTTCAGATGGGTAGTGTTGCTGGAAATTGGACCCGGGGGCAGCCGTCGGCTGAAAGGGCGGAGCTTCGGCGGGAACTGACTGGCGGCGATCCGTCGGCGGGCGGTGTCCTCCGTAGGGCCTGCAAAAAAGCCAGTGGCCGGGATTTCCGACGCCGGCCCTCCGATGCCTAAGTCAGAGGGAGCAAAGATATATGGAAGAAAAATATGTCCAAAGTTTCAGTGTCCAGCCCCCTTTAAGGTGGAAGGGTTCTCCTTTTATAGAGGGGCCTTGGATTACCTATGATGTGACAGGGCGGAGTTTACCGTATGATTGAGCATGTCGGCTGAATCAATGCAGAATCGTGTGCATTAATGTCTTGCCGTAGGAGGTTAGGCCGGGGCCAGGGAGTTGTCACGGCTGACCAGAGGCAGCCAAGCTAATTTGCCGTGAAGGGCTTGAGATCCGTAGACAGCAGGAGCCATGCGCATTAATTGTTGAGTAAGCCGGGGGTCTGCAGAGTCCATGCGTATTAATTGTTGAGTAAGCCGGAGGCCTGCAGAGTCCATGCGCATTAATTGTTGAGTAAGCCGGAGGTCTGCAGAGTCCATGCACATTAATTGTTGACGGCAGTGGCAGGGGATGGTCTTTGGTTGGGCTGCAGAAGGATATGATCGCGGCGAGTGGATGGCGAGGTCAAGCTTCTGAGGTCGGGAGCTTCCAGGTCGGGCGTTTCGAGGTCGAGAGCTCCTAGGTTGGACGCCTGGGCGGGCGCTAGGTCGGTCGTCCGGGGTCGGGCGCCAGGTCGGTCGTCCGGGGTCGGGCGCCAGGTCGGTCGTCCGAGGTCGGGCGCTTCCAATCACGTGCTTTGGGGGGACTTGTATTTCCCTCAACACTACCCCCCGACTTCCGAGTCCGAGCTGCTCGCGAGCTCGGACGTGGGAAGTAATTGCTTTTATTGCAGTGGTGGGGGCTAGGGAGACTTAAATTATGCCGGCGCTCCGTGCGCTTCGGGGTGCTTTTAATGAGGGAAGAGGGGCGATGCCCTTTCGTCCTTCGAGGCCGTTTCGTGTAGTGGGCTCATGATGGGGCTCCGAGATCCGACGGAACAGCGCCTCGATTCCGTATTCAAGGCACCCGTCCAGAATAAATGCGCGGCTTCGGCTTTCGGGGCCGACACGTGGCGCAATCCGGACGGGGGGCGGGTTCTAGCCCTGCCGATCTGGGCCGTCGAGAGGGTCTATATAAACCCCTGACTTAGCCGTAGAAAGGTCTCGCTTGTTTGTTATTGCTGCCATCCTTTCTTCTTTTTCTCCTGGTTGCGACCGAGCTTTTCCAGCGGCATTCAGAGGCGATTTCCGGCAGTGTTCAGAGGCGATTTCCAGTGACCCTATAGTAGGTCGTTTTCTCACACTGGCTCGGAAGTCCTTTTCTTTTCTTTAAATAACTGTTTTCTTCCCCCTCTTCATTTTCGTTTCTCGCTTTTTCCTTCATTTTCCTTTTTTCTTTTGAGATGGGTCTTGGTCCCGGTGAGGTTGGGTCTACCTTGACCGAGGAGGAACTGGAGCTGGTCCGTTTCCAGTTCTTCTTCCGATCCGGGTTTCGTCTCGAACCGCAGGGTCGGAAGACCGGATAACTAGACCTCCGCCAGGTCGGATCGGGGTGTACATCGATGCGCTCTGGGCCGGCCTGCGGTTCCCCCTTCATGAGTTTGTGAATGACTTGTTGGTGGAGTACCAACTCACCCCAGCACAGCTCACTCCAAACTCATGGAGGACCATTGTCGGGTTCGCGTCCCTCTGCCTTATTCATGGGATCCCGACCTCGGTGAGCATCTTCAGCCGGTGTTTCATGTTAAAGACGAACCCGGCGGACGTAGAGTGGCTGTATTTCGCCTGGAGGAGCGGTATGTCGCTCTTCCGAGGTGCCCCTTCCTCGATTCATGAGTGGAAGGGGAGATTTTTCTTTCTTTCTTCCGAGCTCTCGTGGGGGTTCGATCCGAGGTGGAGGCGTCCCAAGCTGAAGGCCCTGAATAGGCTTAGTGGTCTTTCGGTGGACGAGCAAAGGACTTTTGATGCTCTGCGAGGTCTCGGGAGGGACATCCTTCTGACCGAGGAAGCTCTAGTAAACGTCGGCCTGAGCTCGGCGCGCCCCGAGGGTAAGGGCAGTTGTGCTACTCCTTCATTCTTCAGTTTTTTGCCTTATCTGTTCCTTTTCTTTGTTCTTTTGATGTTGGTCCGATACTTAGAAAAAAATTTTTCCTTTCTTTATTTCAGACATTCCCCACATGCCGACCAGCAATGCATCTCTCTTCGCCCGACTGAAGAGGAGGGCGGCCGAGGCCGGCAGGGCTCTCCCCAAGCCCCGAAAAAAGGCTAAGTTGGCTGCTACTTCTGCCCCTGCCGAGGCGAGGGACTCGGAGGCCGAAGCTTCGGGGTCTTCCCGGGGAAGAGCTCCAGTTACCGAGCGCGCGAGCTCGGGCTCCGGGGGAGCGTCGGGCTCGGCGTCTCCGACCTGCCCTGCTCCTATTCCTCAGCAGGCGGGCCGGCCAGTTATCCGTCTGCGGCGCTCATGGCCAGAGCCAAGCAGGGGCCCCGGGGTCCCGAGCGCATCCTGCCCCATCGCCACGACCTCGGGGGGGCCAAGTTCTTTGGGGGCTGAAGGGAGAGCGTTGGCCGAGCCGGGGTCTCCGATACACGAGGGTAGCTCAGCCTTCCGAGACGGTAATGTTGCGCGCGAAGTATTACGCCGCGCAATGCTTCCGGCGGACCGGGCCGAGTTCAGAACCCTCTCGCTGGAGGAAGTTGTCGATCATACCTACCGTAATACTGTTCGGGTAAGTCACCTTTTCATTTTGCCCTTAGTCGTTAGTGTTTTCTTCATTTTTACTTATCGTTGCTTTCCCTGCAGCATATCCACGAAGTCGATACCCTGGTATTCATTGCCTCGGAATGCCAGGACGAGTCTCGGCGGCTGTATAGGCAACTGGAGCCGGCCAAGAAGAGGGTTGCCGAGCTAGAGGCCGCGTTGGCGGAAGCCGTAGCGCGGAGGGAGGCCACTGAGGCGGGTCGGCGAGCTATTGTCGATGAGCTTGAAGAGGAGAGGGCCGCGCACTCTTTGGCGAGATCAGCGCTGCGCGCCTCCAAGGCGCGTCTTGCTGAGGCCCGCTCTGAAGCCGCCGGCCATAAGTACGAGGGCGGAGTCATCCGCCTAAAAGTCGAGCAGCTCAAGGCCCGAGAGAAGAGGGCACTCGAGCGAGCTGAAAATGCCGTGAAGCTCTTCAAGGAGTCGGAAGAGTTCCGCGACATGCTAGAGGAGGAGACCGTGGATGGGTTCCTCCGGGGCTTCGAGAATTTTCGAAGGCAGATGGTGCGATACAGCCCCCAACTCGACCTTTCGGGGATCCGTCCAAGGATGGGGATAGGCACCGAGATCGAGGCCGACGTCCCCGCAATTCTTGCGGCCGAGGAGGAGCTCGCCGAGGCCGAAGCTGACATGGCCGATCAGGCGATGTTGGGGGCCCCTCTCGGGGAGGTTGCTGAGGGCGCTTTCGAGGCCACTGGCGAGGCCCCGGCTGAGGCCGCCGCGGAGGGTTCCGAGCCGACGCCCGCCGAAGATCCTCAGGTTATTATTGTAGATGATCCTGAGGGTGACACTGGTGCAGCCGCCGCCCCCTAGGACTTTATTTTTCCTTTCGCTTTCCTTTTTGTAAGTGAGTTCGGTCCTTGAATACGGCCGAACCTTAATTTTGTACTCGGCCTCCAAGCCTTTATTAATGAAAAAGTTCTTTTCTACATTTATGCTTGTCTCTTTTTGCATAGTAGGTAAATTTTTACCTTGGCTGTTTAAATCAAATTCTTCTTTCGCAAATTTCTCTAAGTGTTCAATCTCGGCTAGGTCCGTAGACTTAGATTCTGGTGGCGTTTGCTAGATTATCAGGCTTAGCTCTGATAGGGATCGTGCTAAGGCTCCGTGCTTAGATTTTAGGAAGATCCGCTAAGCCTTCGAGTTCGGGCTTCGAAGATGTCCCGCTAATCCTTCAGACTCCGGAAATTCGGCCAAGTCCTTGGGCTCGGTTTCTAGGGTAAGCTTGTTAAAGCTTTAAGGTTGGATTCCGAAGAGATCCTGCCAGACCTTCGGATTTGTCTTCTGGAAAATTTTGCCAAGTCTTTGGGCTCGGCTTCCAGAGTAGGCTTTATGGTCAGACTCCGAAGAGGTCCTGGACCGAGGTCAGGCCATTGTCAGGGCCTTCGTGCCCATTAATCTCGAACTCGGTTGGAGTATCAACAGGTAAAATCCAAACTTACGGTGAGTGTTTTGGCGCCTCCGGGATTTAGCCGTAGCATCATTGGGCGGAGCTTGAAGTTGTCGCCACAAGCCATCTCGGCTTGGGTTAACGTTTGAAGTCGGCCGGGCCCTCGCTCGGAGGGGTTCGGAATAAACGAGGATCGAGCCGCAGATCGGTGCACGGGGTCGAGAAGACCTCGGCTCATAGTTGGTTCAGAAGAGCATCCCAACCTCGGTCGGGATTTTGTCGATCGTTATGGTATATAACAAGTAGATGCAATAATGCAGGTGCTAGGTGGAAAGTACCTTTCGCCCCGTTGAAGCCGAGCACCTTACGTCGAGGTAGGCAGTTCCGCTCTGCGGTTGGTTCTTCAAGGCATTCTTTGGCCCGTAGTTTGCTTCCGTAGGCGATGCCATCTGTTGTGGAATAAGATGGCGCTTTGATCGGGGCCTCGTGCAATAGAGTAGCTCGCACCGGCCGATCGGGGGGGATGCCGTGTATTTGGTGTCCGCTTTAGGCGCGCCTGCATGCTGGGGGGTCCGCATAGGGGACACCCCGTCGTTGAAGGCCAAGAGGGTCCGCAAAGGTCCTACCCCGCTCTTGTCTTCCCGAGGTCGAGGAAGTTTGAGACTCTACGGTCGACACACAGGACATCCCGACCTTGGTCGAGGTATCGAGCATGAGGTCGAGGGAGCTGGGGCTCGCTGTTGACCTGGTGAAGCTTTCCGAGGTCGAGGGAGTTTGGGACTCTACGGTCAACACACGGGGCATCCCGACTTTGGTCGAGGTATTGAGCACAAGGTCGAGGGAGCTGGGGCTCGCTGTCGACCTGGTGACGCTTCTCGAGGTCGAGGGAGTTTGGGACTCTACGGTCGACACACGGGGCATCCCGACCTTAGTCGAGGGGTCTGGGAACGCACTGTCGACCTGCGACACTTTTCGAGGTCGAAAAAGTTTGGGACTCTACGGTCGATACTCGGGGCATCCCGACCTTAGTCGGGGGACCGTACGCAAGGTCGAGGGGTCTGGAAATGCACTGTCGACCGACGACGCTTCTCGAGGTTGAGAAAGTTTGGGACTCTACGGTCGACACTCGAGGCATTCCGACCTTAGTCGGTGTTAGGATCCCTCATATGCCATGAAAATTTCGAAATAATTTTCAGATTGCAGCGGAAAAACATATGCGGGATCCGTTCATCGCATGAACGTATTTTAAAACCTTTCGTTTGTAGATAGATTAGAATTAAATTATTTTAAACCATTTTAAAATCATTAAGAAGATCAGATCTTCACCTTGTGCGGGTAGATGGTCTCCGCAAATCTGATTCACGTGGATTTGTAGAAGGTTCGATGGAAGCCGCACACGCATCCGGCCTCTACAGGTATCCACACGAGGTAATGATTCGATCGAAGCCTACGTATCTCCCCGGGGTGCTAGCTCCCTTGCAGAGATGGCTATGGATGGCTGATATCCTCTCCTTTGAATCAACCTTTGATTGCCTTGAGAGGAAGAAGAAGAAGGAGAGATCTAGGAAGAGGAAACAAAGCTCTTTGCGCTGGACCCAAGAAAGAGGAAGAAGAAGGCCACGCCACCCTTTCTTTTTCTCCCTTTTCTCTTGCAGCTGAAAGGAGGAAGAAGATGGGAGGCTGCTGCCGTGATCCCTCAAAAAGAACCATAGAGAGGAGGGGCCGTACCCCTCCTCCTTTTCATTTCGTTTGGGATAAGGATGAGCTCCTATTTTTAAGGAGCTCATCTTTATCCTTATAATTAGGCAGCAAGGAGGGGCTTACGCCCCTCCTTTTTCCTTCCACGCCCTTCCCAAAGGGAGGGGCGTGGGCCCCTCCCTCTAGTCCATTTAAATCAGCCCCCACTTAATCAAATTAAGTGGGGAGGATTGGGTTCAATACTTGGGTTCAATTCTATTCCAAATAGAATTAGGTGCATGCATTTCCTTTTATTCCAAATCCTAATCCAATTAGGATTTAATTGAACCATGACTCTATTGAACTCTTCAATCCTAATCTAATTAGGAGTCATGAAATTAATTAGATTAAATTTAAAATTAATTAGGACTTAAGAAAATCCTAATCTAATCAGGACTTGTTCAAATTTCAGCCCTAAGACAATTAGGACTTTAGAAATCCTATTCCAAGTAGGACTCTAATTTAATTTGAAATCCTAATCCAATTAGGACTTTATGAATCCCACTCCAAGTAGAACTCATGATCAAGTTCAATTACTTAAATCCAATTAATTAAATTAAATTGCAATCCGATTGCAATTATTCCTTCTTCCAACCACTAACTCTTAGCGGGTTATCCATTTATCAATCTAATTGATTATTTGTGATTCCTAATCACATTCAACCATCGGATCGGTCAATACCTCTAATGTGTGTGACCCCATAAGTTCTATTCTGACTAGTAGTGAGGTATATTGCGATCTCTATCACAATATCATTGAAAACTCCTTTCAATGGGTTGAAACAATTCCAACTCAACTCATCAGGGTTCATCGATCATCAAGATAATCCCTGTGAGTCTCACCATCCACCAGTGACACCTAGCAGTATGTAGTGGCTACCCAGCAGAACAGAATGATGAACCTCTAGGTGCAGTTATCGTATGATACAGTCCTTCTATCGTGGATTCCTATAGACCGGAGGTCATGGATAACTCGTCAAACCCCGTCGTCTGTCATATGTCTAGATTTATTCGACTTGAGTTCGATAGTGAAAAACTCTTTCTCCACTGTATATTATTGCCCGGGCCAAGGTCTTAGAACTCTGTCTAATAAATCACATAGGATCACTCCTCTTCTATCAAGGTCGATAGATTCCATGTAAGTGCATACCCTACTCCTACAGTGAACCTACTGCAGCCAATCTACACAACAAGGACCCATATGACTAGAGATCATGTATATGTGCAGTCAAACTACAATAACCTCACTGTGAGTAGCCGAAGCACCGCAGGTCAAAGGACCAGTCACACTACTGCAACATCAAGTAAGTCACTGACGAGTGGATAGACATCCAAGTGACTTCTTGTCTTGGTCACGCTCAGTACCCTTATTCTCTAACAAGCACCTACACTCTCACTTCAGTGTCCCTACACTGTGGACTTGAGTCTCGTCCATCCATAAGGAAAGCGATCTGTGCACTGATCGGATCGATCACCGTCCTCGTGATGATCCATTGATCAAGAGCATTTAGAAATTAATCACCAATGATACATGGCTCAAATTCTCAACTCTTGAGAATATGTATCATCATCTTATTAATTTCTTGGACGATTCATAGACACATAAACAATATGAATGAAAAGATGCCCATTTATTATTCAATAATAATAAAGTCAAGTACAAATCTTTATCCCAGAATAAATAATGTGTCTGCCAGATTGGCTTCTAGGGCATACATCTAACAATCTCCCACTTGCACTAAAGCCAATCAGCCATATATCTAAGTCCCATCTTCTCAAGGTGGGCTTCAGTCTTCTGCTGACTTAGCTGTTTAGTGAGCGGGTCTGCCACGTTGTCCGCGGAGTCTACTCTCTGTACCTCGACATATTTCTTCTCGAGATAGTCGCGTATGAGGTGGAAACGCCGCTCTATGTGCTTGGACTTCTGATGAGACCTTGGCTCCTTAGCGAGAGCTATGGCGCCATTATTATCGCAGTAGAGTGTGATGGCATCTGATGGCATTACATCTAGCTCTGCAATGAATTTCTTGAACCAGAAGGCTTCCTTTGCAGCTTCAGAGGCGGCGATATACTCAGTTTTCATTGTAGAATCAGCAATGATCGGTTGTTTGGAACTCTTTCAATTTACTGTACCACCATTGCACAAGAACACATATCCAGATGTAGACTTTCTATCATCAATATCAGTCATAAAGTCTGAATCTGTGTATCCTTCTACCTTTAACTCCGATGCTCCTCCAAAGACCAAGAACAAATCTTTAGTTCTTCTTAAGTACTTAAGAATGTTCTTCACAGCTGTCCAGTGCTCTTCGCCTGGATTCGACTGATATCTGCTAGTGACACTCACAGCAAGGGCTATATCAGGTCGTGTACATAGCATGGCATACATGAGGCTCCCTATTGCAGAAGCATAAGGAATCCTGCTCATGCGTTGAATCTCTTCAGATGTGTTGGGGCACATCTTTTTGGAGAGATGAATCCCATGCCTAAGGGGTAATAGACCCCTCTTGGAGTTTTCCATACTGAACCTCTTCAGTACCTCCTCTATGTACATCTTCTGTGATAGGCCAAGCAACCTCTTAGATCTATCTCTATAGATCTTAATCCCCAAAATGTAGGATGCTTCCCCAAGGTCTTTCATGGAGAACTCTTTTGACAACCAGACCTTGACCGAGGTTAGCATGGGAACATCATTCCCAATCAAGAGGATGTCATCCACGTACAGTACGAGGAACACGACAGCACTCCCACTAACCTTCTTGTAAACACACGGTTCCTCTTCGTTCTTGATGAAGTCAAACGATTTGATTGCATCATTGAAACGAGTATTCCAGCTCCGAGATGCTTGCTTTAGTCCATAGATGGACCTTTGCAACTTGCAGACCTTGTGATCTCCATCACTGGAAGTGAAACCCAAAGGCTGCTCCATATAGATATCTTCATCAAGATATCCATTCAGGAAAGCAGTTTTCACATCCATCTGCCATATTTCATAATCATGAAACGCTGCGATGGCAAGCAATGTTCGAATGGATTTTAGCATAGCTACAGGTGAAAAAGTCTCCTGATAGTCAATGCCTTTGCGCTGACAATACCCTTTCGCCACTAGCCTTGCCTTATAGGTCTCTACCTTCTCATCCGAACCTATCTTCCTTTTATAGATCCATTTGCATCCAATAGGTACTATACCTTCTGGTGGATCTACTAAGGTCCAGACTTGGTTGGAATACATGGAGTCTATCTCTGACTTCATGGCTTCCAGCCATTTCTCGGAATCGATATCTGATATCGCCTCGTTGTAGGTCTTGGGATCCTGTACATGTTCCTTATCTCCCATGAGGAACATTTCCTCGGTGTCCTCTACTAGTATACCTAAGTATCTATCGGAAGGATGGGAGACCCTACTAGATCTACGAGGTGGAGGAGGTACTACGTGTACTGGCTCTGTATGAATAGGTTCTATAGGATCCATAACTCGTTGCTTTTCAGAGATTTTTTCTTCAAGCTCAATTTTTCTCCCACTGCCTCTATCAAGGATAAACTGTTTTTCCAAGAAGACGGCATGTCGGCTCACAAACACATTGTGATCCTCTGAGATGTAAAAATTGTATCCTAATGACTCTTTAGGATATCCAATGAAACGAGCACTTATGATCCTAGGCTCTAACTTGTTCGCCTGTTGTCGCTTGACGTGGGCCGGACATCCCCAAATCTTGAGATGACCAAGACTCGGCTTCTTACCATGCCATATCTCATACGGTGTGGTAGGAACGGATTTAGAGGGAACTCTATTCAATAAATAAATCGCGGATAATAAGGCATCTCCCCAAAGAAACATAGGTAGATCAGTGAAGCTCATCATGGATCGGACCATATCCAATAGAGTCCGATTCCTCCTCTCTGACACCCCGTTGAGTTGAGGTGTACCCGAAGGCGTCCATTGTGAGACTATGCCATTCTCTTTGAGATAGTCCCGAAATTCTCCACTAAGGTATTCTCCTCCTCGATCTGATCGAAGAACCTTAAGGGTTTTTCCAGTCTGTTTTTCTACTTCATTTCTGAACTCTTTGAACTTTTTAAAAGACTCAGATTTGTATCTCATAAGATACACATACCCATATCGTGAATAATCATCGGTAAAGGTAATGAAGTATGAATAACGACCCCTGGCTAGCACATCGAATGGGCCACACACATCAGTGTGTACCAGGGTAAGTATTTCAGTGGTCCTCTCCCCATGTCCTACAAAAGGTAATCTGGCCATTTTTTCTTGAAGACAGGACTCACAAACTGGATATGACTCGGAAGTCAATGGGCCAAGAAGCCCATCTTTCTTCATTTTGTTCATTCTGTCCTCTCCAATATGGCCAAGCCTGAGGTGCCACAAATACTTCTGGTTTATCTCATCTCTGGATCTTTTAGATCCTATGGCACTCACTACTTGCTCAGACACATTCACAGACACATCAATATGCAAGTGATAGAGACTGTTAATCATGAAACCACGTGCAACTAATTTATTTCTGAAATAAATAGAACAGTAGTCTTTGTCAAAGGTCAAAACATGACCATCCTGTGCTAAACACGAAATAGAAATCAAATTCCTGCTAGCAGCAGGGACATAATAACAGTCTCTAAGTTGTAAACTAAATCCAGACGGTAATCGCAGAGGATAGGTGCCCACAGCTACAGCAGCAACTCTTGCCCCGTTGCCAAACCGAAGGGTTACTGCACCTTCCGCTAGCCTCCTACTTTCCTTTAGACCCTGCATAGTAGTGCACAAATGAGCACTAGAACCAGAATCTATAACCCAACTAGAAATAGAAGAAACCGTAAGGTAAGTTTCAATCACGAGCAAGTCTAGCATACCTTCAGAAGGTGTATCCCTTTTGTTCTTCAGGCTCTCGAGGTATGAAGGGCAGTTCCTTTTCCAGTGGCCGTCGACATTGCAGTGGAAACATTTTCCCTTGTCATTAGCCTTTTTCTTCTAAACTTCCTTCTTAGGCTTCTTATCTTTCTTCTGCTTCTTTGCAGGCTTCTTTTTCTTCCAAGTAGACTTTCTCTTGGAACCAGAAGTCAGCTCAGCAGCCAGAACAGAGCCCCTTGAACCTTTCAAGGCCCCTTCAGCAGTTACCAGCATGTTCAACAGTTCGGTCTTAGTGCATTCAATTTTATTCATATGGTAGTTTACTATAAACTGACCAAATGAATCAGAAAGGGATTGCAGGATCAGATCTATCTGCAGTTCCTTATGCATGGATATACCGAGCTTCTTAAGCTCCTCGAGGTCCTTGATCATAGTCAAACAGTGAAATCGTGGACAGACTGCCCCTCGCGCATCTTTGCCTTGAAGAGTCTCTTGGATACTTCAAAGCGTGCAGTGCGGCTCTGCTCACCATACAACTCTTGCAGGTGAGCCAGTATTTCCCTAGCAGTCTTCATGTTCTCATGCTGGCATTGAAGCTCGTTAGTCATAGATGCCATGATATAGCACTTGACCCTAATGTCGTCATCAGTCCACTTCTGATGCATCTCATGCTGATCATCAGTAGGACGCGCTGGTAGCCTAGGGATATCATTCTCGAGCACATACCCTATTTTCTCATAATTCAGAACAATTTTCAGGTTCCTAAGCCAGTCTTTATAGTTGGTTCCGGTCAGTCTGTTGGTCTCAAGGATACGGGTCAAAGGGTTTGAAGCTGACATTGTGATCTGTAGAGAGTAAAGATTCTAGTTAGACTTTGTACTTGAACTCAATTTGTTCTAGGGACTTTTAAAACAAATATGCTCCCACTATTTTCTCGAATCCCTCATACTCTCCTGATGGAGAAACGAAAACCCTACGCGACTAGGATTTTTAGTGGGTACTGCGGTCTCACCGATTTACATGCCGCCTCACCTAACAGTTATTGGTGACATATAAATGAATGAGTGTACAACTCTTGTACAATGCTTCTCAAGCATATTGCAGTGGTACTTGGTCTCTAAGTGATGAAGACCTCACCCAACAGTTATTGGCCCCATTACTTAGTTAAATCAGACCCACCGTATAACCGCAGAAATAAAGTCGTCATTGGGTCCTCACCTAACAGTTATTGGTGCCCAACCCCACCTTTACCCCACAACATCTCATGTCTAATAGAGAGGTCCAGTCCCCCGATGCAACTTGCCCACTGTGTCCAGCCGAGACAAATCAACACCGAAAAGACCTTAGCAGCTCTACTACGGTGGAAGACCTATGGACTTAATATTGCATAATCAAGTCTTAGTGTTTGCAACTTGAGTTCTTCATAAGAGGTAATCGAACAATTGGCCAGGTAAGCAGGTGGGAGGCTCCCCTTACTCAGAGAGTAAGGTCCTAATTAAGTAACCACCTTATAGGCTTGCCTAGACACCAATTAGATCAATTAATCTAATATGACTAACTTATGTTGGTTCACCCTCGACTGATTAGGGAGGTTTCGATTTAGGTCTCACTCGATCGCGTATTCACATCTCATGCAAATATAAATCTACCCGCATAAACATAAGCATTAAACATCCAGGCATTTATCAAAAATAAAATTAAATGGTGATGATCATGGATCCAGGATACAAGCACATGCACGTCAATTGGTTTGATCGTCTTCAACTCTTGACTCGATCTTGATCCTCTAGGTCCAATTGTGATCAACTCCTTGATCCATCTTCAATCAACCCTTGATCTCGATCCGCGCATGTTGAGCTTGTTGATGTACATATCGATCAACCATCGACGTGCATCACACATCACAGATTACATTTCAGATTGCTTTAAAAATTAAAATAAAAATAAAAATAAAATTACAACCCTTTTTCATGAGACACGCAGGTCTCTAATACATGAATTTAAGATGCACGCAGGCATCTGAAAATTAAAATTACATGCATCACAGAACATCGCAGAACATTTCAGCACATTCAAAGGGTCCATCCATGATCATCACCATACGCATCACATGCATAAAAATTATTTTCAAATCTGATATTTAACTGATTATTTTATCTTATGACTTGCTGATTATGCAAGATTTGATTCTAAATATTTGTAATCACATTATCAAAGCATTAGAATCATTATTCTAAGCATCCAATAATTAGTATGCAGAAAAATCAGCAAGCTGAAAATTCTGCATACATAAATTTCAGCAAGCATAATCCCTTAAATTTCAGATCTAAAATACCTTTAAAAATTTAATTCTAATCTTAATCTACATAACCATGGCTCTGATACCACTGTTAGGATCCCACTTATGCCATGAAAATTTTGAAATAATTTTCAGATTGCAGCGGAAAAACATATGCGGGATCCGTTCATCGCATGAACGTATTTTAGAACCCTTCGTTTGTAGATAGATTAGAATTAAATTATTTTAAACCATTTTAAAATCATTAAGAAGATCAGATCTTCACCTTGTGCGGGTAGATGGTCTCCGCAAATCTGATTCACGTGGATTTGTAGAAGGTTCGATGGAAGCCGCACACAAGTCCGGCCTCTACGGGTATCCACACGAGGTAATGATTCGATCGAAGCCTACGTATCTCCCCGGGGTGCTAGCTTCCTTGCAGAGATGGCTATGGATGGCTGATATCCTCTCCTTTAAATCAACCTTTGATTGCCTTGAGAGGAAGAAGAAGAAGGAGAGATCTAGGAAGAGGAAACAAAGCTCTTTGCAGCCTTTTCTTTTTCTCCTACGCTGGACCCAAGAAAGAGGAAGAAGAAGGCCACGCCACCCTTTCTTTTTCTCCCTTTTCTCTTGCAGCTGAAAGGAGGAAGAAGATGGGAGGTTCCTGCCGTGATCCCTCAAAAAGAACCATAGAGAGGAGGGGCCGTACCCCTCCTCCTTTTCATTTCGTTTGGGATAAGGATGAGCTCCTATTTTTAAGGAGCTCATCTTTATCCTTATAATTAGGCAGCAAGGAGGGGCTTACGCCCCTCCTTTTTCCTTCCACGTACTTCCCAAAGGGAGGGGCGTGGGCCCCTCCCTCTAGTCCATTTAAATCAGCCCCCACTTAATCAAATTAAGTGGGGAGGATTGGGTTCAATACTTGGGTTCAATTCTATTCCAAATAGAATTAGGTGCATGCATTTCCTTTTATTCCAAATCCTAATCCAATTAGGATCTCTTCAATCCTAATCCAATTAGGAGTCATAAAATTAATTAGATTAAATTTAAAATTAATTAGGACTTAAGAAAATCCTAATCTAATCAAGACTTGTTCAAATTTCAGCCCTAAGACAATTAGGAGTTTAGAAATCCTATTCCAAGTAGGACTCTAATTTAATTTGAAATCCTAATCCAATTAGGACTTCATGAATCCCACTCCAAGTAGGACTCATGATCAAGTTCAATTAATTAAATCCAATTAATTAAATTAAATTGCAATCCGATTGCAATTATTCCTTCTTCCAACCACTAACTCTTAGCGGGTTATCCATTTATCAATCTAATTGATCATTTGTGATTCCTAATCACATTCAACCATCGGATCGGTCAATACCTCTAATGTGTGTGACCCCATAGGTTCTATTCTGACTGGTAGTGAGATATATTGCGATCTCTATCACAATATCATTGAAAACTCCTTTCAATGGGTTGAAACAATTCCAACTCAACTCATCAGGGTTCATCGATCATCAAGATGATCCCTGTGAGTCTCACCATCCACCAGTGACACCTAGCAGTATGTAGTGGCTACCCAGCAGAACAGAATGATGAACCTCTAGGTGCAGTTATCGTATGATACAGTCCTTCTATCGTGGATCCCTACAGACCGGAGGTCATGGATAACTCGTCAAACCCCGTCGTCTGTCATATGTCTAGATTTATTCGACTTGAGTTCGATAGTAGAAAACTCTTTCTCCACTGTATATTATTGCCCTGACCAAGGTCTTAGAACTCTGTCTAATAAATCACATAGGATCACTCCTCTTCTATCAAGGTCGATAGATTTCATGTAAGTGCATACACTACTCCTACAGTGAACCTACTGCAGCCAATCTACACAACAAGGACCCATATGACTAGAGACCATGTATATGTGCAGTCAAACTACAATAACCTCACTGTGAGTAGCCGAAGCACCGCAGGTCAAAGGACCAGTCACACTACTGCAACATCAAGTAAGTCACTGACGAGTAGATAGACATCCAAGTGACTTCTTGTCTTGGTCACGCTCAGTACCCTTGTTCTCTGACAAGCACCTGCACTCTCACTTCAGTGTCCCTACACTGTGGACTCGAGTCTCGTCCATCCATAAGGAAAGCGATCTGTGCACTGATCGGATCGATCACCGTCCTCGTGATGATCCATTGATCAGGAGCATTTAGAAATTAATCACCAATGATACATGGCTCAAATTCTCAACTCTTGAGAATATGTATCATCATCTTATTAATTTCTTGGACGATTCATAGACACATAAACAATATGAATGAAAAGATGCCCATTTATTATTCAATAATAATAAAGTCAAGTACAAATTTATATCCCAGAATAAATAATGTGTCTGCCAGATTGGCTTCTAGGGCATACATCTAACAGTCGGGGGATCGTACGCTAGGTCGAGAGGTCTGGGAACGCACTGTCGACCTGCGACGCTTTCCGAGGCCGAGGAAGTTTGGGACTCTACGGTCAACACTCGAAGCATCCCGAACTTAGTCGTGGTCTTTGTGGGAGATCGAGACCGAGCTCGATATCGATGCGGCGGGGCGTTCCAGGCTCAGCTGGGGCATCCGAACTTGGTCGAGTATCCGAGCTGATTCGGGTAGTCTGAGGATCACAAATGTCCCAATATCAGGAGAGACGTAACATGATTAAAGGAGAACTATAGATGAATTATCGTAAGAAGAGGACGGGATTCATGTTCCCGATCACCAAGGACCCCTTAGGGTTTACTGGTGATACATCCACAGATTCTCAAAATTCCAGCTTCGTGGGATGAGGGTTCCTTCGAGGGATTCCAGCTTGTATGCTCCGGGCCGCTGGACTCGTGCGATCCAATAAGGTCCTTCCCAATTCAGGGCTAGCTTCCCTTGCTTGGCTGGCTGAGAAGCTTCAGCTCTTCTGAGGATGAGATCCCCCACTTTGAAAAGCTTGGGCTTGACTTTGGAGTTGTAGTACTGGGCCGTTTTCTGCTGGTATCTCGCCATGCGGACTCGGACGACTTCCCTTGTCTCTTCAACGAGGTCCAAGTTGTTCCTGAACCGAGAAGAATTGGATTCGGCGTCATAATACTCCACTCTCGGGGAGGGGAGACCGATTTCCAATGGGATGACAGCCTCCGTCCCGTATGCCAGGTTGAAGGGGGTTTCGCCAGTAGGTAGTCGGAATGTAGTCCGGTAGGCCCAGAAAACATTGTATAAGTCCTCGACCCACTGTTTCTTGGACCAATTGAGCCTGGCCTTGAGCCTCTGCAAAATGGTGCGATTTGTTACCTCGGTTTCTCCATTTGTTTGGGGATGGGCGACCGACGTGAAGCGGTGGTCGATGCCGAGTTTGGAGCAAAATTCTCTAAAACGAATGTTGTCGAACTGGCGGCCGTTGTCGGATATGAGGATGCGAGGGAGTCAAATCTACAGATGATCGACTTCCATACAAAGTTCCGCATTTTCTGCTCGGTGATCCGGGCTACTGGTTCAGCTTCGACCCACTTGGTAAAGTAGTCGATGGAGACAACCAGAAATTTTCTCTGCCCGATTGCCAGAGAAAATGGCCCCAGGATGTCGATTCCCCACTGGGCGAATGGCCAGGGGGCACTGATCGAAGTCAGCGGGGCCGAAGGTCAGCGCTGGATATTGGCGTTCCGCTGGCATCGGTCGCACCTTCGGACAAAGTCCGTTGCATCCTTTTGGAGTGTGGGCCAAAAGTATCCTTGGCGCAAGATTTTATGAGCCAGTGCTCGGCCTCCCAGATGGTTTCCGCATATCCCTTCATGGACCTCTCGCATAGCATAGTTCGCCTCTGACGGGCGGAGGCATCTGAGGAGAGGAGAGGTGAAGGATTTCCGATAGAGCTTGCCTTCATATAATATGAATCGGAAGGCTAGACGCCTGATTCGGCGAGCCTCGAGCTCATCATTGGGGAGGACTTCACTTTGTAGATAGTTGACGAGCTCGTCCATCCAGCTTGGTTCGGTGTTGATGCACATGGTCGACTCAGGTTCTTCTGTGCTGGATGTTTGGAGATATTCGAGTACCGTCGCCTTGGGGAGCTCGCTCATGCGGGAGGTCGCCAGCTTCGACAGTTGATCGGCCCTGAGATTCTCCGTTCTGAGGATATGGTGAATGTTGAAGGAGCCTAGGACGGATGTGAGATCTCGCACCTTTTAGAGATATTTCTGCATTGATGGCTCCTTCGCTTCAAAATCTTCCAAAACCTGGCTCACGACCAGTTGGGAGTCACTGAAGACCTTCAGGTCTTCTGCCTTCAGCTCCTTTGCCAACTTGAGTCCGGCAATGAGCGCCTCGTACTCTACCTCATTATTCGAGGCTGGGAACTCGAGGCGCAGGGCTTGCTCAGCCACTACTCCATCCGGGTTGGTGAGGATGAGACCTGCTCCGCTACCCCCCGAGGTCGAGGAGCTGTCCACATATAGGACCCATGGCGTCCTCGGGATCTCCTCCATTGGCATGAGTGGGAGCTCGGGATCATCCGACAAAGAGCACTCCACGATGAAATCGGCGAGCGCTTGGGCTTTGATAGCCAGCCTTGGTCAGTATTCGAGGTTGAACTTCCCGAGCTTAACTGCCCATTTGGCAATCCTTCCGGCACGGTCTGACCTCTGTAAGATTTGCTTCATAGGCTGGTCAGTTAGTATGGCCACAGTGTGGGCCTGAAAGTAGGGTCGGAGTCTCCGAGCTGAAGTGATCAAGGCGAAAATTATTTTCTCCAGTTTAGAATATCAGGTCTCAGTATCTTTGAGAACCCGGCTGGTATAATAGACAGGCCTCTGAAGCTTATCCTCTTTCCGGACCAGGACTGAGCTTACTGCAACTGGGGAGATGGCCAGGTACAAATAAAGAGCTTCGCCTTGCTGAGGCTTGGTGAGTAGCGGAGGGGAGGTGAGAAGGCACCTAAGCTCTTCAAAAGCTTGCTGGCATTCCTCCGATCATAGGAAGTTCTTCGGTCGTTTGAGGATCTTGAAGAATGGGAGGCAGCGCTCGGCCGACCTGGAGACAAACCTCCCCAAGGCCGCGACCCGCCCGGTAAGCCTCTGCACCTCTTTAACCATCTTTAGAGGCACCATCTCTTGCAACGCTCGGATCTTCTTGGGGTTAGCTTCGACTCTGCGCTGGGTTACTACGAAGCCCAGGAATTTGCCCGAGGTGACTCCGAATGCGCACTTTGCAGGATTGAGCTTCATTTGGTACTTCCTGAGCTTGGAGAATATTTCGTTGAGGTCAGCCACATGGTGCTCTGCTGCTCGGCTTTTCACCAGCATGTCATCCACGTAGACCTTCATGTTTCGGCCTATCTGATCTTTGAAGATTTGGCTGACCAGCCTTTGGTATGTAGCTCCTGCATTTTTCAACCCGAATGGCATCACTCTGTAACAATAAGTGCCCTTGTCGGTGATGAAAGCCGTCTTCTCCTCATCTTCAGGCGCCATTCGAATTTGATTGTATCCCGAGAAGGCATCCATGAAGGTCAGCAACTGATTCCCGAGATAGAGTCGACGAGCTAGTCGATATTGGGGAGGGAAAAACTATCCTTCGGGCAGGCCTTGTTCAGGTCGGTGTAGTCCATGCACATGCGCCATTTTCCATTGGCTTTCTTCATGAGGACCACGTTGGCGAGCCAATCCGGATAGGAGACCTCCCGGATGAAGCCAGCCTCGAGGAGTTTGTCTACTTCCTTGGCCGCCGCTCGCTGTCGTTCCGGGGCGGAGCTCCGCTTCTTTTGCCTCACGGGTCTGCAGGTCAGTTTCACCTGGAGTCGGTGAACCATGACCTTAGAATCGATTTCCGGCATGTCGGCGGGCGACCAGGCGAAGACATCCATGTTGGCCCGGAGGAGTTTGATCAAGCGCTCCCTTTCGCAGGAGCTCAAGCCGGAGCCGACTTGCACGGTTAGCTCGGGGCAATTTTTCTGTAAATGAATTTGGGTAAGAAGCTCACCAGGCTCTACCCGCTTCTTTCAGAGGTCGTTCCGCACGTCTAAGGTTTCAATGGGCAGCATGCGATCCCTCGCTTGAGTTGGCGCCCCGACCGGTAGCTCCTGTTGGCTTGACACTTCAGCCAGTGGTTTTGGTTTGTAGGTTGCCATGTAGCACCGCTTGGCCACCGTCTGGTCTCCACGAGCTTCGCCTATCCCATGATCGGTGGGGAACCGCACGAGCAAGTGGTAGGTTGAGACCGCAGCCTAGAGGGCATTAAGTCCCGATCTTCCCAAAATGGCATTGTAGGCTGAAGGCAGGCGGACTACAAGAAAGTCCATCCTCACGGTGCTTTCTCGGGGGGCGAGCCCAACCGTGACAAGAAAACTGATCTTGCCCTCAATCGGGACCGAGTCCCCGGTAAATCCGACCAGTGAAGCGTTCATTCTCCGAAGCTGGCTTTCTGCCAACCCTATTCTTTGATAGGCATGGTAGTACAAAACATTTGCTGAGCTTCCATTATCAACTAGGACGCGCTTTACATCAAATTTATTTACAATCATAGAGATGACTACAGCGTCATCATGAGGGGTCTCAACCCCTTCCAAGTCCTCGTCCGAGAACGAGATGGCTTCAGAAGTGCGCGGGCGCTTTGGGGGAACCCCTTCTTCGGCTGGCGCTTCAGCCGAGCTCCCTTCTCCTATGGTGTTGATGGTTCCCGTGATGGGCTTGTTGTCGTTTGGATTTTCAGGTGGTGCGCCATTTTCTGCGGGCCTTCTTTCCTCATGCCGGTTCCGCACAAACCGGTTTAGTACTCCGCGACGGATGAGTGCCTCGATCTCGTCCTGGAGTTGGAAGCAATCCTTCGTGTCATGGCCATGGTCCCGGTGGAAGCGGCAATACTTCCTTGGATTGCGCCGAGCTCCGGTATCCCGCATTGGGAGGGGAGGTCGGAAGTAATCCCAACCTTCTATCTCCATAAGGACCTCTGCTCGGGGGGCATTCAACGGGGTATAACTCTCGTACCTCCCCGAGGACATTCGTGGCCGCGGTGGAGATCTCGGTCGAGGTGGTGACCTTGGTCGATGCCGTCCTTGCGGTCGGGGTGGGCTCCTCAGCTGAGGCAGGTTCTTGTCTCGGCGGGGAGACCGACTTCTCAAGCGGCCGCGCTCTTCGTTGCGCTTCTTTTGCTTCTTTGAGGCCTGCTCTGTCGTGCCCTTTCTGGAGGCGATAGCCTCCTCGGCCTTCGCGTACTTCCGAGCTCGGGCCAGCATCTTTGTGAAATCAGCGGGGAAGCTCTTCTTGATGGAGAAGAGGAATCTGTAAGAGCGAGCTCCAGTCTTCAGTGCCGACATGGCTATCGACTGGTCAAGCTCGCGAACTTCCCAGGTTGCAGCGGTAAAGCGGTCGAGGTATTCTCTAAGGGATTTTCCTTCCCTCTGTTTGACATCCAGGAGGGAATCCGATGTTCGCCGCTGGCGCCGGCTGGCAGCGAAATTGGTGGCAAACTGCCTGCCGAGCTGCTCGAAAGAAGATACTGAGCTCGGCTTCAATCCAGAGAACCAAATCCGAGTGGTTCCCCGAAGGGTAGCTGGGAAGGCCTTGCAGAGCACAGCCTCTGAGGACCCTTGGAGTGCCATGAGGGCTCGGTAACTCTCCAAGTAGTCGAGGGGGTCGGCAGTTCCATTGTAGGGCTCCACTTGAGGCATTTTGAACCTCGATGGGACCGGCTCGCCCTCGATCTGGCAGGAAAAGGGGAACTTGGTGATGAACTCAAAGTCGCCCTCACGCCTCGCCTTCCTGCTATGAAGCGCTTCAATCTGGTGCTCCAGGTTCTCGACCTTCTTGTCGAGCTCCCCAGCCTGGGGGATTGTCGCAATAGTCTGCTCCGGCTCGTGGCGGTCCGGAGCTGACTCAGCCTCCGAAGGCTGCGGCCCTTTGTCCAGGCTTCTCCCCGGCAGTCCTCTCCGGGGGGAAGCTCGTTCTTCATTATTAGCCCTGGAGGAGCCATGAAGATTTTGGCCCTGGAGGATCGGTCCATTTGGAGGAAGCACTGGTTGGACCTGGGCCTGTGGAAGTAGCATAGGTGAGGCTTCCTCACGCCGCAGGCCTTGGACGACGGCGGCCAAAGCCTGGACCTGCTGCACCAGGATGTTGAACTGTTCCGGCTAGACTTGGGGAACCGGGTCGGCCGGAGGCGGCGAGTTCTGGACGGAGTGTCCAGGACTTGGTGGAAGACGCCGGGAAGCGTTGGAGGCTCCTTTACTTTTCAGCTTCATGGCCACGACTCGGGCCCTTCCTCTAGCAACAACTGTTGCTGGAAATTGGACCCGGAGGCAGCCGTCGGCTGAGAGGGCGGAGCTCCGGCGGGAACTAGCTGGTGGCGATCCGTCGGCGGGCGGTGTCCTCTGTAGGGCCTGCAAAAAAGCCGGTGGCCGGGGTTTCCGGCGCCGGCCCTCCGATGCCTAAGTCAGAGAGGGCAAAGATATATGTAAGAAAAATATGTCCAAAGTTTCAGTGTCCAGCCCCCTCTAAGGTGGAAGGGTTCTCCTTTTATAGAGGGGCCTTGGATTACCTGTGATGTGACAGGGCGGAGTTTACCGTATGATTGAGCATGTCGGCTGGATCAATGCAGGATCGTGTGCATTAATGTCTTGCCGTAGGAGGTTAGGCCGGGGCCAGGGAGTTGTCACGGCTGACCAGAGGCAGCCGAGCTAATTTGCCGTGGAGGGCTTGAGATCCGTAGACAGCAGGAGCCATGCGCATTAATTATTGAGTAAGCCGGGGGTCTGCAGAGTCCATGCGTATTAATTGTTAAGTAAGTCGGAGGCCTGCAGAGTCCATGCGCATTAATTGTTGAGTAAGCCGGAGGTCTGCAGAGTCCATACGCATTAATTATTGACGGCAGTGGCAGAGGATGGTCTCTGGTTGAGCTGCAGAAGGATGTGATCGCGGCGAGTGGATGGCGAGGTCAAGCTTCCGAGGTCGGGCGTTTCGAGGTCGAGAGTTCCTAGGTTGGACGCCTGGGCGGGCGCCAGGTCGGTCGGGCGCCAGGTCAGTTGTCCGGGGTCGGGCGCCAGATCGGTCGTCCGGAGTCGGGCGCCAGGTCGGTCGTCCGAGGACGGGTGCTTCCAATCATGTGCTTTGGGGGAACTTGTATTTCCCTCAACAGGTAGAACTGATTGTTCTTTTCTCAGCTCTTCCGAGTTTCAAAATCTTCAATTAATCCATGCCATTCACACTTCTGATGATGTCAAAGTCTCAAAAGAATATAATGCCTTGTGTCTTTTTCCTACTCACTTCTCTTATTCTCCTTGGCATCTCCCTTCAGCATTTCGATCATCAAATATGGGTCGCACAGATGGTCCCGCAGGTCTGTGAATTTATAATCCTCTTGGATGTTTCAGGTTCTAAGGCTCTCTTTTTTTTTTTTTTTTTGCAGTGTTTATTCCTTTTATTAGTTTTAACTATCCAAGATACCAGTCACCAATAACTTCATGCTTATTAATTTTCCATTGTCCTAGAACTTAGGAATTCTTAAAAACGAGAAGAAAGTCTAATTCAGCCTAAATTTTATCCATTGCTTTTGAAAGAAAAATTTTCTATGTTGGATTGCAGCATAGATCATTTTTCGTAGGAATTATTTTTGTTCGTTCATCAATTTCTTAAGGAGACTACCCGTAATTAGCTGTTTAACATTGTAAAAATAGTCACTAGGCAGACCCCAGTATTATCCAATTCCTGTGGACTCACACCCTTAAGTCAGGGCAGGAAATCCGATGAAGAAAGAACCAACAGAAAATGATACCAGCCCCGTGGAAGAGGGCGTATGTCAACTTCTCAATATGATCCCAACTGTGAACGGAGCAGCAACAACACCAGTCTCTGAATGGTATAAAAGAGATAGTGGAGAGATCTCAAATGGGCAGTCATCAGTTATTACTGTAGAAGACGGTGGGCTCGAGATGCAGCAACTGGTTTTGCCGCTTCCAAATCCCCCAGAGGGCCAAGATTTGAGCATCAGGTCCTACCCTTGGAACAACATGCCAGGGATGTGCTGATACGCAAACAGCAGTATAGTGTAAGGACTTCGCTTTCCTTGTGAACGTGGTTGGGTAGCTCAAGTTCTTTGAGCTTATTATTTCTGAAAGAGGTCAAATTGGCTGTGTAATTTTATGAACTTTGATCTATTGAATATTTCTAATATACTTTTTTCTTTTTGTTTTTATGTAACTACCATTTTCAAGTTTTCATCATTGGATGGTAATGAGACAAGAGTGGCAAGAGATGCTTGGTCATTTTGCCCATGAGACAACCTGCATGTTGGCCAAGTTGAGTATTCAGCAAGCTCAATGGTCCATCCTTAACGGACCTTTGGATCTTATTAAAATTTTTACGACCTAGTCCTGCATGCCATACATAAGTGGAATTACGTTAGTTACCCTATCTTTTTTTGAGTCACATAACTGTCAATCACATGCATATCACTGCAGCATACTATGGAAGAGATATTAAGGATGTATAACACTTGTTGTAAATAAATACCCATGGACCAACCACAAGGTAGGTATGAAGGCTTTAGAACCTGGCTTGGCTTGACTTCTACTAAATACCCATGGACCAACCACTCTAAATTCTATCCGGGACAGAAGAGAGAGAATTCATAGCAAGTCGATCACGAGACGCTCTGATATGAGGTCGATTTTGTGCAGTAGAGTCTTTATGACTGTTTCATAAATAGGATTTACATGTTCTCTCCTGACAAATTGTCACAATTTCCATGATGTGTAATTAAGGTATGAAACCTATATATGATTAAGACCAGCTTTGGTTGTTTAACACGTGTTGATCACGCTATCACTGGCTACAGTTATTGGTCATGCTCAAACTGGATGACTTTCTCCAAGCAAAACCTGAAAACAACTCATGCATGCATGGCTTTAGGGAAGCAAAGGGATGGAAGAGTATACTAATTCTTAAAAACCACCATAGGCTCAACTGGAACCAACTTAACAGAGAAGACATGCCATGGTTATCTTGTTTAATTAGAAACACTGACATGCGAAATTAATGGAAGCTGAAATGGGTAGTAATGTCTGTTGAAAGTCAAATGCCATATGTTTCAGACAAACATAATATTGTTAAGGGGAATGAATGAGAAGGGAAACTCCACGGATAAACTAGTTATTTTTTCAATGCCTACTAGGTTTCGGTCATTTAGACCACGTTTCCCAACGGTTTGCCTTGTTTTTCTTTATAATGTTAGATTACTGTTCGGTAGCCGTGAAGGGGTGGCTTGGCTCAAGCCCTTTTTTTGTGAGGCACCAACTGCTCACATTAATAGACATGCGTTCTACCCCTGTATGAAATGCCTACAAAACCAGTTACCATGACTGCATTATCCAAACTCTCAGACTCCTACATGCCTATGTCCTCTCCTATGGCAACTCCTTGTCATGGAGGGGAAGAGACCGGGGGCCTTCCTTTGGGCCGGGACCTTCTACCTCCTACGAACGTCTTATTTCCCACAGCAATTTTCCTTCCACGACTTGTAACCCATCGTGACCGGTGGTCTTTCTTTGGGCCGGGGCCTTAGATGACCGCCTCAGACTGGCCCTACCTGTTGAATTGGTACATGGCCCATGCTCCATCATTCTACAGGAGTATCCCTTCGGCCACAGATTTTCATGCACACAAATGATCACAAATTTATTAAACTTTATTAACAAGAAATTTAAGAGAAGTTGGTTGTCCAGGACTCCAGCTCATTAAATTCATAGACTTGTGTGTGGAGTCATGAAGAATTTTACTCCTCTTCCCGATTCAGTGGAGTCAGCTCAAGACTTGATTCACATGCTGAGGGGCTCCATGCGGAGTCCCAGCTCTGCTGAAGTGGGGATCCTTAGAGCATATTTGGCTTATTATATATGGTTGGATAGGAATGCCGGCCTATTTGAGGGCAGGAGGTCATCGTCGAGGATTATGGTGGATAGAGCTATACTGCATGCGGCAGAGGTCATCGCAGTTGCCGCATTGTTTTCTTCTAGGATGGCCAGGAACATCTGGAGTACTCTATCCGTTGGTACAACGCCCAGGTTCATCCTAGTTTCTTGGGTGCCTTCACCCCTTGGTCATCTCAAAGTGAACTTCGACGGCAGCAGATCGGTGGATGCGGTCTGGAGAAATTAGTTTTGTGATCAGAAACTCTTTTAGCAGGGTGATAGCAGCTGGTGGGCGCCGCTCACCAGGACTCATGGTTGTTGGAACAGAGCTTCGGGCAACTTGGGAGGGCTTATCCTATGCGAGGCGGGTGCTTGGCGCAGAGCGGGTGTATCTTGAGGGGGATTCATCTGCAGTGATTGATTGGATCCGGGGTGTAGATAAATACGGGGATGGTCATCCTCTTATCCGGGGTTTGGACGTCTGCCGTAGACATACCTTTTTCGTTGTACTTTTTACTTTCTCGTGATTTGACAGGATGTACTTACGTTAGAGCTATATAAAATTTGTCGTTTCAACCAAAAAAAAAAAAGATGAAAGAATTTTACTGTACATTAAAGTGCCTCTAGGTCTTGTTCGATAATGCATGAATATTGGTGCCAAATCAGTTTTAGCACAGCTGGTTGGCATTTCTTAGGGTTTGAAAACCCGTGCCATTCTCAAATGTTAGATTACATGTACATGTTAATTACCTACTCGTTGTAACAGTTTTCGTCTCTGCCAGAAATTTGTTATACACAGTAAAACCATATGTACAACTACCCAAAATAAAAAAGAAAAATCAAAAATACAAATGCTCAGTTTATGAGTTCTTGTTGCCCTGCTTGATTGAAACTGATATGTGATATATTGGCTTGATACGATATTAATTATTGCTTAAGATTTTTATCTTGTCATCCAATTTCTAGTCACCGTTCAAGGAAACCTTTTAATCAAAAAGTCATGGCTTTATTTGGATGACCAATTTGTTTTTACTCATAGTCAATATTTTGATATTGTATGTCATATAACATCTAAGAAATCATCCTAAAAATTATTCATCCTCTTCATGACGAGATTGACCACAGCACCACTCAATGACCATATTCACTGTACGAAGCTGGAAACGTTTCTGCTGCTACTTCTCTTGAAATATCTGTTTGGTGAGCCCAGAGTGAGTGGAAATGAGCCACTTCTAGGCTTGCAAGTGGGTTGAAACCAGACCAGCTTGACCCTAATCCAAGCAAACTATCTTTTGGACTATAAGATCTAGAACTTAGGTCCAACTCGTCACTTATCTTGGTCAAATTAGGTCGCCCTAAAATTTGGTTTTGGTGAGTCTCAGGGCTCGTTTGGTTCGCGGGAAGTATTTTTCCTTTTAGGAATATGATTCCTGGGAAGCAGATTTCTAGTAGGAGCATGCCTAGGAAAGTACTTTTGGTATGTCTTTCCTGAAAAAGTTGTGTATAATTTCTATTATACATTTAATAAAAATTAGGTCTTTAATGCTTTTTTAATGCTGAAGGGCCTTTTTGGGAAAAAAAAATGGAGTAATTCTCGCCTCATGGAAAAGTAACTTTTCCATATTTCTCATGAAAAAATGTGGGAATCATATTTATATGGGAATACAACTTTTCTATCTCTCTCCTTTGAAAACTCCAACCAAATAAGGAGTATCTCATTACTTTCCCGTTGACCACACTTTCCTTCCATCTTTTTCCGCGAACCAAACGAGCCCTCAGTTTACGCGACTTGATGTGGATTTTGAATTAATTGTTGTTGGGTTGGACATGGGTCTATACAGTCCAACTGGGTTGGATACAGTTTTGTGAGATCCATATGCAATCTAATTGATGATCAAGCTCTTAGACTAGAATTTTGCCCCACTGTGGATCACAATAGATTTACCAAAACCAATAGCATCCAAAGTTCACCGCTGGTGTGCATCACATCCCATGCTAGGCATGTTATAATATTCTGGTACCAAATTGAGACTCGATACAGAAAGCTTGCCGAGTCTTTGTATACTGAACCGATCTCCAAACTGGATGTACCAACACCATATGAGCATAATATTTACATGGATTCCAATACCAAGTGAACTTTAGTTGCCTCTAACCATTCTAATGAGAGCTAACCCCTACTCCCAAATAATGTCATGATGTTGGTGCATATGAGAGCTAACCCCTACTCCCAAATAATATCATGATGTTGGTGCATAAGACAGACCCACTCATTAGGTCAAGATTTAATACATTGTTACCTGGATTATTGTCTGTACTATAAAGAACCAGAACATACGTGTTGGTTGACTTGTATGATATAAACAGCAAGTTCACTGGATATTTATATTGGTTTTTGATATATAGTTTAAAAACTTTGACCTAGAAACATGAAATTAGAATATTTATAAATGAAGTTGTTTAATTATTCATTTTGTTGTGCATATGAAGAGAAATTTATCTTTTCATCTCCGTAAATCGGCAGAACACCTGATTCCGCCAGAAGAGAATTCCTCACCCTTGCGAAGAAAGGATTATCCTAAGCCATTGATCATCCATGATGGTCCTCCCACGCCATGGCTCATCCCATGCCATTGCCTTTCCTAGCTGTTATCCTCTGGCAGCCATACCTCCTCTAATTCAGCCCCTTGTTCACCGAGATCGCGGACAACATCGTTCCGGTGGCTGTTACAGTGAGGGTACCATGTTCTATGGAACCACAGTCGGGGAACAAATGGTTGGATGCGCTCTTCCTCCTAATGAATCGTAGGCCTTGCTTTCAGTTACACTTCCTTGGAAGTATAACAAGGGATCAAAGATCCAATTATGAAATTGCAAATGGCATACAACGGTTGATTGGACAAGTAATTGGGTTCGAGTGCACCAATTTCACGCGAAAGGACAAATATCAGATGCTTGCCGGCCATGATGGTGCTGACACCAGGAGATGATGGTGGAGTCGTGCGCTGCGTTTGGTTAGAAAGCTGTATAATTAATCAGTCCAAAATAATTACTACTAATACTTTTTCTTTTCTTTTTTTTCTAAAACGGGAGTTTCATACATCACGAGTACGAATACACCCAATAGAATCGAAATACAAAAGGTCCCGAAGTGCTCCAGACATCTCTCTCCCCAGCCCATAGGGTGCCTCCTGAGTGACTAACCACATATGCTACCACCTAGTCGGCCGCCCCATTGGCCTCTCGATATATATGCATAGTCTGAAATGTAACACCCTCCCTCACCATTATCCAAATGTCGCGAAGTAGGGGATGAGCACTGTCATAACTACTCGGGCCCCTGCGGATCCAGCTAATCACTGTGGTCGAGTCACCCTCCAGAAAAACAGAACTCGCCCGAAGCTCACACCGCACGTAGGACAGGCCCATCCAAGCCGTCCGCAGCTCTACCCCCAGAACCCAAGTATCAAAAATCTGACACCCCCCTGCTGCCACTGCACCGGAACTCGGGCCCCTGATGACGAATCCGGCCCCTCCCCTCCTACCACCATCCAAAATAGAGGCATCAAAATTGACTTTGAGGAAGCTCGGGGGTGGGGGCTCCTGGTAAAATTACCCTATATGGAGCTGCCGAAGCAATGTGGGGGCCCCAGATATCCCGAGCTCTCAAAGGTCTATGAGCTGACTCTATATGGATAATCTCTGCAGCCTGAGCACGAGCCCGCTCCATCACGAACCACAAGGACGACCGGCGCTCACTAAACACCCAAGTGTTCCTGGCCAGCCATATCTGATACGTTGTACAAGACGCCCTAATCGCCAATCTCCGCATCTAAGGAACACCAGCCCAATGCCGAACCTCCTCCAGAAAAAAATCCCTCCCACTCCAAGTGTCTTCCGGGATCCCAGTCATACTCCAAACACCTCTCGCCCACACGCACTAGAATAGCATATGATCCACTGACTCGTCCACTCCACAATCCAGACATAGGGGGGCAAGGCTCATACCTCGTCTACTCAACACTGAGCATGTCGGTAGACGCTCCCAAGCCACCTTCTAGAGGAAGAGAGCAATCCTCTGGTGAAGCCCAAATCTCCATACCCAACCACAGTCTAAGCTCGGCTCTGAATCCAGATGAAGAACCCGAGAAACCTCTCCAATCCCAACGCTGGCTCTATAGGTGGTACTCCGAACCCTGACATGTACCTATGGATCCCGGAATGGGGAGCGCCCGAATTCGCTCTGCTAGATGCTCTCCAAACAGTTGGCCCAGCCTGTCATCATCCCACTCCACCTCCCTCGACCTGAACAGGTCAAAAACCTGGAGTCCCACCGCCGCCTCAACACCAAGCATCATCGGCCATAGTCTCAAAGGAAGTGCATCCACCCACGGATCCTCCATCACATCAATGCTCTGTTTGTCGCCAATCAGCCACTTGGAATACGCCAGGGCCATAGGCAAGTACCTCCCAATCTCTTGCCACATAAAGGATCTCCTCCGCCGAGCTGTCGCCTGCTCCTCGAATTCCGCTCGGCCATACCAGGCTGTCATGACCTAACTCCAGAGACCATACGGCTCCAGGACAAACTGTACCACCCTCCATGCCAAGAGAGCCTCGCATTACACCAGTAGTGACTAGTATTTGTCAGCTCAAACTTTAGTAAGACAAGATATCAAAAGAATTTATCAGCTCAAACTCCATCGTCGGGCTCATTTGCTTGCAGTAGTTCAGAATAGCTGAAAGCATCGAAATTATTGTAATTCCAACTCAATGCTGCTCCCAGTTACCCAGCATTTCACTAACTAAATATAACATGCCCAAGTTCATTTTGATGGAGGACCACTATAGGAAGAATAGAGAAGAAAAAGAAAGAAGAGGTTGTAGAGACGCAGGAAGAAAAGGCATTGGAGATGCAGGAAGAAAAAAGTGAAGAAGGGCTCACGCCCAGCATGAGGAAGAGAAGAAAGCCGGCCAAACCAAAGGATTTTTTTTATTTCTTTGAACAATACCCTAATCATAAGGGGCATGACCTTTATATAGACCTTACATCAAGTCAATCAATTGACGACATACCAAACTTAGGACTTTACATCAATTCAATCAATTGACTAAGTAAATTAATTGATTACATACCAAACTTGGACCCTTACATCAATTAATCACTTACCAACATTGATCTAATCAATTGATCTAATTACTTGACCCAACAACTAACCAAATTGACTCGACCAATAACAAAAGCAGCTACCCAAATTGACTCGGCTAATAATAAAAGCAACAAACCAAATTAATTTGACCAATGACAAAGCAACTAATAATGCAATAAAGTAGAAATGACGCGGACTCGAGTGGACCCAATCTCGAGGGTCCAAGTCAAACTGATGTCAATCTCTGATGCGACGTGAGCCGTGGCTTTAATGGCTCCATCATATGAATGAAGAGTTCTGATATTTCCATCACATTTCCGCGAAATCTACTGCAACGAAATATACCTAAAAGTAGCATGCTCTGCTCCTCGCTGCTATTTTAGGCAGCTGGGACACAGAAGAAACATGTTCGCTCAGCTGCACAACTATGATAGGTAATCTTGAAGGCAAAGAGGCAAGAAGGAAAAAAAGGACATGTATAGATCATAACAAGCATTACAAATAAAAATATTATTGAAGTATAAAAATAAAAGAATTTATAAATGTGGTATAAAACTAGCAGCAAAAGTTTTTACAAGCAGCAAGGCTGCAACAGACTTGAAGAAACTCCATCCATCTTGTTCAACAGATATTAGCATCAAATCATGCCATGCTAAGTATAATGGTATAATTTGTTCATTCAATACAATTCGATGATCCAGCTGATAACCATCACAGGATGGACATGACTGATGTATCGAAGAAAATGTCTGGATAAAAAATGATAATGGTTAATGATAAAATTTTGACAATGATTTCATTACCGTTTTGTCTCTTACTGGTAACTGTGATCAATCATCAAAAGGTTAAACAAATGCCCCTTCTCTCAAAAATAGAAGGAAAAGCTGACAGCTGAAATTCTTTATGTACATTAGCATACAATATTGGCTGCAGCAGAGCCAGATTTCCCAAAATAAAGGAGTGGCAAATGCTATGCAAGCATAGCCGTGAAAGTATGTTTGAAGCTGCGGATAGATTATGACCTTTGAGTCAGATGCCACTCAGATCTGCCATGAAAAATTACTTGCTCCGCAGATGTTCTGCACCAGCTAGCCTGTTTCATAACCCAACACCTGCACCAACTAATGCAGCTGTCATCGAAGCTGATGCCTCTTCAAGTGTTCGTTGCTTCTTGACGGTATTAAAAGTCTCAATGACATCTCCAACCTCCCATTCATTGAAGCCACTCACACCAATACCACATTCTAGTCCAGCACCCACCTAGTGTAATGGAAAAAAATAGATAGCTGGGTAAAGATTGCTCGAAATAGACCCACAAGCTAATGTACAGAAATAACAGAAACAGCTCAGTAAAAATGCCTAATTTAAGACTATTTATTGAAGGATGTCACATGGAAATGTAACAATGCCTGCTGCTGAGAACAAAACAAATAAAGCCTCAGACTTGAGATATTGTTAATTTCCAAAGTATTTCTTGATCTCAGAACTGGTGCTCAAAGTTACTGCAGTATTTATATGCATATAGGAATTATATAACTATTATATGAAAATGCCATAGAAATTAATAAAACATTCGTGTAATCTAATGACCTGCACAAGATATAAGCAGGGTGTAGAACTAACAAAAAGTTTTTTCATTAATATTTGCATATATTAAGCAAATATGGTTGTTAATAATGTCATAATTTTGGTATTAATTTAGTAGTATTAATAAAAAGTTGTTTATTTAATACGGCTTAATAAGCTAACAAGCTTCTTATTAATGATATTATCTTGTTATATTTTGATAAAAAATCAGTATTAAATAAGAGCCTTCTTATTATCCAAAATAAAGGGCTGACTATCATTCAAAATAGAGTTCGAGTGTGCAATATTTTTTTAACTTTTTCAGATTGTTACTGAAATGTATTATAGTAGTGTAACAAATTATATTTAAAATATTACGTAGGTCTGTCACAACCATCATAGTGTTATTACAACATTGTAAAGATTGTTAGAAAAATATATTATTTTAAGAAATAAAGAACTGTATTAAATTAGAGCCCTATTTGTAGCTTATAAGTTGAGCTTCATTAAGTATTCTTATTGATTATTATCAGTATGCTAATACTCATTGCACATTAAGCCCATTGAGTATATCGAAAATCTATATCATAGTGTAGAGGTGACTATGATAATTTAATACGGTATTTTCTTTCAAATTAGTATCTTTTCTATCAATAATATTAAAACTAATATTATTAATATAGCTGAACATTAAGCTTTGATCTTGTTTCATGCTATTTATAATAACTTTTTGATATTAATATTGCGATATAAATAGTATATATATATATATTGATGTAGTAAAATAATATATTATTATAAAATAATAAGATTATGATCCAACCTATTACATCTAACGGATATTTAGATGCAATATAGTAGGGTCATTAGTGGTTCTACTTTCACTTTTAAGTAAGATTGTTATCATAAATTTGTAATAATTATAAATAAAATATTAATGTAATCTAATGACTTGTGCAGCATATGGGTAAGGTACGATACTGATGAACAATCTTTTTCATCAATATTAGCATATATTATGTAAATATGACTATTAATAATATCGTCAATTTATGTATTAATTTGGTAGTACTAATGAAAAGTTTCTTATTTAACATGATTTAATAAGCTAATAAACTTCTTATTGATCATATTATATTGTTATATTTTGATAAAAAAATGTATTAAATAAAATCCCTACTCATTATCTACAATAAATAGCTTTATTAATAACGTTATGTAGCAAATGGAGAACTCTGTGCAAGCAAAGCCTACATTTAAATAGTTTATATATTATATATTAGATGCGTGATTGGTAAACATGACGGTTGGCACTTGAGCCCTAAAGGCTTGCCCTTAAGGAGGTCCAAGGTTCAAATCCTAGGCCTTACTCAAAACGATAACTATAGTTCTTCAAGTTCTCTTGGAGTATGTATTTTTAGTACGTGCCTTGCCCAAGCCGACTATCCCTTGCAAGCTGTACACCATCACATAGTGACACCTGAAGTTTTGACATGTTATACCAAACAAGAAAACATAACCTCTGCTTGGCATATATACAGGTCCTAGAAGTTCATTATCTCTTTACCCTATTCTATCTCACCATTCGCCCTTACTATCCTCATCTAAGCCACCTAGCACATCCATCAATTCCCTCGATTTCCTCAAGCATGTAAAAACTGTTGAAATGGGACTGCAACAATGAGCTATATGTTCCACTACCTAGGCAGCCATTCTTTCAATTGATCTTATCCAACCATGCTAAACACATGCTAGAGACAACAAGTGAATTTCTATTACTTTCCATTCTACTCATGAGAACATTAGGCAAGGTGGCTGATTAGTTTGTCCCTTGTATACACCAAGGTTTGCAATGTCTTATGTTTTCGCATGGTTCAACACTAACAATAACAAAGGCATGCTCCTTGCCTCAATGCAACAAATATGAACATGAAGATCAAATTTCTCTCTCTCTCTCTCTCTCTATGTGTGTGTGCGCGCGCGCGCGCGTGCACGCCTAGCTGATTGTCAGTTTAACAAACTCTACCCCAACACTTGTTTGCATTCGGCTCTAATATGTCTTCAAATCACTTCTCTGCCAACAACTTCCATGAAGATCTCTTTTTGGTTTGTTCCTCAAACATCAATACAGACTGTAAATACCTAAAATTTGTATTCATTCAGAAGTTCTCATATTTTGACTGCCTTAAAAAGCTTATTATCAGTTCCAATGATATTCAAAAATCACACCACAACAAAGATGTACCTCCATTACATCCACCCTTCTCCTGACATACTTGAAATCACCTGAATCCCTCCCAAAACTTATACTCTCTCAGAAAAACTGGTAAATTGACAGCCATTGAAAAAAAAATCTAGCATGAGTTACAATGGTACTTGGTGATTTCTTAAACTTCAAAGGCATATTTCCACTCTATCCATTTTGCACTGATATTAAATAACAAAATGCATGATAGAACATAGGCAGCAATGGCAGCTGTTCAAAGAATCTTACCATCCTTTGATACTGCACCCTAAACTCCAAATATGATCCTAGTAAATTTTCCATACATGAGCTCCATATCATTTTGGCAAACTCTTAATACTCGATAAATATTTTGAATTGTCCCTGGTGTAACAAATTAGAACCTCACCCAAAAAACTAGCCAAAAGTTATTATTTAGATTCATTGGCCCTATCTAGGTACCCAAGATCTTCCTACTGCACAACCAATATGAGACTAAGCACACACCCACACGAGTCCTCACCTCCTCTCATTTAAGCACTGGAGTTCACTCTAGGCTAAGAGTCTAAATCCAACTAAATCTAATTACAAACACCACAATCGGCCCACAATCAGCCCAAAAAGGACTCATGTGTACCCTATAGTCACACATAGGTCATGGGCCAATTCCGCTTTAATACTATTTGTAACAATCCAGGAACTTACTCAAGAAGCTAAATAGAAGTTATTATACAGGGTTTTGGCCCTATATAAGTATCTAAGATCTTTCCAGGGTACAATCAATGTGGGATTAAACGCACACATGCACAAGTCCCCACGCTTGGTCTAATCCACCATTGAAACTTATGCCAACAATAAAGATATATGAATATTCTATTTCCTTTATGTGTGTTTCCAGTTTAAACCCATCTGTCAATTTACTCAAAGACCATCACTTGAATCTCATCAATTCGTCAGGAATATGATCACCTTTATATGAACAATTGGTTATTATTTAGGGTTTTGGCCCTGGTACAATCAATGAAGGATTAAATGCACACATGCACAAATCCTCACACTTGGGCTAATCCACCATTGAAACTTATGCCCACATTAAAGATATATGATTTTTCTATTTCATTTATGTGTGTTTATAGTTTAAACCCAGCTTTCAATTTACTCGAAGACCATCATCATCAATTTGTCAGAAATATGACCACCTTTATATAAACAATTGGTTTAACAATCATATTGTAAAAAGGCCTCTTAATTTTTAAATGTGCGTACAAAATCCATTTTGATTATGACTACTCCAACCGGAGAGAGAACAAGTCTCTTCCTTCAAGCTGCTCAATCGAATCTCTCACAAGAGCAAAATAAGTAGAGAAAACAAATTTCATAGGAACTTGAAAGTAGGGTTTTACCCTACTTACTTTCTTCAAAAACAATGTATAATACTATATAAGACCACTATTTATACTAGTGAGGTCAATTATTCCAAAATTAGGTTGAATTCCTTCCCTAGCTGAGGTCAAATTTTCTCACAATAAACAAGTATAAAAATTACTGAAATTGGTCAAAAGCTAGATCTTAAGTCCAACATTAACTTTGCCTTCTATTGCATTGCCCAATTGTTCATAGATTATGAGTTACACTCCGGTCAATGTCTACTATAAATAGTAGGTCAAGGTTGATTTAGCATCTTAGAGCCCTAAACAGTTCTGAATCAGGGTTATTTTGAGTTCCACGAGCTTATTGGCAAGGGTGGCAATCGGTTGGGCCGACAAGATAAGGGATGCAAGATAGATCAAAAATCTGTCAACCCGAGCCCGATTTGTTTATTAAATGGGTCAAGAATTCAGACCTGAGCCTGAACATTTTATTAAACAGATAACCTACAATGGGTTGAATCAATTTAAATGGGTTAAATAGGTAACATTGCCATCCCAACATACTCATCGGTTGTCATATCATATATCTTGAAAATTTACTCAACTTCAACAAAAAAAAAATAGCCGAAAATAGATAGATACCCATGGGAAAGTTGTGCCCTCCAGAAGTTTTATGCCGTGAACAACATGGAAACCAGAAGGAACCACTAAAGATTGATTACTCCATGGTTTTCCTACTATTTTTCTTGATGCATTAACATGCATTTTTCAAAATATCCATAATAGCTACATGAGCAAGTTTCTTGTTTCCGCAACTAAGGACTTCCTTTGATCATCATTTCCCGTTTCTCATTTTCATATTGTTTCTCACATTGCTTTTCCCTTTATGGCCACTATGAGAATAGTATACTGTAGAAATCATGGATAATGTAGCTTACTATCACCTCAGATATTCTGTCTAGGACACAGGTAAATTCCCAATGACAGCTCTATATCATCACCTAGCCCTGCAATATTCGAAGCTTATAAATTGACTGATGGCAAGAGATTTCCTACTTGTCCAGGAAACACATCACACAACAATAAAACTTTTAAGTGTAATAAAACATATCTAACTGTGATAGTTTTACGAAAGGGTTCTTAAATTATGATTCATTCAACTAGCAAGAACTTTATGACTAGAAGAGCATGTTAAAGGATCTCTGGTCTACATGTCCAACTCATGCCACCTAATGATGAGAGGATAACGATTTTATACTAACAAAGCCACAAGTGATAATTAATGAAAATAATTCGGAGAGCACGAATATTGTATCTTCAGCTTCTCAAGGACCTTTCTAGACTATCTTGTTTTCTATATTAATGCTTTGCAACTTTACTCATCCAAGTACTATATATCAAATGATTCATGCTCGGGTCAAGATTTGGTCTGCAAATGAAACAACATTATAAGAAATCTTGTTGCATTCATGTTAAATGTTTTTTTCTTTTTCTAAATAAAGCACAGAAAATAACAAATCTCAAGATGGTCAATTTGGAAACTGAATAAACTTCAGATTAGGGGTTCAATAATGGCTATCCTTTGTCAAGAAGGCAACTTTTGGCACTCAGATATTGTGCTACCTATCCCGATCGACATAGCCTTAGCCAGGATAAAGGCTATTTCCTAGATATCATGGAAAAAAAAGGTACTAACAGGTTGTACCAAGCTTTTTCCACCTACTTATTAGTGATCTCCCTACACTAATGCAAAGTAATCTTGTTATCAAGGGCAAATATCTTTTCACCAAAACAAAATAACACTATCACCATTAGAGGGTAAGACCATGGTATGCCAGCACTGCAACCAAATTCATACTTCATTGTATCCCGTGATATTCCTAGAACAACAAAATTCTCTTTGGATTCCTAGGATAGCTATAGTTTTCCAATTTCTTTTATTCAACAACAAATTGAGCCTGAATAAATTAAATTTCTTCAAAAAAATATCGGTAATCACCATTTCAAATTCAAAAGACCGCCTTACTATGTTTTTTCTTCCCCTAAATCACAAACTATACAGCAACCAAATGATTGTCACCAACTTATAATATATCAGCTCGTTGTTGATAAAGAGATTATAATTCTATAAGTTATAAATGTTATAGGTACTTCAATAATCATTGAAAGCATGATTTCATTTAAGAACTTTTTAAGATAAACCAATTATACCTCAAGATGTGATCCATATATGAGATTTAAAAACATACCTCCTTTACCTCCTCTTTCACTCGTCTCAGAGAATCAATATTTCCAGAGTGAACTGTCTTCCCATTTCGAACAATCCGAACACCACAATCTTTCACCACTTTCCCTTTGGTGACCATGCATCCGGCCACACGTCCACTGCCACTGCTAAATGTAGCTCGAACATCTGCTGACCCTATAGGAACTCGTTCCTACAATATATATTCAAAGTGAACAACATTAATGCCCATTTATATAGCATCAGAGAGGAAGTCCAATTCACCAATTATAGCATCAGTTCTACCTCGACAGGCTCTAAAAGTCCTTCCATTGCATTTCGCATGTCATCAATAAAATCATAGATGACCCTATAAAGACGAATTTCAACATTCTTTTTCTCTGCATAGCTCTTAACTGAACCCGGTGCTTTCACATTGAAACCAAATATAATGGCCTTAGTGGCAACAGCCAGATCAATGTCACTGGTACTCACACCACCTGGCGCTTGGAGGAGGAACTTCAGAGTAACATTATCCTGTGGGAGCACTTGAAGGGCATGTCTGATGGCTTCAATTGAACCCTATGATTGATGAAAGTGCTATCAAGTCAATTGGAAATGTGATGATAACATGAATGCTGAACCATATGTCAATTTTGCTTTAAATACATGGACAATGAAGAAATATATTAGAGTAAATTACAAAAAATCCCCGAGGTTTACGTTTATTATAATTAACCCCAATAATTTGTAAAACCTACACTTACGTCCAGTTAAATTAACGGCGTTAGTGAATCCATTTATCTCATATAAAAAGTCAAAATTTTTCTTGAGTGAGGAGGAGGATACATACTTTTTCTTAGATTATTGGATAGTTGTTATGTCATGTAACGTTATTTTGGTCATTTTAATTTTTTTCCTAATGTGCCATTTGGATCCCATTTAAGGTTATCAGTTCAACTAACATTCTGTTAAGTTATGGGTTAAAGTGTTGAATAAAAATAAATCTCAAAGGATAAGTATAGGTTTTTCATACTATTAGATGCAGGGTCTACTGAACCGACCTGTACCGGTCGGTTCAGCCCGAACCGGACCGGTACCGACTGGCACCGGTCCGGTTCCGAGGTATAAAACGGTTCCGACCCAATATGGGTCGGAACCGTTCGGTTCGTTGCTCGAACCGGTGCGAACCGAGCCGGTTCGCACCGGTACATGCTCGAACCGGTGGGAACCACTCGGTTCGCACCGGTATGAGCTTGAACCGGTGCGAACCGAGCCGGTTCGCACCAGTTCGGTGCTAGAAAGAAGTGCCAGCGCTGTGGCACTTTGAAAGTGCCACAGCGCTGGCCAGAGGCACTTTGAAAGTGCCACAGTTTGGCACTTTCAAAAGTGCCGCTCAGTGCGGCACTTCGAACGAAAGTGCCGCTCAGTGCGGCACTTCGAACGAAAGTGCCGCTCTGTGCGGCACTTCGAACGAAAGTGCCGCTCTGTGCGGCACTTCGAACGAAAGTGCCGATGCGGCACTTCGAAAGTGCCGATGCGGCACTTCGAAAGTGCCGATGCAGCACTTCGTGCGGCACTTCGAAAGTGTCGCGCTGTGGCTCACAGTGGCACTTTTCAAAGTGCCACAGTGCCTCAACGGTTGGCTATAAAAGCCGACCGAATGCTGAAGCCAAATCCATCAGCTTAGGTGAAGGAAAGGCAGAGAGAAAAGAGGAGGAAAATAAGAGAGGCATGAAAAAAAATTAGAAAGGTCGGAGAGCGTCGTTTTTCTTGAAGAAAAATCCAGCAAAAACTAAATAAGGTAAAATTTCTTTCCCCTACATTGTTTTTTTAATATTTCATTTAAATTGCTTAAAAAAATTAAGTCAAAAATTGCCAAAAAATAGGAAATGATTCAATGATTCCATTTCGTCTTGAATTTTTTATATGTTGTCGATATATGGACGATGTTAATGGTGACATTAACTTTTGTTTTTACAGAATTTATATAATTTAAAATTTAATTAAAAAATTTAAACATTAATTTTTAATTACAAAAAAATAGAAATTGAAAAAAATTAATGTGGTTGTAGGAATGGAGCCGTCAAGGAGAGGGCAACCCCAAGAGCGTAATATTGGCTGGGAGCATGGGAAGATGCTCGGTGAACGGCACCAGTTTCAGTGCAATTATTACCACAAGTGCTTCAAAGGAGGAGGGGTAACCAGATTAAAGCAGCACTTAGCCGGTAATTCTCGTGAGATATCTGCATGCTCGGAGTGCCCACCGAGCACCCGTCAGCTGATAAGAAAAAATCTCGCTGAGATCAAAGCATCCAAGGAGAGGGCTGCCAAGCAGAAAGCGGAGGTGGAACGCCAAGCTGCAGAAGCACCTTTCTATCACTTGATGGAGTCACAGGAGGTCGAGGGTCCAGATGAGGAGGAGGCACAGATCCAGGCTGCCATGCGGGCGAGTCTGGATGATCGGTGGCAGCAGGAGGAGGTGGCGAGGCATCGGGCTCGATTTGGGCCCTCGTTTTTCGAGTCGGGCGCCGGTTCTGGTGGAAGCAGACAAGATCTAGAGTTTCAAAGGACAACCTCAGTCAGGGAGGGCGAGGGCAAAGGACGTAGCCGGATTGCATCTATCCTGGGTGGTTTTGGTGGCCGAAAGAAGTCTTCCGGAGGGATTCCACCAGGTGCGTCAATCCATGATGTAGATCCGCATGCCTTCCCCAGGAGAGATTCGAAGCAGCAAAGGGTAGACACAATGTGGAAGAAGGAGAAGAAGAAGGATATGTGGCGAGCTATTGGATCCTGGTTCCACTTCAGCCACATTCCAGCGAATGCTGCAGACAATACATACTACAAGTCTGCCATTTCTGCCATACAGTCTGCCGGTCCCGGTGTCGATCCTCCAGGCCCGAGGGACATCTACGGTGAGCTTCTTGACAACAATAAGGAGGAGCTAGAGAATTGGATTGGCTTATATAAGAGCAAGTGGCCCACATATGGGCTCACTCTAATGTGTGATGGTTGGACCGGTCCGACAAAGCGGGCCATTATCAACTTTCTAACATACTGTGATACGAAGACCTTCTTCCACAAGTCAGTTGATGCTTCGGATAAGGTGCACAACGCCTCATACATCCTCAGACTTATAGAGGAGGTGATTGATCAGATTGGAGAGGAGAATATCGTGCAGGTCGTCACTGATAACGGGCCGCAATATAAGTTGGCCGGGCAGGTCTTGATGGAGCGGCGACTACAAATTTTCTGGACCCCATGTGCTGCACATTGCATCGACCTCATCCTGATGGACATTGGAAAGATCCGTAGGGTGCAACATACGGTGGAGATAGCCCAACGCATCACCAGTATATTTATAGCCATACTTGGGTTCTTTCATTAATGAGAAAGTATGCAGGGGAAGAAATTCTTAGACCAGGAGTCACACGGTTTGCTACGAATTACATTGCACTTGATAGCCTTATCGAGAAGAAAGGAGCCCTACGTCAAATGTTTGTCAGTCCCGAGTGGCAGGAAAGTAGATATACCCAGGCCGGCACTGAAGGAAGCAGAATGGAAGACTTGGTAAACAGGCAGTCATTCTGGCAGCGGGCCAATGCGATAGTCAAGGCTATCAAACCATTATATCAAGTGCTGCGGACCGTAGATAGCGAGAGGTACCCCCTGATGGGCTTTTTTATCACATGATGGAGAAGGCAAAGGCTCAGATCATGGAGGCAGATGTAGCCCATGCCCAGGAGTACATCGACATCATTGAGCAGCGGTGGGGAGCCCAAATGGGTAGGAAATTGCATCTAGCAGGTAAGCGATAATATTGATAATTATACTGATTGATATATTTGTATAATTATACTAAGATGGTGTCATCTATGTGCAGCATACTATCTGAATCCTCGGTTTCAATACGAGAGTGGAATTGGTATGGATGATGAACTTCTTCATGCTCTGCGTAATGATATTTATAAGATGGAGCCTGATCCAGAAGTCGCCGCGTCATGTATAGAAGAGGTAACTATGATTTAGTAACATATGTAAATATATCAGATCTTATATTATTGACATACTACAACAAGCTTCTTTTCACAGACCAAATTATTTAGAGAGGGCAGCCATAGCTTTGGACAGCGACCAGCTGTCGTGAGCAAAACAACTATGAATTCAGGTACAATACAAATCTGCAAGACACCTCTGCATCTGAATTATCTTCAACTATGAGGCCATCATATATATAAAATGTAATTATCTTCAATATTTTTGCAGCTGAATGGTGGATTCATTTTGGCGGATCCGCAAAAAATCTTAAGCGGATAGCTATCCGGATCCTCTCCCAAACGGTCTCTTCGAGTGGCTGTGAGCGCAACTGGTCTACCTTCGGCCTCATCCACAGCAAACAGAGGAACCGTTTGACACAAAAGCGCCTCAACGACCTAGTTTATGTGCACTACAATCTGCGGTTGAGGCTAAAATGCATTCAGGAGGAAGTGGAGCTCAAGTATGCAAATCCCATCTATAGAACTTTTACAGATAATGATGATAATCCTATGCTCGACTGGCTTGCGGCCCAGCAGCACGAGCCCGAGCTTGATGAGCCAGGATCGCCTCGACGACCAGCCAGCATCATAGCCACCGAGGCTATGGTCGATCCACAGCAATGGGCTGAGCGCAACATTCCACGCACTCCTACAGCTGATATGACATGGCTAGAGGGGAGCAGTCACCGCATGACCGGTACGATGCTCCCGTTCAGAGAGATGATCCTCTCATGCGAGGACGAGGACGCTCTAGTACCCAGTCGACTCGATCAGGAGGGCGTCAATCCCAGCAAAGAAGAAAAAAAAAGGAAAGGGCCCCAATGGAGAGTGTTGAGGAGGAGACTTGGACGATGAAGGTTCTGGTGGTGATGGATATACTAGCCATGAAGGAAATAGAGGACAGTATGGTACTACTTATGAGACACAGCCGGAGGGAGGTTTTCGATATACCGGTGAGTCTCAGTTTACGCATGCTATACAAGATACGGACCACGGTAGGCCGTCTGATATAGGCCGGTCGGATACCATTGCATATCGAAGAAGAGCTCCTCGAGGTCGTTCAAGAGGCCAGGATGCAGCTGCAGATGACCTCCCATGTGGAGTCGGATCCATTGATGTATCAAGTTCCGAGTCTTCCTATTATCCGCGGCCTCAGCCAGCCTATGGATATGGTGCATCGGAGTCATCTTCCGGTGGCTACTACCCTGCGCAGCCCGGAGGGTCTTACGGATCGGATTTTGGTGCCGGCATATTCGGATGGGCCCCTTATCAAGACACCTCTCAGAGCCAGAGCTTCAGCGAGAGATCCGAGAGTTCTTATGACCCGACGCGCATTCCTCGAGGATTGAGCATACAAGACTACAATACCGCTTGGTTAGAGGGATGGGTTGATCTGCCTCCATATTATGCTGATGATCCAGATATTGACGAGAAGCATCGCCACTTGACCCGATTTTAGATATCCGAGAGTGTTTTAAATGTATGTAATTGATTGTATCTTAATTTGAAAATATTTTATGTTCTTCATCTCATTATTTGAATTATTTGGAAGTAATAAGTTACATCATCTAGTTTTAACCTTAAACCTAAACATAAAAACATCAAAAAAAATATCCAAAAGTGAAAGAACTCCAAAAAAAAAAAAAACACGACGATGGGATCGAAACCAGGCCGAATGTGCCCTATCAGTACGGTATCGGTTCGGCTCGGTTCGGCACCGGTACCGTACCGTTACCGAAGCCGACCGGTACGTCGGTACCATCGGTACCACGAACCTTGATTAGATGTAAGTGTAATTTAACCCTAATCTCTGAGAGGTTTTTATTTTTTACTCAATATATTATGATGAATAAGCACTGTAAGGCATGATGCATGTTCGCATAGCATACCTGAACATCAACTTTCAGAATAATATTTAGCTGATGCATATCTAGTCCAGACTGTTTTCCAGCTGAAACCGCAGAAGCAATCGAAGAGAGAGTGACCTTTCCCTCCCCGGCCTTTGCAGATATTCGTGCAACCCTTAATGATTCTGCACATGCATTTGCCCTTTCACGTGCAATATCAAGGGAGTCAACAACCTCAAATTCATCACCAGCAATAGGAACACTGCACAGGCCAATTACCTGCAGAATAAAATAGGAACCAAAAAAATAGAAAATAATGTTAGAGCAATTGAGAACAGCAAACAAGATAATTATAAAATTGGAAGTGTTAAGGGAAAAACTCTTGAGAAAAAATAAAGCACAAATCACATAATCCAAATCATTTTAGCACTTTTTTTTTGGATCATCAATCTTTCCATCACCCGAAGAATATTTGAAAGCTCACTCACCAAAAAGGTCCCATCTTTTTAATCATCTACTTATCCAAGTCGCATGTTTTACAATAACTAATCTCTGGCAGATCCATCACCTGAAGAATATTTGAAAACTCATCCATCAAGAAGGTCCCATCTGTTTAATCACCTACTTAATCTTACAGAGTAATATGTTTTATAATAACTGATCTCTGGAGTGCATACTATCACTATTTGTGGAAGAAAAATTTGTTGATACAAGTCATTTGCAGGGGAAGACTTTTCTTTTCTCCAAAGCCGATAGTTTGATAAAACAAATAACTACCTGTGTACCTTCAGGATTTAGCTTCTGGTTTTCTGAGTAAGACTAATTTACTCAATCAACATTCTTGAAGATTCATTTGATGATGAAGAATCAAGAGGGAAATACATGTTCATTTGGTGTCTCTTAGGTTGTGGATGACACAGTTAGCTGATAGCGAAAAACCAAGACTCCCAAGACCAAAAAAAAAGTGGGAGACTCAAGCGCGAAACCAGTGCAACCTATGCCCCATGAAATCCTCAAATCATCAGTCTTGCCATGAATAGTTCTGCTTTACAAAAATGCAAGCTTATTGAAAGATTCAATTGTAATAATCCATAAGTTTGGACAATTGGTCTTTGACAATGAAAACTATACAAGGCCAAACGATAATGAGTGATGATGCTAACAATAATGTACCACATAGGCATGAGAAATCTGCAAGGTTGGAAACTTCTATTATATAAATGATACATCATCACCTAACATCTACCGATTTTAGAAAATAATGACAATCAAGATCTAGAATTTATTTTTTTAATTCTTCTATTCTTGGGTTATTTTAAAGGTTTATTATGTGCAAAACTTCTTATCCATGTCAAATTTAAACACTAGTAACTGTATCGGCATAACATTAGTATGCAAAACATCACAAATTCTGATGAAAGAAAAATACTCTGCCAGTTATTTACCAGCAATTAATGCTCTGCTAAACCCAGAGATGAAAGAATCTTCTTTAATTTGTTTGTCCCTTCTAGTGAGGCAGCGCAGAGTATCTTAACCATTCAATTTACTAAAAGTATAACTGAATTCCTCAGTGGAATTAATCCATAATTTTAAATTGAATAATAGTTTTACATGAAGGCTTTAATGCCTGGAAATCATAAGCAAGGGACTGCCAAGCCTTACAGTGACCTTGACTGAAAAGGGGGAATATATTATAAATTATATTTAAATAGTTCGCTAATCATTGGACTGATTTCACTTTGACACATAACATGTGTAAGTAACCTACCAATCTCTCATGAAAATAGCATAAAAGCAGCATGCCATACTATAATGTTGTGCCAAACAGGCTTTTGTCAAAACAAGGCTACACATACGTCCTCTATATGCAATGCATTCTCCAGTTACATGTGCCCAAGAGAAGAAGACTTTTAGGATGCAAGAATCAAACCAAAACTAGTTCCCTCATGTTCATAAAGGTGATCAAACCAGACAACAATGGGATTTTCCACTTTTAAAGATTTTAAAAATCAATTGATGATGATCAAAAAGAAGCACACAAACGGTAGACTTGAGAAGAGAATAAATAAACCTGCACAGCCATAGATGGTCCAGCTTGGTCAACACGGCCTCCTCTATCATCAAACATAGCACGAACCTGCTCGTTTGAAAGAATTTGTTCATGGGCTGTCAGGCCTATCAGTCAAAACAGAAACAAGACCTACACATACTGCAGAATTTTGAAATTTTGTGGAATGTAAAACTGCCAATAAGTCACCATTTGCTTTTCTCTAAGAAGATGCAAAGCCAGTGTTCATTCAGAAAGCTAACCTTTCCAAAGGCTTCACCACACACAACAACATCACCCTTTTTAAGGGTTCCATTCTGCACAATCAATGTGGCAGTGGATCCCTTTGTTTTATCAAGACCTGCCTCAAGGACAGTGCCCTTTGCATTTCGATGAGGATTCGCCTTCAATTCTTGCAGCTTTACAATAAAGAAAAATGAATAAGGTCACATGTTCATGAAGAAAGTCAAATTGTTAGAAGAAGCAAATAAACAGAAATCAAGATAAATTCACATACCTCAGCAACAAGCATGACAGTTTCCAATAGTTCATCGATATTGTCTCCTTTAAGAGCACTTATCTGATTTAGGTAATAACTAAATATCAACTCTCGCTAGTTTTTCAAGCAGCACAGAAAGACGAGATAATATTTATAGGTCATCGTGGGGGAAGCAACCTGAACCATTGGGATGTCACCACCCCACACTTCTGGCATAAGGCCAATGGAAGAAAGTTCTTGCATAACACATTCTGGATTAGCTCCATCCTTATCTATCTGGGTACGACAACTACCAGATGTGAGAAAAAATTTTGCGAAGACATAATACTGAACATGAAAATAATCCTAGAGATTAATTATCATACCTTATTTATGGCTATTATAATAGGCACACCAGCTGCCTTGGCATGAGCTATTGCCTCATTTGTTTGGGGGCGCACTCCATCATCAGCAGCCACCACAATGATGGTAATGTCAGTCACCCTTGCTCCGCGTGCCCTCATAGCACCAAAGGCCTGTAAAAATCCAGATTTTTAACAATAAATCATATGTTGATGAAGATGTATTGATGATGAAGCTTAACATTTTAAGTTACATACTTCTACTTCACAAAGTGTTGAAAACCAAAGCAATCTAAAATTTATATGTAGAAAGATAATATGGGCCAAAACTAAAATAGGTCGGCATAGCAACTGAAATCACACATACCTCATGCCCTGGAGTATCAAGAAAGACACAGGGCTGAGGCTTTCCATCAACCGGGACGAGAACTTTGTATGCTTCAATACCTTGGGTTATTCCACCTGCTTCAGAGGCTACCACCTGTAAATACCAATGGTCAGACCTTATCATTTCAACAAAGCCATAGAAACAGAAACATGGAAATGATGCACACATTTTAAGCTTTGCAATATATGCATGGGAAACTACATGTAAACTAATAGAAACATGCTACCGAGTAAAGATTATGGAATTACCTTGCTCTTATGAATATAGTCCAACAGTGTTGTCTGCCAATGCAAAGTACAAGAAACAAAAGTTATAATGAAGGTAGATACTGAGACTTAACACTGCCCTAAATAAAAGCAAGTAAAAGACACCAATAGTGCTCAGAAGATAATACCTTTCCATGATCGACATGACCCATTATTGTAATAACTGGAGGCCTATCTTCCAACATGTCCAAATCCTCCTCATCTAGCATTTCTTTTTTCTTTGCCATCTCTTCCACTCTTACCGGATCTATTTCTATTACCTCCACATCATATTCCTTGCATATCATCTTGACCATGTCTTTATCCAGAGTATGCACTGTATCGGGCTTTACTCCTCTGGAGTATAAATACCCAAGGATATCTGCTTCACTGACTGCTAAGTTATAAGCCAGGTCCTCAGTCAACATGCCCTCTTCACCCACCTCAAGGATCTCTACTTTAACAGGTGCTGCAGCTTTAGCTGCCTCAAGTCTTGCAGCCTTCCGACTTGCCTTACGCCATTTCCTACCTTTCCTCACCTCTGTTACACCAGCAATAGGCAGATCAAGTTCTGAAGCATCCTCATCAGGTATCTCACCATCATCCACCAGGCGCCTACGCAAACCCCCAGCTGCACTTGATTTCTTGCGGCGCTCTTCTTTGGCCTTTGATGGAGGAGGTCCTTTCACTGGTTTTGTCGGGGCTAATAATGCTTCTGCTGGAATGGGATCAACAACTGGCTTCTTGGAAGAAAACTTATCTATGAGAATTGGTTTCCGGTCTTTCATGTTAGCAGGTTTCTTTACTTCAGAGGACACAGGAGGTGTAGGTGGAACAACAGCAGGCTTTGCTTGTAGCTTTGGAACAGCTTGGGATGGTGAAGACACTTGAGGTCGCAAAGGTGCAGCTGGAAGAGCTTCTGATTTCTTCGCCTCTGTCACTGGAGAAGGACCTTTCTCTTTTCCTTTCTCTTTTTCAACCCTCAGAAGTTCTTGAACCTTCGGCACATCTGCCACAGGGTTCCCCTTTCGCCACACCCTCTTTAACGTCTTTGACTTCCTCGTCTGTGCAGTTGTGTTCACTGGTCTACTAGGTCTAGAGCTACCATTAGACTTATCATTGTCCCTAATCTCTTTCCCAACCAATCTGCCTGGCTTCACTGTCTCAAGTTTTTGTGCCTTCTCCAAGACCTCCCCAAGTGACTCTATCACTTTCCCTCTGTCTTTCTCTGTGATCCCTGGTCTCTTATCGCGAACAACTTGGTCTGGAGACCACAATGCTGAATTCACAGGATCAGCAGGCCCATTCGCCCGGGCCTTCAATGCAGGCTTGGGAGAAGGCTTAAGGACAATATCCGCATCATCTTCTCTGCTACCACTACTACCCCTAAAAGTGGATTCTGGAGCAAAGGGAATTCCCTTCTCGATCAAGTCGGTGGTGACCAGACACCTACAGACTCGGCCAGGCGCACGAGACCATCGCGGTGCATCGCCAACACAACCGAAACTAACCCTAGAAATGACGTGAATTCTCTGAACGGACACAGGCAGGGGAGAGACCTCGAAGACGGCTAATGGTTTGGGCCTCACGCTTCCCAGAGTAGCAAAGGAAGAAGGAGAAGCCATTGCTTCAATCTTGAAGCCACATACAAAAAAACTAAAGAGCTCAGGGATATAGACCCCTTGAAATTCGCATAAAATCGACTCTTTTTTCAACGCAGTCCGATCCCGGATTGCAGAAAAAACATACCCAAATTAGATATCTGACTAAAAGAACAGTTTTTTCGACAACTTGCGATCGACAGGGAGGGGTTTAGAACCCTTCCAAACCCTAATTCAATGACCCGAGAGGAAACGAAGCCCTAAATTTGATCTACTTCAACTGAGAATTGGCGACTAATAAGAGCAGCAAACGAGAGAGCATACCTTCGAACCAGAGGGAAGCGAGAGAACGTGGGAGAGGGGAGTGACGTGGGATTTGCTTTTTTTTTTTTCTTAAAAGAAGAAAAAAACTTCTGCCTTGGTAGTATCCTCCGTGGTCGAATTTGGCCTAAACAGATTTGGATCGTAAATAGGTTGATCCGTTTAACCTATTTATTAATTGGGTTGGATACAAATTTTAGATGTCTAACTGTTTAACCCGTTTAATATATGGTCGGGTTGAATCAAATAACTTGTGACCGTTTACCCATTAAACAAACCAAACCCTAAGTTCGCATGGCCAAAGACTCCTCCCTGATGAGGCCGAAGCCAAGGAAGACCTCCAGGCCCAAGGCGGCGGCCCCTAAGCGCCCCCCTCAGCGAGGCCTCGGCGTAGCCCAGCTCGAGCGCCTTCGCCTCCAGGAATGCTGGAAGAAGATCACTGAGATCGACCCCACCCGCGTGGTCCATCCCTTCCCGGGCCAGCTTCTTGTCTACGATTACCTCGCTGCCGTCACCCCTCTCGCCGCCTATGGCATCCCGGTCCCCCCTCCCGCCCCTGTCGTCGTCGTCCCTCTCGCCGCCTACGGCGCCTCAGTCCCCCCTCTCGCCCCTGCCGCCGTCGCCGCCTATGGCGCCGGTTGGGGGCGCCAGGGATGTACTATATCCTGCGGTGCCGGCTAGCGAGCCTAGGGTTGGAGGGTTACGGCGGCGGCGGCGGCCTAGGGCTAGGGGGTTAGATCAGTACCGGATGGGGATAGGGAGCGGGGAGGGCCGGTTCCAAACTTCCAGATCGGGAGTTCGTTTCCAGAGCCCTTTTCAAACCAAAAGAAAGGGTGAGTTCGTTTCCAGATCGGGAGTTCGGATGCAGTGCTTCTCCAATCAGTGTGAGTTCTGTGCCCGGGTGAGCACTCTTCTCCTTGTTCTCAACTCCAATCTAAATTAGGGTTTTCATCTTTCTCTACCTTTCTTGACGTATTAAAGACCTATTTATTAAATAGGTTAAACGGGTCGAGTCGGGTTATCTATTTAATAAATAGGTCGGGTTCAGGTTATAATTCCTAACCTGTTTAATAAACAGGTCGGATTCAGGTTTATGATTTTCTAACCCAACTTGCATTTGACGCGACCTGTTTATGTCCTACCCGACCCGATTGCCACCTTTAGCGGTTTCTCTCCTTGTCAATTTGTATGTGATAAGGTTTTTGATAACAGGAGGGCCAAGGGCGTTTGTATGGGGTGATCGTCCCAGGATTAAAGGTGATGTGGGTGGAGATGATGAGATCATCGCGTTTCGTTGCACCATGATGATCATACGTGGTGGTAATCATAAATCACCTCCACTCTTCAAATCACCATCCAATCCGGTGATGGGATACCTATCTTTGAGGTCGGAAATATAAGATCACCCCAGGGCAGTGATCCTGGGTTGAAAATTAAAGATAAAAATACTCCTCAATTTAGCAGAAAAATTGATATATCAATATACCATCAATATATTATATCAATGTTATATATATATATATATATGTAATATTATGTTGATATTATATATTATATTAATGATATATATTATATTATAATATATTACTAATCATATTATTATTATATTATTATTGAAGGATAATTTTAAATTATAGTAGAAATATATTATTATATTTTATATTTATATAATAAAAATATTTAATATATTACTTCTATTTACCGTATTTTTCTAATCAAAATAATTATCAGTATTAAAAAATCTATTATAAGTATAAATAAAAATATTAATTCTATAATAAAAAATAACATATTTTTATAAGATTAATATTTTATAGGAGTAATAAATATATTTTTATAGAATATATTAATAATTAATATATTGATAAATATATTAATATTTTATTATAATATATTTTATATGATTAATAAATATATGATAAGGTCTACTAAAAGTAAAATATGTGATAAAATTACGGAGCTATTATAAGAGTTAGCATATTGACTTATATTTTTAATTCATGAGAATTAAAAATACATAAAGAATCTATCTAAAATATATCAGGGATATTTGTGGTATTATGTGGTCGGTGATCTTGGATCTCCGTACCATACCAAACAAGTTACTCATGGATATCCGGAGATTTTTAATCATTAGACCATGACCCACCAAACACATTGATCTTAGATTATTGGGATCAAATCATCCCAGCATTCGGATCACTGGAGATCTTAGATCACCGTGGTGATCCTGTTGGGGTTACCAAACGCCCCCTAAAAGTGTGGGATTCATCTTTGGAATTCATCTACGGGTTGTTGAATGGCTGGCTTTTGTGGACTCTGATCTAGATCATCGGGGCCGACCTAATTCTTAGGCGTAGAGATGGGCATTGGGCCGGGCCATGGGAGATGGGCATTGGGCCGGGCCGCCCATGGCCCGGCCCGGCACGAAGCGAGCCGTGCCAGGCACGGCCCCCTTGCTACAGTAACGAGCCGTGCCTAGCACGGCCCATAAAAGGGGATCGGGCTGGGTTACGAATTCCTGGCCCGCGGGTCGAGCCCGGCCCGGCCCATAAGGGCCTGGGCTGGCACGATTCGTAGGCCAAGCACGGCACGGCCCATAAGGGCCTGGGCTGGCACGATTCGTGGGCCAAGCACGGCACGGCCCGCGAACCAGCCCGGAACGGCCCATAAGGGCCTGAACCGGGCCTGGGCTGGGCCAGGCACGGCTCGTCCCCCTTAAAATAAATGGAAATAAATTTTTTTTAATAAATTAATAAATATTGGAAACTAAAGATTTATTAATATAAAGCCATCTTAATGGTGGGGGGTTTGGCATAGACCCCTACCAGTTTATTAATTTAAATCAAAATGGTACATGAAGGGAGGTTTGGACCTTGGTCTGACCTCCAGAATACAATAAGAAAGGAAAAAAATAGAGATGACTCACTTTAACAATTAAAAAAATAAAAATGTACAATTATAAAAAATTAAGAAATAAAAATAAATGATCAAAATCTTACTAATCATCAGTATTCACTATTCAGTAGTGTTTGTATCATCATCATCAGAGGATGTTGTATCATGTCCACCTTTATCTTGAAGTCTCGCCTCAGCATCCAACCAATCTTTAAAGCAGAGAAGCATCTCAACCGTTTCGCCAGTCATCCTACTTCTCTTTTCGTCAAGAACACGCCGACCTGCACTAAAAGCGGATTCCGATACTGTGGACATCGGCACAGCTAAAATATCGCGTGCAATTGCAGACATAACAGGATATTGATTTTTAACACTCTTCCACCAAGATAATACATCTAGACTCTCTATTTGATTTTCATTATATGCAGACTAAAGATCATTTCATAAATAAAATTCTAGTTCACTACTTAAAGATGAAGAAGATGAAGATGAACTTGAAGCATGTGTGTGTTTTCTCTATGCAATGAATGAAAAAATAGATAACGAACGAGAACTACTAGAAGAAAAAATAGAGCTTTGTACGGAAAATCTAGATCCACGAATTTTTTCATCATATATAGCATAAATATCATAAAGAAGTTGTTTTACCTCAATTTTAGCAGGTTCAGGATCTTGAATCATATTTTCACAATATGCATCAAGTAAAATTAGTACGCCATTCAATTTAACTCTTGGATCAAATACAGCAGCTAAGTTATGCATAGGATATATCTTGTCCCAATACTCATTCCATTTAGATTCCATTTGTTCAATAATAGGCATTAAAACATCATCATATCTATGTTCTGCAAATTTTTGACTAATCATATATGCTTGTTGTAAAAATGAACATGAAGTTGGATAATAAATACCAGAAAGAATATTAGTAGCATTATAAAAACTAAGAAAAAAATCTTCCAAAATTTTTCCTTTATTCCAATCAATTTCAGTCAATGTAAAGCCTAATCCATGATCATTAATATATGCACTTAATAAGTTTTTATATGGGTATGCATCATGTATCATGCTATATGTTGAGTTCCAACGAGTAATTACATCAAGTTTAAATTTTTTAAAACGTTTACCATGATTTATACATAATTCCTTAAATTCTTGAAGTCTTGATCTTGAAGCATGAATAAAAGAAACTGCATTTCTAATTTTTGAAATGGCATCTTGAATCATGCCCATGCCAGCTTGAACAGAAAGATTTAAGATATGACATGCACATCTAATATGCAATAAATTTCCATTTAACATGGGATGCAATGAGTCCTTTAATAATATAACAGCAGAATTATTATTAGATGCATTATCAAAAGTAATAGACATAATTTTATCATTAATATTATATGAACATGCAGTTTGATAAATGGCATTTGAAATTTGTTGCCCAAAATGTGGAAAATCAAAAGCACGAAAAGCAAGAATACATTTATTTAATTGCCAATCATTATCAATATAATGAGCAGTAATAGCAATAAAACAATTACTACCTACAGATGCTGACCAAATATCAGAAGTTAATGAAATTTTTACATTTAAAGTAGAGAGTGTTTCAATTAAACTTTGTCTCATTGCTAAAAAGTTAGTCATAACTACTCTTCTAAATGTACGCCTACTAGTTCTTTTGTAAGCAGGTTGTAGGTTTAATTGAACATATTCTTCAAAATTAAAAGATTCACATAAACTAAAAGGTAATTCTTCCTTAACTATCCATTTTACAAGTGCTTTTCTTTGATTTTCATGATTATATGTAAAATTACCTAAAAGTGATCCCCCTTGTATATTAAGGGTACTTTGAAGACGAGAATCATGCATCCTATGACTCTCTTGATGTCTTTTTAAATGGCCTGTTCCCCCACTACTACTACAACTATAAAGTTTGGCACATTTTTTACATTTTGCTTTCCAGACTCCATCAACCATAATTCTATCAAATTCATTCCATACAGCATTAGTCCTCTTACGAGAGAGGTTTGATCTTCACTCGGTTCACTAGTTCTAGAGGAACTAGGAACATGGGGTTGGGGATTAGTTTCTTCTCCCTCAGAAACAGAAGGAATGCCAAAATGACTTTCCTCAAAAGATGACATATCTAAATTGATGAATGCAAAAAATAAAAACTAACCACAAGGAGGAATTGAGTAGAGGACCAGAGGTAGAGCCGAGATTTGTGAGCTTCCTCTTGTGCTCTCAACAAGAACCTCCTTCTCTTCTCAACAAGAACCTCCTCTTGTGTAGCACTTGAACACTTGCTAAATGCAAGCTAAAAATTAAATTGCTAGAAGAGCACTTGCTAAATATTGCTAGAAAAGAAAAATAGTAGTAGTAGAGAAGGAGAGAAGAGTTGGTTTGGTGTGGTGAGAATGAGGGAGGAAAGGGGGTATTTATAGGACTCCAAATATTTTTTTTTTCAAAATACCCCTCAAATTAGCCGTTTTATGATTGTTGGGAGGGGTATTTTAGGTAAAAACCAAAAATAGCCGTTATGGCAACGGTTTTTTTTTTTTTGCCAGACGGGCCGTGCCAGGCACGGCCCGTAACGGCTATTTTTTGGTAGCCAGACGGGCCGTGCCTGGCACGGTCCGTTTCGTGCCTGGCACGGTCCGTAACATCTATTTTTTTTTTTTTTGCCATACGAGCCGTACCAGGCACGGCCCGTCTCGTGCCAGGGCCCGGCACGGCCCGCCACCCCACAGGCCTCGGGCCGGGCCGGGCTTAGCTTTTAGGCTAAGCGGGCCGTGCCTGGCACGGGCCATTTAGTAACAGGCCGAGCCAGGCATGGCCCGTTTAGTCTATGGCCCGGTGGGCCTGGGCCGGGCCGAGCCCGGTATGGCCCGATGCCCATCTCTACTTAGGCGATTGAAATTGCCGCCTAAGGCCTCGGCCCCAAGAAAGGCCCACTGCAGTACGCAGAGAGCAACACTGAAAACCGCCCAAGGGTTCGTGGGAATAAAGATGGGGATAGAAGGGGCGGAAGAGCGGCAGCGATTTATGGTGCTGGTGGAGTACTTCATGTAGTCCATGGAAAAGAAGGTCCGCTTCCTCCTCTTTGGTCTCTCAAGAAATTCCTCCTTTTATCCCTCATCTTTTTATGTTGCTAATCGATTAGTCATCCGATGAGAACATTGGAGCACGTCGCTTTGCTTGGTAGCGGTCATGTGCATGAATTTTCTTCTTTTTTTTAATCTGAAATTTTGGGACAAACTGGCGATTACTCTGCAGAACGGACGGCAGTTTTAGCATTGCAGTTTGTGGGAGCTCGTAGAGTAGGAGAAAAGTTATTGTCTGTAATGTGTTCGTTCTATTGTCACGGTGTCAATATATGCTCATCTGGGTCAAAAGGAAGCTCAAGATGCGATTTTGATGCTTCGAGAAAGATTTTTTCCCTTTCTCCCTCCAGAAAAAGCTGATTTGTGAGTGCATTAGGAGGACTTAATTGCTGGCAATTTTTTGTTCCTCCCAGTTGAAGGCATCGACATGAGATCAGCTGGTTGTAAAACATAACAATAGAAAAAAAGAGCTAGAGATATTGTCAGTTGTTATGAATTATGATCAAATGCTTAAGTTTTATTATGATTGGAATCAAATTTATAAATATTGATTATCTAAAGGCTGGATCAAGAAAGTCCGATAACTTTTGAAACTGTTGTTTCAGAGTCTGCATGGTCTCTATATGTGTGATTTGTGAGTCTGTATTAATGCAATTTCTTTTTTTTGGTTGATTGTCACCTGATGCCAACCTCCCATACCTTGTCTCAAAACTTCTCTCTTATTGCCATTCTTGAAAAATCAAATTTAGTTTTTAAGTATGGATTGTCTACAACATACCATTAGAAACGCCCATCTCTATAACATATGAATTATTTTTAAAGAAATTTTTAAAGTATTTTGCACTTATTAAGATTTTTTTATTATTATTAAAAAAAAAGGTCTTTCTTGGTGAGTTCGTCTTAGGCCCCTAAATATATTGGGCCGCCCCTAAGTACTCTAGCTTTCATCCCTTGAAACTCAAGGAATTGGCTCTTTTTGACCATGTATAATGGTATGTGACTTTGGTTGTGACTAGTTTATTAGAATGCAAATGGCTGCCTATGGCTCACATTTTTCGAGTTTGAACACTAGTTTGATGTGAGCTTGTGAAATTGTGTATATTGCCGGTTAAAATGTTACGGGTTGTTAATTTAGTTTTTGCATGCATGAAATTTTGACGAATATGACAGCTGTTGCAAGTGGTTACATTTGGAATGCCTTTTGCTGTTCCAGGTGTCAAATTGTGGTTCAGCTGGTTTTATGAATGAATCTTCCGTGGAATCTTGTATAGCCACTTCAGCTGGTTTGGCTGCTGGACTTGTTTTTGATAGCTGTGGTTCAGTTAATGGAAGTGGTTTTACATCGTGATTCAGTTATTACATAGTGTGATGGGAAGAGGGTTCATCGGGCGGTGGTGATATTTTCCACAGCATACACTGTTGATGATGATTTGTGTTAAAACCCAATAGAATTAAGCCAATCAAAACATCCAGACCAAAACTAGTATCATCCCTATTACAGTGCAAGAAAAACAGGGCAAGGAGGAAGAGCCAACAACAAGATCAGCCGTCGCTGGTTGTGAGCAAAAAATTATTACTTGGAATGAGAGCAAGTGAATGAAAGTTTACTACACAAATCACTCAGAGTACCTAACTTTAACCTTCTACCATGGTTCCAGGAGAAGAAAGTCAGTATACAAACACTCTCACAGGCAAGGCAACCGATGGAAAGGAAAGAGGATGGTTTGCAAATTAAATAGCAGATCGAAGAGGGCGATGGATAAGCCCAACTCGAATAAAATTGTCGAACCCATTACAAATGGCTTCAAAACTGAAACACCTTTTTGTCTAACAAGGATTGGACTCAGTTCAACCTGAAACAAATTAAACGCTAACACAAGACATACTAGGCTCAAGATCCAAGTGCGTGTAGGCATCGGCACAACAAAGCCATCTAAAAGAATTAATTGGCAAAAATCCCGAGGAAGATTTTGGACCCTATTTATGGAATTCAGTACATGCAATATTTTAACACATTTTGCCATTTCTAAACACAAATTGTAATTTTAACTCTCAAAGTCCAACAGCCAAAACCATGATAGCCAGCCAATTTACTGCTTTACACTGACAGTGATTGATGTGAAATGAAGAATGTCATTCAACATAAAACAATAGATAAATTAAATGTAATAGAATAGATAGATAAATTTGGAAAATTTTTACAAAATTCATCTTGCACAACTCTGCTAGGTTGCTGCCTGTTGGCTACACGCCTTTGTCCGGAGTTTTGGTTTCCAAGCTGCATGCAGCCTAGCCTGGAAGGGCATCTCCCACATTATCTTCAAACTTAATTTGACCTGAAGTAGCAGACAGGGTGATTCCACTGTTGTCATAGCTTTGCTAACACAAGACCCTCCTAGTAATTACAATGCATGTCTATTTCAAATAAAATCTTGGTTTAATAAGATGTTAAACTTTTACCATATATACAGGCAAGGCAGCGGACCCGCTGTTTAGGTTGCAAGTATTGGTTCATCAGGAAAAATATGTAAACATTAAAATAGTTTTGCTCCTAAAATTTTGTAAACTAAAGAAGAGTTTCACTAGTCCAAGCAAGCTCAACCCAGTTAGAATGAGCCAAAATATAAAAAATCAAACCAAACTTGATTCAAGCAGACTAACTCTGAGAATGACACTTTTAATTCACAGATGATTGCATTGTTCACCAACTTCCTAGAAGTTTGTTCTCATGCCAAGCACAATGATGCTCGAGGCATGTTCCATGGTATAGAAATATTTGGCAATGTATTCCGGCGTGCAAAAAAAATGCAAAATCCAACATATGCTGTGCCCAGGAGCAAATGCCAGATGCAAAGGATCAATCACCTGTGCTCGAGGGAAAAAAGTTAAAAAAGAACTCCTAATCTCAAGATGAAAACACTCCCAACAATTATAGGATACTTTAGTGTTACACTATAGACATTAGCTTTACATGATTGTTTTGCTTTACCACAGGAAAACCAAATGAAACCTCAAATATTGATCGCACAAGGCTAGCTTCTTATTGATTCCTTGATATTAAAAGCAAGTTCAGGACAAATTAAGCAGTGTAGAGATCAATTTTGGTGCCACTTCTACAAGTACTTAATAAGAGCCCAAACGATAACAACCAGAATCACTATAGCAACAACCAACAAGAGCAGGCACATACATGAACAACCTCCTTTTGTACGCTTGTTAAGAATCGCCAGCCTCCTTTGTACTCTCTGCATTAAAGATAAAATAAAGGTAAGTCAAGGAAGACCTAATGCCTGACAGATGGTTGGCTTGCTTAATTCTGTCACATCCTTGGGGCTTAAACTATTATTTGCTTGAGATAGAAAGCTAACGAAGGAGAACACAAACTTTGGGTTTCAAATGGATAACAAATCAAGCTTTTCCAGTCAGAGGCAAGTCCTTTTTTTTAATGGATACAGAGGGGCCCTAATCATATAACTTTGTGTCAAGGTATACATGCCAAATGCTAGATACACAACCTTGATGCCACTTGTCATACACAGACAGCTACTTTCCATGGGCCAATGTTTCCAGAGGTTAGTTCAGCAGTTATATAGAATAAGTGAGCTGTCTGTGAGCAGCTTGTGTTCAACTCAAAATTCAGCTAGACACGAGTACACTTGGCTAGCAAACAAGCAAGTTTGAGCTAAAATTTTGAGCTCAAAATATAGAGAGCTGAATTTTGATCTTGGACCAGCTCAATTGAGTTCAGCTCAATTATATAAATTCAATACTATTATATAAACTTATTATGGGATCATTAATGTAGAAAATAAGCAAAATGATTTATCATTTGCTTTTAAATGATCTTCTATATTTCTAATCATGATTTAAATCAAGATAAACCATAAATTACATAATTTATTTATTTATAAAGTCTAGTTATATCTCACACACTAGATGGACATCTAATGGCTGAGATGAACCACAGCCTTTTGGAGAGAGATCATAAGCACCGGCCCTGGCTCTCCTAAAAACAACTCCACTTCTCTCACCATCCTCCTTGTCCACTTCCTTCCCCTTCCCTCTCCCTCCCTCCTACGCTCCCTCTCACTGCTTGTCTTTGGCCCCTCGGCCTTTGCCTTTGTCATTGACTTGAACAACCTGGTTGCTCTGCCAACTCATTTTCCATCAAGCAGCCATCTTCTGCTGATTGTTCTCTTCACCGTTGCCCTACTCTCCATGACCACCACAGACCGCCACAGACCACTACAGCCACCACTGAGTTTAATAAATCTGAGTTTGAGCCAAATCAGATGTGAACAAGCTGATCTCGAACTTGGCATAGCCAACTAGTGATGAGCGCAAGTTGAGCTCAAGTCAGCTTCACAGAATACCGAGCCGAGCTCAAGCAGATCTGAACTAGCTCAAGATCACACCCAAGTATATTGATTTGTCTCAATGCCATTTATCTAGGATCATATCTCTTTTCTTTAAAACAAAAATAAAGATAGATACATTTTCGACCCAGTATTTGGAATTTATTTTTGTTGCCAAGAAACAATATAATTTAAATATTTAATAAATCTCATTTTGGCAACTAATTTAAGAGAGAACACAATCAGTGCCATCTATGTAACTCACAGAAGCCAATCTAGTGAAAAAGAATGATAATACCTGAAGCCTTGAACCGGTTAAGTCCACATGATGGTCCAAGTTATCCTGTACCAGCGCATGAAAAGTTATAGTAGTAAAGATGCTGTCAGACATGTTGAAAAGTTATCCTGTGTCATGGTGATACATACAATCAATCTTGTATGCAGATCCAGTTCCTCGTTAACTGTTAATGCAATATGTTTTGTGCTCAGCACTGTCTCTTTCAATTTCTCAAGGCCCTCATCTTGCTCTGCATGTCACAGGAAACAGCATGTAAGAATCAAACAACAACTTCAATTGTTGATGCGAGTCAGATGAAAATACCTTTCATAATCTGCCTCTGTAAACCAACAATACCATAATTATCCAATCCCACAGTTCTATTTACCTCATCGGTTGATTTACTTTGTCCAAGTAAGTCTTCCCTAAATTTGACAAAGGAGTTTCCTTAGTATTTACGTGCACATAATCAATTGTAACAAAGCAACAACAGAATGCCATGTCCATTAAACTCCTTAATGATAAAATAAGATTTTTTAATTCATAGCACAGAAATGGAAGGCCTTTACAAGTTAAGTGGCACTGTAGGGTATAGACTATTGATACCAAAAAGAATGCTATGTGAAAAACGAACCTGTTGGCAAAGCTTGACATATTCAATGTAGAAGCCATCTGTTTTGCTTTAGATCTCAAATTTGAGAGCATGTCCTGGCATTTATGCAACTCCTTATCAGATCTGCAAAAGGCAGTAGGTAACATAAGTTAAAGGAAAAATAGTATTCATGTCTAACAAATTATAGAAGGAACCTACAGACTATATCATGCTTTAGGATGTATATACAAGTTATAAAATTAAATCAGCATGGTAAACAGGATTGCAACAGGAGACACTGTGTGCTTATCAAAAAGAAAATACACCATCTTAAAATAGATCTCAAGCATATGATTCAATTTCTGATTGCACATATACCTAGGGACCCTTCCACATTAGGAAGGTAGTCAAACAAAAAGAAATATATATTTTCCAGACTGATCTGTTCCAAGGTATTGGACATCAAAAATGTAAAGCAAGTTGGTGCACTCAACTTCTATCAAAATCTTTTGTATCAACTAAACTGCTAAAAATACAAATGCTCATTCTAAATACCTCTTGGCTTACCCACTACTGCATCGGCATTAGACCTATTCATGGGCCAGGCAGCCTGCCTAGCATGCCCGTGCTCAAAGCATTTCGGATAGGCCTAGGCTTGGATTTTAAGCCTGACAGGCCAGGCCAGGCTTGAAATATGAGACTACCTATTAAAATAGGTCAGGCTCGGGTTTAGTTTAGCCTGGCCTGAGCGCCCGAATCTTATATAATATACAATATATACTTCTGCCTTAGGAATCTGGTTTTGGTAGCAAAAAAAATTTAATAGCTCTCTACCATGCACCAACCCTCCTTATGAACAACCATACGCATAAGTTCATGGCCCTTACCAATCCCTTTCAAATATTTAATCTTTGTAAGCATTTTTATACCTTTTAAACTGAAAAAAAGGGGTCCAGAAAGCCCGAGGCCTGACCCAAAGCCCGAAGCCTGAGTAAGTATTGGGCTTAGGCATCGGAAGTAGGCCCGAAGACCAAGTTGACCGGGTTCGAGCCTGACTAATTTCAATTATATCTTTGGCTGAGCCCAGCCCACCTGTGGAACAGGTCTAATAGGCATTATCAATTTTTCAATTCTATATGCAAGTAAAAGAAAAAGAAAAAAATGCAGTACTTTAACAGCCTCATTTATCACGACCCTTGCAATATTTATGATCTTGACACTTTCTCGTGGCATATAAGTTTCTTAACATGGACTAACCAGCATCCTGGAGGCCTATATTCCTGCAACAATTTCTAGGATAAAGACCCGGTCATGGACCATTTATTTCTTTAAGTAGACAGGTGAAAAAAACCTTTTTCATTTTAGAGTTGCGAAATCTGATCTGCATTATTTGCAATCTTCATTTTTTTTTTCAAAAACAAAATAGTGTGTAATATCCCAAAAGTTGAAAATTCAAGCATTTCTGGGAGACCAAATTATGCAAGGCAAAGTTTTTAGATGGAATCATAATTGAGCAAAGGAAAAACGAAAGTGAACATATGAAAGAAATGAAAGGCCCTTGACGAGATAGAAACCCAAGGAATGCCGGCTAAAAGTAATATGAATATTCTTTTTCCCATGGAATTAATTGCAAAGAAAGCAGATTTGTGATTAGGTGATAAACTTTTTTAAATATTGCTTCTTTGAAAAAAATAGGCTCCTTCTAAAGACTGAAACTAAAAGGATCAATGAAGAAGTGGGTGCCCGATTTAGATCTATTATAATTTTGACAATTAGGAGTATAATTTTTGAGTCATGTATCATCTCTATAGAGCTCAAATGCTCACATAGTGCACCACCCATATTACACCATTCCATGCTGGCAATGGTACACACTAGTATGGACAGAAAAAAATGTTAAAGGAAAGGCACATTGCTGTATGCTACAAAACCCTTATCTTAAAGTGTCAAGGCTACATTGTTACATGTTTGAGCACACCACAACAAAAAAATAGCTAATTTTAATAATCAATACTCCATGTAGATCTAGGATTTGTCATAATTCATCCATATAACACAGACATAGGCCCATGCCTATCTTATTGCAGTATATCACCAGGAGATATAACAACACAAGGCAGCACAGACAAATACTTGCCAATATGGACAGGTACATTGTATGCACCAATGTTCTATGCAAACATCCTTGTAGCTTGGCACTTAGAAAACTGATACAATAATCCTTGTCTATGCCAACAAAGACTTTATATAGTAGAAAGATAAATTTCCTCAAGATATTTTGGGCAATTCACAAGAATGGCATGATGGTTATTTCAAAACATGGTTTTGGTTAGCCTTCAAGTGTATGTACAAGAAAATTTTGGGTCTTTATGGTGAATCTAGTCAAGGTTTAGAAAAGCTGTCCCCTAGACCAATTATGTTAATTAGAGAAATATATATTATGATTTACTGGTGCTTTACAAGCACAGTGAATCCAGTAAAGAAGAGGTGTTGAAGCTATTATGTACTTTGAATTCAGAAAAGAATGAATATAATGTGTTGAGACTGCCCTAAGTTTAAGAAACAAAGGTTGCATTTTAGTCAAATATGGACAACAGAGGTGTTAAGAAAGCATATCCTTGACTTCCTTGTTGGTTTTCTTTCTTCTGATTTGAAGCTACATTGAAGAGCTTGCGCTTTCTTCCCGACGAAATAACATACAAAATGACTACTCATTATCTGGAATCATTTGTTCCAAAATCTCTTGAGAAGCTTTCTCCAAGATTCATCTTGGTTTTGATTTCAGTAACAATTTCAGCTTTAGTAGTTTCAATTGAAAAATATAAAAAGAAACCATTATAACTAAGAAAATAAAAAATAAAATAAAAATTAATAATTCAAAAAAAAGATAAAAATTATTTTAATTTATATTATTTCAATTTTGACATATGGGTGTCACATTTCATATATTTTGCAGCGAAACAATCAAAAGTTATTTTTAAAACATATATTATTAAAAAGTCATGATTAGAATATTAGTATATCATTTTATTATTTGATGTCAATCTAACACAAGATAATCTAAAAGCCCATGAATTTAAAGGATCAGAATAGCCAGAGTTATGCCAAAAACATTATTTTTCTATAAATCTCTTCGGATCATAACAATGAAAATGTGCTGAAAGTCCACAAAATCTAAGTTTAATATAAAGAAAATACTTCCAAGTTTGAAAGATACATAGAAATAACAAAAATTAGCGTAGATAGCTCATATATACTACCCTTTTAGACTCATAAGTTAGTTTTTGGCTGAAAATCTAACTGGTCCTAGTTTCGGTTGGATTATGGAAACATTTCAGTTTAAGGGTTTTGGGTGAAATTCAAATCATAGCCTTTGTACTTTACTGTCTTCTCCCATGGCAGCCTTCTTCCTATGATCAGCCTCTATATAGCAAAATTTGCGATACACCGCTCGTGTTTAATTCCGAACATCTTACAGTTCAAACTTTTAAACAAAAAATTGATAGATTGAACATCCTTACAGTATCAAGGGAATTTGTTCTCACCGAAACTTTGTTCCTTTTTTACTTTTAAAGTACCACTCAAATTGCTTCATTGATTCCAACATGGTTCCAAAACTGGGCCCAGGCAGCCACCTACGTGCTCTCTCTGATGGTGACGCCTCATGGGCACCTTGCATAGGTCTAGGCAATCTATATTCTATACAGATGCTAGTACTTGGCAGCCTTCCAAGCCTTACATGCCCACTTAGGCCAGACAGCCGAGATACATTTTTCAGCAGGTTTAATGGGTCCGACCCACTTGCAGACAGTGGTGCCAGTTTTTTCAGCAATTGCAGCATGTGACACCTACATTTGTCAGTATCTTCCCCTCCTTAGTTCTTCTCCCTCTTCCCCCTTTTATCCTTTTGAACAATAGCCATTGCGGCAAGGTGATAGTAGTTTTAGCATCCATTTTCCATTCATTTCTTTCTTATTTCCTTCTCCTTCTCCCCCTTCACCATATAGTAAATCTTTTTGCACTTTCTTTTGCCTGGAATCTTGGTGATTATTAACTCAACTTCAAGAAGAGTAGTAGGATTGCTCTACCAACTCCATACAGTTTCAATCCTTCCACTATCATTTGCTACAATCCCACCATCTCCTGCTTTGACTCGTATTATAGGAAACTTTCAAATTAACTTTCCTCCAACCTTTAAAATTCCAGGTTTAGCATTTATTTTTGTTGGGATTACATCTTCTAAACTCTAAAATTTCTTTCATGACCTTCTTAAAATATTTGATGAACCATATGCTCCTTAAAACCAAGTCATTGCTAAGCACCCAAATTTTCTAAAGAGTAAAACCTAGAATAGAAGTACACTTAGATACTTGTTTCTTTCTAGAAGTACACTTAGATACTTCTTTCTCTGAAACTGCAACATATTCTATATAAATTGACATGTTGAGACCATATCCTCTTTAATAATTCACAAGAATAAAGATACTTACCTTTTTCTTAACCTCAATCAGAATTTTAAGAATGAAGAGTTGCAGCCAGTGCCTTCTCTTTGGTTGAGTGACGAGTCACCAGGAACCTAGATTTCCAGAGCGAAACTGATGATGATCTCCTTGAGGAATCCCTCAATAACTTCACTACAGCATCTCAATAACTTCACAACTTTGAACAACATGCTTCCAAAAGGAATCCCTCATTATCTTCAACTCATACATCACCCCTGTAAAGATAGAACTTGCAACCATTTTGAAGATCTTGGGCTTGTAAAGCCAGCTGAATAAACACTTTTATACTAGCCTCCACAAAAAGCACTCTTCTAGCTTCCTAGTTTCTACTTTACCTGTCTCATAGCTCATACATACATCGATCCACCATTAAATTTTATTAAGTTCATTACAGTGAAGTTTAATAGTGATCCAACAATCATCTGCATAGAACACATACATAATTTACGCACAGTTCTTTACATAAACTAAGAAATTAAGGTCTCATGTCAGTGCTGAAAATACTTCGAAGAGAAAAGGAGCCCCTTTATTTCAAGCCCTTGCCACTCGGAAGATACTTTCTAATAATGTTTGTCAACAATTAAAAGTTAAGTTACCAAGGGGACCCCTTCCACCATTATTCTATCTATCAAGATGTTCAACAAACTTAAATGCCATACATAGTGAGCTTCTAAAAGGTTTTGAGCCTAGATAAAATATGAGATGCTAACTACTTGTAGTGAATGCACGACAAATTGTTGCTTTCTTCTTCCTCTTTCAATTGGCAACAGTTTTATCTTAAATTCCTCCCACACTGTATTTACTAGGTAACTTTGCTTCAAGCCAACTACCGTAGTTCTTTGCTAGGTTTCCATGTGTGTGTGTGAGTAGAGAATTGTGTGTTAAAGTAGAGACGAGGGGGCTGAGGTGACATTTCATTTGGAATGTACAAAAGTATCCTTGAAAGGCTTACATGCAATTAGGACTTGATGGTGGAAAATTTTTACAAGTCACTAGCTGCAGAAAAGGGGAAAAAACTAATTTGGTTGGATGTAGTAGTAACCCTTTCACAATAGGTTTACAAACAAACAGTGCATTCTAGCTAACTTCAGGATATTTGTTTTAGAAACTAAGATTCATGAGGAAGTGAGGGTGTCGTTCTACCAAGATGAGTTTGTCTTCCAATGATACCTTGAGAGTTGTGAATCCTAGGAGGTGATTACATGGTTTATTGCAGAATTTTTGAAAAATTTGTGAGATTGAAGGTTAACTTGGGCTTTACAAGGTATTTATAATAAAAGCAAACACCTTCAAGTGAAAGGAGAAACATTATCAGTATGAGGTCAGCGTAAATCTCTCCACAAAGTCCTGTAACTTTTTAACCAATAGTTGTCTTCAATATGATGCTTGCAATCTGATACAGAACATTTATAACCCAATTACTTCAGAAAAATAGTTAGCTAACCTTAAGAAGCAAGGTGGGGCATTAGAGCAAATGTGTGAGCTATGAGATCAAGGAGGTTTCACAAGGTATCCTTAATAAGAGCAAATCTTGAAGTGAAGAGAAGAAACATTTGGGATATAAGGTTAGTGAGAATATTTATCCAAAGTGCCCTATACCTTATTGACCATAGTTTGCTGAACTGTGCCGAACCGGCCGATTTAGAGCATATGAACTAAACTGGTCAATTACCACTACGATTCAGACCCTCTCTTCAAAATCTTAAAAGCTCCCCTCTGGCCCTTCGAAATCAAAACCCTCTCCGGCTCCACATTTGTTGAAAGTTTTGAAATGTCGTTAGAATCCAAAAGAAGCTGGATGTTGTAGAACTTCTCCGGTGCATTGGTGATAGTGCCCCGAACCATCCGAGGGAGCCCACCAATTTCACCGTGGTGGAGCTTCCACATAAAGTTAATGCAGTCCCGCTCCTAGAACTTTTGAGCGGAGCCCTCGCTGAAGTTTGACTTCCCTTCGCACTTTCTTGCCATGACCCAAAGCCAGATCAGCAGCGACTTCTTCTGGTTCTCCATATCTGCGCCACTCCACCTCCTACCTCTATTCCACTAGTCGGAACAAAGGGAAAATATCCAAGAAAGCTCATTGAGGAGAGGGGGGAAGGCATGGAGTTAAGGTTAGGGTTAGCCCAAACTCCATGGCTACCGAGAAGGAGCTCTCTCTCTCTTTCCCCTCCTCCTTCCCTCTGCTTCTTCCTCTCCCCCTCTCTCCCTCTCCCTCCCTCTTCTTCTTCCATTCAGGCCCTCTCCCTCCTAGTGGTTCCTGTATGCCGCGGTTCAATATAGTGCGGACCAGCACCGTACTGTACCGGACGCAGACCAACATGCCTGTTGGTGCTAGTTCTACCATCCTTATTCTTAATCAATATCGACACCTAATCTAGAATAACTATAAGTTCAACCACTTGCTAGTAACTTCGAAGAATAGTTAAATAGCTAACCTTCAAAAGCAGGATGGGACAATACAATACATGCGTTGTATTATAATTATTATATTTGCACTGCACTACATGCACTAGAATTCTATACCATAGACTATAATATGTTATTCAAAATTTAGTATTAGAAAAAACTAAAAATTTAAATTTATGTAGACAAAAGCATATTTGAATAAGAACAGCAAAGTGTTACAGAAGTTCCAACCTCAATAAAACATTCATATATAGTTGCCCAAGTCTATGATGATGTAGAGTTCATTGTATCACAGAAATCATGCACATATTAGTGATTTTCATTTGCCATTTTCTGATTCATAATTCTCATCAATCAGCATTAAAGAAAAAATGGACATGAAAAACTAGTGTTGTACTGATAATTGGAAAGCCTGCAAGAGTATACTCAGCTATACTGCACAAAATTCATAGTCACCAGTCAGTGACATCTGACCAGGTGCACCAACCTCAAGGAGTAAACTCCATTTCTTTGAAACTGGTGTATCTACCAAGTATCAAGCAATCTATGATCATATCATATTAAATAAAAAATTCTACACCTTCAAAAGCTAAGTAACAATATGTACCAAATCATGATAAACTTAAAGTCTATGTCTAGTTGGCTTCATCTCGCAATCAAAATAAACATAAATAGAAAGCACCTTGAGAATCTTATCTAATTTATAATATTAACAGTAACAATGTCCACCGGATAAAACATAATATCCTATTAATGACTGTACAATTGTAGCTAAATAAGAAGTTAGTAGAATCATAGATCACTTTTCGTAGACTAGTAAATCTTGAAAATGACACATACATCGGCTGTTTACTAGGAAGCTTGGAGAGAAGGGACTCCAAACTATCTAGTCTAGTCCCAAGAATTGTTATCTTCCTCCGAATGGAAGATGTATGATGTTGGATATCTGGCCCTGATGGAGGCAAAGAACCTCTTTCGGAAATCATGGCACTAATATCATTAGCAAGCCTGGAAGCTTCATTTAACTCCCACAACCATGAATCTGAAGAGGACGCCATTGCTGTGCAAAACACAAACCCACATTAGATTCCACCCCACATGGTGAATCATCTATTTATATATTATATTAAGAAACTATGGAAAATGATAAGATGAGATCTACAACAAAGAATATTTGATTGGTAGTGCCAATATCAAATAAACAATAATACTGAAGTTGCCGACAGTACACACACACATATACATATACATATGGGCCAATAAAAATAATGAGAGCTGGAGATTAAACATAGTTTAGACGCCAATAATAAAGATAGAAATCATGAGATGAGAGGATAAAGCAAGGTAGTCCACATGTATGAAATGTACAATTTCACTGTGATTGCATGGAATACAAAAAAAGCGAGTCAGATAATCTACACTATACGAGCTATACACTCCTCTCCTCGAAGGACATCAATTTTCATCAAAGTTTGTCGTGTACTGGTGCGTACGGACCATACCACATCATACCGGTACCGAACCGGTATGTGATATAGGGAGAATACTGACACTCATATGCCGAACTGGTCCTACACCATGCGTATTGATACTGTAATATTATGGTACTGGTATGGGGTCCAGCATCGAGATGACGAATCTTAATTTCCATCCTAGCAGCCATTTCATGATGTGTACTATCGAGAGTATCTTCAAAAGTTCCATTTTTTCCATATCTGGAGCTCTTTAAAATCCAAAGTTAATCTTTAGTGGCTATGTTTTTAGTGGTCAACTTCACCTTTGCCCAACAGTCTTGATATGATAAGTAGAAAGTTCCGTTGATTTTATGGCACATCTTGTATAAGGGTAAGTCACTCCAATACTGCTGTGCTCTCTTAATGAGAAAACATCGGAACTGCCCCATACTATATCTTATTCTCTAACAAAATTCAATCGGTTTCCCACGAAGATACCCATGAGCTTCTCTTCCCAACAATCGGCATAAAATCCTTGAATATAAGGAACCATCTGCCAAGAAAAACATTATCTTTCCAAACCCACCAAAGAATTCCTAAAACCTTCACCTACAGCTCCAAACCATCCTAGAACATACCACAATTTCCATTCAAAAGTAAACCCGCCTACCGGGAACACCAAATTAGACCCCATAAACTAATCAGAGAAGATAATTTGAAATAAATTTATGAGAAATCGAAACCATGCCCTAAAAGTCTAACAAATTCAGAATTCCCAGAAATCGGTCGAAATAATTCCATCCATCCCCAACAGAAACCCCAAAAATCCTTCATCCAAGTATTATTACAACACAGAATTCTCCGTCTAAACTAAACTCAACCAAAAAGAAACACAAACAAGAAAAAAACACACCGATCGGCATTCTAATTCATGAGGATCCCAAGAGAACAATAAGCAGAGGGAGTCGAAGAACTAAACGAGGATTACGGACCTTTTAATTCGGAAAGGACGATCACGGAGACTACTTCTCTCCCCTTTTTCTGTCCTCCCGCTCTCGAATTCTTCCCCTTCTTGAAACGGGAGAGCGAGCGCGCCTCCGCGTGAAGGCTTTGTCGGACAATGTCGTTCTCGTCCAAAGTTGGGAACGGAATAGAAATCCCGTTACGCTCGCTCTCAAATGGCCGTACGTTATCGATCGGCCGGGTGAACTGAGTCCGACCAGGTCCAACCAGCCCCAACCGACGCGGTCCGATCCAACTCCTTCAGGGTCTTCAGCTCTCTAGTTTCTGGACGAGACCAAGCGAGCCGCTTACCGAGCCTTGGGCGGGCGAACGGGACAAACTCTACCGCGCCACGGATGCTTACGAAACGGATTCTGTTACGGAATTTCGTGTTCCCGGTCCACGTAACGCCCTACTCTTGACGTATTAATTAATGTACCAGCGCCGGCCGAGATACGGTATATTTTAGATAATTATTAAAAATTAATTATGATGTTTTCATCTCTACGATCAAACATTTTTTATAAAATAATTTTAAAAAAATTAAAATTTATTGAATGTAATCTTGACAATTTTTTCTATGCCAAGCAAAATATTATAAATTTAGATTATAAATTGAGACTTCATAAAATTATGTTTCTCTGCTAAATCTAGCAACTTTGAAATTCTAAAACTTAGCATCATAATCAAAATATAATTAGAATTATTATCAAAATTAGTTAGTTAATATTAAATTAACAAATATGATAAGATAAGCCAAGAAATGAGCTACTTTAATTTACTTATTTGTTGATTTGGTTTAAAAAGATAAGAGATACTGGATAGCCCATTCCTAAATCATAATATGCCATGGTTTAATATAGAAGACTTATGATAATTTTGAAGAGCCTCTACTACTAATATGATAGATAAGTTCAAGTAACATATTCAAACATATATATGTCAACCATCATAAATTCTCCTAAAAATTAAAAGTTGGATCCAATTTGTCCATGGATGATGAAATAAAATTCAAAAACCCTCCAAAATAACCACTCACTAACTAACTTTTAGGGGATTCACATAAGTGGTGTCATAGTATTCTTTCAAGTATTATTTACTACAATTTTAATATTTGTCATGCTATCAACAAGCAAGTACCTTTCCTTCTAAAAAGAAGGTCCCAAGTTCAAACCTAACATGCTCTCTCCTCATCCCTTTTAATTAATTATAGACCATCCCTTTGCAAACACATCATTTTCACACCTATGCATTATCTAGGAGTACTATCTAATGAATGTCCCTAAACCTAGGACAATTGCATCTCTAAAGCTATAATAATCATCCAAAACATGCATTCTACGTGGCACTTCTCTTCTTGCACACTCTAGATATCAACTGATGGTGTACGTGCAGAGGGCTAAGCATGAATTTCAGAAAAATTTTATGCGGAAAGAACGGGTTAAACATTTTAACCCAAAACATGCTTGATATTTTAGATATTTTGACTCTGGTACCAGTCGAAGACAGTCTTCAACTGCACATCACATATGGTGCGAGCTCAGTCCCAATACATAGGGTGACACCCGCGCGTGCCTATCAAAGCACTCATCATATGAGCCCCCGAGTGGAGAGCCACGCTTCGTCACACGATCACATGTGAGAGTTCCCGAGAATCGGATAGTCTCCACTAATCCTTTGCTTTGACACCAAATATCACAAAGCCCTCAGATCTCGAGGATTGTGTGATTCAAATAAATATGCATAAATCACAACTTCTTGTGATTGGAAGATTGAGATCATATCTCAACCGTAAAAGAGATCAGATCTCTTACCTTTAGAAGGAGGTTCCTTCAAGGATGCTTCGCAGCCGCACAAGCGTCCAGCCTCGATGACTCGTCCACGCGAAGCTCCGGAATGATCAGCTTCCCGGGGAGTGCTAGCTCGCAGGGAGGCAGAAAATGGCTGAAAGGGAGAAGAAGGAAGAAGATGGACCTTCACAACTCAAGAACTCCTTCTTGGGCTTTCACCTTCAGAACTACTCTCTCCTCTCATTCTCTTTCTCTGGTGCTCTTCATGTGTTCGAGAAGAAGGATGAGGGGTGGCCTATTTATAGGCCAAGAAGAGGGTGAGGTGTCCCCATGAGGTGTCCGATGAGGTGTCCTGCCAGGACACATGTCACACATGCAAGAAAAAGAGGTGTCCTGCTCCGCCACGTGTCACGCACGCAAAGGGGTGAGGTGGCCTGGAGGGCGATGTCATGGATGACCTCATGAGGTAGATGAGGTCATGGATGACATCAGGAGGAGTGTGAGGTGTCCAGGCCCGCCACATGTCACACATGCAAGCAAAAGAGGTGTCCTGCTCCGCCACGTGTCACACATGCAAGCAAAAGAGGTGTCCTGCTTCGCCACGTGTCACGCATGCAAAGGGGTAAGGTGGCCTGGAGGGCGATCGGGATGTGGGTCCCACCTAAGCAGGATATGGGTCCCACATACAGTATGTAGGTCCCACCTAGGCAGGACGTGGGTCCCACATACAGTATGTGGGTCCCACATAGGGAAGGAAGTCCTAGTCATACTAGGATCATAATTGATTTTAATCCAATTTGACTCAAGCCAAATCTGATTTGGTTGGGGGCAAATTAGACATTTTCATCAAACCAATTTTGGTGTCAATTACGGTTTTACCAATTTCAAATCATATTTGAATTTGGTCAAGCCCAATCTCTATTACTCAATCAAATTGAGTCTAATCAGTGATCCAATCACCAATTAACTTCTCCAAGCAACAATTGCTTAGGGCAATCAGTCAATCACATTGACTATTTTACCTCTAGACGATTCTCAATCGTCAATCAACCATTTGATCAATCCAGAAAGTTCTAAGCGTGTAACCTTACGGGTTCGAACTTAAGCCGATAGTACAAGAACACTTTCTGCACTAATCGAAGTAACCATCTAGCAATGGGACCCGACGATCGGATAGGCCGAATAGACGCAAAGCAACATTCTAGAACCTATAGACTATGGTTACCGCATAATTCATCCTCTTGACCAAAAAATGCTCAGGGTGGGTTCAGAGTCTGTCTACCCTGAAACGATCCATCCAGAAATATGTTTCAATTCAATAAGTCAAGTGATAGAGATTTGACTTTTTCTGGCCAGGGTACTACTTAATTGAAACACAAGACATTCACCCTTATTCCTAAGGAAGGTCAATCCCATCTTGATCTGCAACTGACTACCACAAGTACTTGACTGGACCCAGAAACCTTCCGTCGCTGGATTAGAAATCCAGGTAGTCCAGCACCAAAGTACAGTGAGTTGTTTGCAAGCCACCGGTTGCAATCTCAGGTCTAAAGGATACATATACCCATATCCACTCGGAACAACTCTTGACAAGAGAGAGTCCGTCAATTGGTCACGTTCAGTGAACGTACACTACCATTCACCCATATATCATACTAGTATCTCTATACTCTTTGGTTTCGAAGACAACCAACAAATATGATACACAATGACCTACGCCCGATAATACTATCGTCATATTAATAGTATATCATACGGTCATGAATATTTAAGGACCTGTGTGACAAAATCATATTTCATTACACAAAGCAGTCCTAAGAACTTCATCACATCGGAGTTTGTGAAGATGTTCTGGTGATGAATAAATACCATATTATTTATAATTGATTCAAATACATTTACAATCAACAATTGATTGGATTTAGGACACAATTTCCAACAACTCCCACTTGACCTAAAGCCAATCAGTACAGTATCGTATATCCATCTTCAAGTAATGATGGTCAAACACCTTTACACTGAGGGCCCTAGTGAATGGGTCGGCTAAGTTATCCTTTCCGTCAATCTTTTGAAGATCAACGTCACCTCGTTCTACTATCTCACGAACAAGGTGATACCGACGCAGAATGTGCTTGGTGCGCTGGTGTGCCTTTAGTTTCTTAGCTTGAGCGATGGCCCCAGTACTATCCGAATAGACAAGGACTGGTCCACTAAGGGAGGGTGCAACTCCGAGCTCAGCAATGAACTTCCGCAGCCACACAGCTTCCTTTGCCTTGCACACAGAGTCCGCTATAGTAGTCTGCTTGGAACTCTTCCAACATACAGCCTCACCATACAGGGTAAAAACAAATCCAGACACACTCTTGCTATCATCACGATCTGACTGGAAACTGGAATCAGTATATCCCACAAGTTTCAAGTCAGAATATCCATAGACCAGCCACTTATTCTTAGTATTTCTCAAATACTTGAGGATAGATTTTACAACGGTCCAGTGGCTCTCTCCTCGGTCAGACTGGTACCTACTCACTACTCCTAGCGAGTGTGCCACATCCGGTCGTGTACATATCATGGTGTACATGATGGACCCCACAGCCGAAGCATAGGAAATTCGATGCATACGGTCTCTCTCTAGCGGAGTTGACGGACAATCTCTTTTAGAGAGGAAAATTCCAGAAGCTATCGGAAGATAACCCTTCTTGGAATTCGTCATTCTGAACCTTTTCAGCACGGTTTCAATGTACATAGATTGGGACAGACCGAGCAACCTCCTAGATCTATCTCTACAGATCTTCATCCCAAGGATGTACGATGCTTCTCCCAAATCCTTCATGGAGAATTGTGATGAAAGCCATATTTTTACTTCCTGTAGTGCAGCGATGTCATTCCCTATTAAGAGAATATCATCCACATACAGTACAAGAAATAAAACTACCGTACCATTAGCCCATTTGTATATGCAAGGTTTCTCTTCGTTCTTTAACGAAGCCATAAGTTTTGATAACCCTGTCAAAATGAATGTTCCAACTCCGAGCTGCCTGCTTTAGTCCATATATGGACTTTTGTAGCCTACACACCTTAGACTCATCTGCAGAAATAAAACCTTCAGGCTGTATCATATACACTTGTTCCTCTAAATCTCCATTTAGAAAAGCGGTTTTAACATCCATCTACCAAATCTCAAAGTCCAGATAGGCCGCAATCGCAAGCATGATCCGAATGGATTTCAACATTGCCACAGGCGAAAATATTTCGTCATAGTCAATACCATAATGCTGACGAAATTTCTGGGCAACCAGACGGGCTTTATAGGTTTCCACCTTTCCGTCTGCGCCTCTTTTCCATTTGAAAATCCACTTACACCCTATGGGTTTAAATCCTTCGGGTGGGTCAACCAATGTCCATACATTATTGACCTTCATGGACTCCATTTCAGATTCCATGGCTCCAAGCCATTTATCAGAGTCAGAGCTTTGCATAGCATCCATATAGGTGACGGGATCCTCATCATTCCCATCGAGACCAATGGGATCATCGTCCCGAACAAGAAAACCGTAGTATCTATCCGGTCGATGCGGTACTCTACCGGATCGCCTAACGGGTGCAACCTCAATGGGTTCTGAGTTTGATCCAATCAAATCAGACTCTAACGGTTCAGTTCTAGTTATCTGATCCTCTACCTGTTGAACTTCATCAAGCTCAACCTTAGAGCTGTTCGTTCCTTCACCAAGAAATTTCTTCTCCAAGAAGACAGCTCTATTACTGACGAACAACCTTTGTTCATTAGCCTGGTAGAAATAATACCCTTTGGTTTCTTTTGGGTAGCTGACAAAAAAGACATTCTTCCGACCTAGCTTTCAGTTTGTCTACTTTCAAACGACGGACGTAGGCTGGAGACCCCCAAACTTTAAGGTGAGAGAGTACAGGCTTTTGACCGGTCCATATCTCATATGGAGTTTTAGTCACAGATTTACTGGGAACTCTATTAAGAATATAACAAGCGGTCTCAAGTGCATAACCCCAAAATGATAAGGGCAAAACTATAAACCCCAGCATGGACCGGACCATGTCCAACAGAGTCCGATTCCTCCTTTCAGACACACCATTATGCTGCGGTGTTCCAGAAGGGGTCCACTGAGAGAGAATCCCATTCTCCTCCAGATATGTCAAAAAATCACTGGAGAGGTATTCATCACCTCGATCAGATCAAAGTATCTTAATACACTGTCCAGTTTGTTTCTCTACTTCATTACGGTATAATTTGAACATTTCAATGATTCATACTTGTGTTTCACAAGAAACACATACCCATACCGAGATAGGTCGTTGGTAAATGTAATGAAATAGCTGTATCCACCTCTTGCACTAGTGCTCATAGGTCCACATACATCCGAATGTACAAGACCTAATACAGCACCGGCTCGTATACCATTTCCAGTAAAAGGCGACTTGATCATCTTTCCAAGAAGACAAGACTCACAGGTAGGTAATGATTCACAATCATTAATATTTAAAATATCCTGTGAGGCCAACCTGTTGATCCTGTTCTTGTTAATATGACCTAGCCTACAATGCCAAAGGTAGATATCAGAGACATCATCAGATCTAGGGCGTTTACTTGTAGTGTACATTACACTAACAGGTTGTGACAATACATAAATGCGATTGTTTAATCGTCCATTGATTACTGTAACACCATTCATAATGATATCACAATAATCCTTCTTTATACAAATTTCATAACCATTTAAGGCCAAATGACCAACGAAAATGACATTCATTAAGAAACTAGGACAATAGTGACATTCACCAAGGGCAATTATGTGAGAATTTGAAACAATTTGAATATTACCTAATGCTAGAACTGAAACAGTTCTTCCATCTCCAACATTTAGGAATTTCTCATTGTTACCGAAATTCTCAATGACTTGCAGTCCTTTCAACATATTACAGATATTAAAAAGACTCCCGGTATCCAATACCCAAGTCATAATATCACATACAGAGAAATTATAGGGTGTTATCATATAACCACCTTGACCAGCAACTCTTTGCTGATTTCTCTCATTAGCACTCGAGTTAGCCTGATTCTTAATCAAAGGTCTAGTCGGCTCATCACTATCCAATAGTGATAGGGGGAACTTATAAGAGGACATTTCTGCATAAAGGATAAAACCAAGGCCTTATTAGTAAATGAATCAATTAATCTAAAGACATGGATTTTAGTCTAAAGATCCTCCCACTATTTTATACGAATCAGGAGCCTCTACCTCTAATCCGAAGAATTACTCTTAATTCTTTAGTGGGCACTAGAATCCAATAGGCTACACCTGGGCCCGGCTTTGGTCGGTATCAACCCAAATACACCTAAAGGTAGGTTCATAACAAATTGTTTCAACTAAATAACTTTTAGTGATCATTTTGCCCTAGGAATCACTTCAGTAGGCGTATATCGACACTACTGAAAATTCCGGTTAGGTCCAACCCTTAACATGTAGCAATCAATGCAAACTATCTAATAGATGGTCAAGCCCGACTTTGGCCGATATCCAACCGGACCACCCATTCCAATAGTTGCAACTGACTCATCATTATTGTATGACAATTCCAATGGCCGATACGCACCAGTGCGCGCACGCGCCTCCAATGTATATAGATGCATTGGACTCATTATCACACAACTAATGGGAGGCTATGACGTGGTCATCTTCATTAACCATATCATTTTATGGACCTAATAATTTAGAGCATTTTTATAATAAAAAGCTGACTCAATCCAAATCCTCCCACTGACTTCATAAGTCAGGTATCATAGAAAATAGATTCAAGTCAGTGCACCTAAATCAGTCCAACTGATTTTCTTACAGGCATGGGTTAATTAGAGTCAATCAGAGATCTGATCAAAAGAGATTCACCAAGATGGCCAGGTAAGTGAGATCAGCGAAAGGGTATGCCATTAACTTGACTGGACCGAAACCCAGCAAGTAGCTCCCAATTAAAAACCTACTAATTACAGTTGTCTTTGACACCAACTGGTTTATCAATTTCAATTCGATCAATATCATAACTCAAGCTCAACCACGAAGCCTAAATCAACATCCATTTGCTCTAATCAAAGACATGGACTTGATCAACTACAACTATTGCAAAGATCAAGAGTAATCTTGACCCAATCTAAGAAACAACTTTAATTAGATTAGATCAACTACTCTATCAAGTTTGATTTCAACCATTGAGTCCAACTCAATTGGATTTGTTTTAGCTAACCCATTACCCCATGAATTATTGATGAGAGCACAAAAGTGCGATCTACATGCTGCTTAAATTAGTATTACTGCTAACATATAATGATAAAATCACTAAGTTAATACTATATTTTCGTTTGGCACATGTTAGTATAAATTAAAGTCTAAATGTGCATTTGGTAGGGATTAGAGGGATACATCATGGCCCCAAACTGCGCGGGCCCAATCCTGCCACGATCTGATCGAGTACATGTGTACCCAAACATTCGAGCCCGCGTGCGATCTTCTAGTGATTATCGCGTTCCCTCCTTTCCGGATTAGCACACACACTCTTTCGAAATAGAGATTCCCACTCTCACTTCATCACAAAGAAAAAGACCTTTTTAACCTCCAATCCGAAAAAGACCTTTTTAACCTCCAATCCCATGAAGAATAGCTGAAAATACTATTCATTCCTGAAGTACTGTTCATGCTGAAATCACTGTTCATATGAACAGTGTTCCGAGATGAAACTATCGAGATGAACAGTGTTCCGTGAAAACACTGTTCATATGAATAGTATTACGTGAAAACACTGTTCATATGAACAGTGTTACGGGAATTTTTTTTTTTTAATAGGGTGTTCACTGTTCTTCTTCCTTCCAGCAGCTTCTTCAGCCCGTAGCTCCATTCCAGACCAGCTGCCATTCTGGATTTCAAGCAAATGAAGATCCCCAGCGATCACGCGTCAAGTTCTTCTTCCTCCCGTCGATCCAGCAGCCAGCCAGCCCCTCTTCCAAGCCTCCCAAATCAGCAAGTTGCTTCCATCCCGCCTCTGCACGCACGGATCCACGTCCTCCCAGAATCCCAGCCTCAGCCTGCGCCTCCTTCCTTCCGCTATCCATCCCAGCCACCCGTGAAGGAGGAAACCAGCAACACCCGTTTCAGCCGCCTGTGATTCTCCCCCAAGCATCTTCCGTGATCCCGGCGATCCCGCACTGCCTCCTTTCTTCCACGCCCAGCAGCCCAAATCCTTCACGCGGTGAACGTCCCAGCGCCCGGATCCAAGCCGTGAACGCCTCCTCCCAGCTCCTCCGCCGCCAAGCATCACGTCCGAGCCGCAATGATCCAAGGCGCCATCCACGGATCCGTTCCTCCCAGCACCGATTCCGGCCGCCCGTTTCAAAGATCCATAGCTTCATCCCGTGCGGAAACCAGGGAGAAGAAAGGATCCCACACCCGCTTCCAATCCGGCGTCCACAGAGCTTCCGGTGATTCCGCATCTCTTCCGGATTTGAAATCCCAAGCGTCTGCATCCACGGATCACGCCGGCCGATCCACCTCCCCGAGATCCCGCGCCTGTTTTTCCTCCTCTCCATGCTGTGGCGATCTATAAGAAGGGGAGAACGAGAGGAGGAGGGGAGCTCTCGGGTGGTGCTGGGTGGTGGGCCAAAGAACAGGGAAAACAGGGGAGTGTGGAGGTCGGTTTGGCCAAGGGGAGAGGAGCTCGGTTGGGGGCCAAGTGACAGAGGAAAGAACAGAGCCATGCTCTGTTCTTGAAGGAAAAGAATAATAAAAAAAAAAAGAAGAAGAAGGGTTTTTCCATCGTGGGAGAGAAAGGAATTTTCTTATTTTTATTTTATTTTTTTATTTGCAGAATAAAGAAGCATCAGGCTTCATGTCCAATCTTCCTTTTTACTTTTTGTAATTAGTTTTCTTTTCATGAAGTCAAGCAATTTCCTTTCGTGCAATCCTTGTTCTAGGTTCCGTTTAATTTCTGTTTTTTATGCAATACATTAAATGTTCCTTTATGCAATTTGTGTTCGCTTCAATCTTCTTGTCTTCGTCCGTTTTAATTTATGCCAAAGCTTTTCTTTTCCATTAAATATATAAATGCTTTTCGAATTTAAGTACCTGTCTTTTCGTTAATTTCAATTAGTAAATCATTTCATATCCCCAACATAATGTTTTTCTTTTATTATTCAAAAATCGATTTTGAATCCGAGTGAACGTTCTAATTTTTATGCAACTTCAATCGTCTTCCTGTGGATCGACCTCTTACAACCGCTATTCTTCGAGTAGGAAAGGTAAGAGTAAAATTAATTTAAACTTTGTTTGTCGGTTCTAACAACGATCTGTTTAGCATATTTTTAGGTAAACAGAAATCGGACGAACAATTATAAAATGTCGTAGACGTTCAAATCACATTTAAAGTCTAGGATCTATATCATTATTCAATTCATAATTAAGTATATTGCATTATTCATGTCTTATCTTTGTTTTGCATGCTCCATAACTTTAAATCCTTAAAACACTTTTAAGATTCAAGTTAATCATGCAAACAAATATGTTCATTCATCATATGAATAACATAATGAAATAATATAATCAGTTTACATCATATATAAAAGATCACATCTTGCATAGATATTTGATATCACAAAGAACCTGGACGGGCTTGAGGATGATAGTGTTATTTTGATGATTAACAAGCAATAATCGAGAGTATGTTATAAGTTAATTCGATACTTCATTTATAAGTCTGTTACTCTCAGTATATTTGTATAATAAGTTAAAAATGCATTTCATTGTTTACTTGGATGAATCTAACCTTGAGTTGCAGCAAAGTGTGGATTGAGTCGACCCAAAGGATGATTGAGTCGACCCCGGTACATCAAGAAAGCATTTGGCACACTTCTGCAAAAATGGCACAGATGAACAGAAAGTTGGGTCGACCCAAGGAAAGCATGAGTCGACCCAAACTTCAAGCTTCTCAACAACTCAGAAAATGGTTCTCTGGAAATACTGAGAGGGTCGACCCAAGATGAAGTTGAGTCGACCCAAGCTTGAGTCGACCCAAACCCTGAGAGGGTCAACCCAAAGGCAAGACAGAACAGATGACAGAAAAGGTTCTCTGGAAACCCTGAGAGGGTCGACCCAAGAAGAAGTTGAGTCGACCCAACTGAACCTTGAGTCGATCCAAAGAAATGTTGGATCGACCCAAGTGAAGGAAGGCTGAATTGCAAGTTTCTGTGTTTCTAAGAGGGTCGACCCAAGTGAAAGTTGGGTCGACCCAAGGACAGGTTGAGCCGACCCAAACACGGGCAGAAGCATAACGGCTAGTTCTGCAGAAGTACTTTTTGTCCTTCCAACAGTGAGTAACGGCTAGTTTTTGAATTCTAACCATTGGGGCTTGTCCAATGGATGAAGAAAAATATTTAAAGTGGCACTATTCATCAGAGAGAATATCCTTTTGCAAGAATATCAAAGAGTACACAAGAAAGACAAAGTGCCCTAATCTTCTTCATCGAAGTGCTTCATTCAAGAGTCAAAAGAAAGTGGTTGAGCAGATTCAAAGAGTCATTAAGAGCTCCATCCACCCGTGAAGAGTGAAACATCCTTAACAAAGAAGAGAGAAGTCACATCAAGCGATAACTATTCTCTAAACTCTTCTTTGTAGATTATATTGTTATATTTGCTCATCTAGGAGCTTAAATCTTCTTCCTTTGTTTATTAAACTACTTGTAAAGGTTGGTTGGTTAGCCCGCAAAACCAACGGAATAGGTTGATTGGTGAACCCGAAAAACCAATTGTAAAGGTTCGTTGGTGAGCCCGTAAAACCAACATAGGTTCGTTGGTGAGCCTGTAAAACCAACATAGGTTTTTGATGAACCCGGAAAACCAAAGTGTAAAGATTTTTGGATTGTGAGCCCGGAAAACAATCCAACTGTAATCCGCAGGATTATAGTGAATTCCCAAGGGATCGCTTGGGGAGTGGACGTAGGTGCTAAGGAGAGCACCGAACCACTATACTTCTTGTTGTTTGCATTGTGATTTGTTTAAGTTCACTAACTCATCATTTAACACAAGTAAGATAGTTAAAATTAAAAGAAACCAATTCACCCCCCCTCTTGGCTTGTCACCTTGGGCAACAAGTGGTATCAGAGCAAGGTGCTCCAATAGTACTCATTGATCTCACAATCAAGAGTTAAAGATCATGACAACCCAAGTGGGATGTTCTATGAGTGAGGGACAATCCACAAATAGACCACCTCTATTTAATGGCACAAACTACACATATTGGAAAGCTAGGATGAGGATATTCATTCAAGCGTTAGACTATGAACTATGGTACATCATTACTAGAGGACCTCACACACCCACACTTAATATAGAGGGCACTATCATACCCAAACCAGAAATGGATTGGAATGAAAGTGATAGAAGATTGGCACAGTTAAATGCAAAAGCTATAAATGTACTTTATTGCTCATTAGATGTAAGTGAATTTAATAGAATATCTACTTGCATCTCTGCTAAAGAAATTTGGGACAAACTTGAGGTCACTCATGAAGGGACCAATCAAGTTAAGGAGTCAAAAATAAACATATTAGTACACAAGTATGAATTGTTTAAAATGGAATCTACTGAGTCCATAACTGATATGTTTACTCATTTTACTGAAATTATAAATGAGCTTAAGAGTTTAGGAAAGTCTTACACTAACTCTGAATTGGTGTGAAAAATTCTCAGGTCTCTACCAAGAATTTGGGAGGCCAAGGTAACCGCAATTCAGGAAGCTAAGGACCTCAACACACTGCAATTAGAGGAACTTCTAGGATCACTCATGACCCATGAGTTGACAATGAGGCAAAATTCGGAAGATGAGGTCAAGAGAAGAAAGCCCATTGCCCTAAAGACTACCACCCCTAAACAACAAACTGAATCGGAAGATTCAGATGATGATGATGAATTTGATGAAGAAGGGATGGCTATGCTTGGAAGAAAATTCAGAAAATTTATGAGAGGTAAGAACAGATTTTATAAAAAGAAACCCTTCCTCAAAGGTAGCTCAAGCAAAGAAAAGGGTAAGGACAAAGAAAAGAAAAAAGAAACTCCTATTTGCTATGAGTGTAACAAACCCGGGCATTATAAGATAGATTGCCCAAATTTGAAATGGATGGCAAGAAAACTGAAAAAGAAGAACTTCATGGCTGAATGGAGTGAAAGTGAGGAGTCAAGTTCGGAAGAGGAAGATCATCAAGAGACGGCCCAAATGTGTCATATGGCCAATGACGATGAGGTAGATTCTGAACTTGAATGTGATTTTACTGTTGATGAATTACATGATGCATTCTTAGAACTCATGGAAGAACATAAGAAACTTATCAATAAAAATAAAGTTCTAAAAGAAGAAAATCAATCTCTTATCAAAGATAAGTTAAAACTATCTCATAACTATGAAACATTAAGTAGGAAACTTACAAATGAAACCAAGAATCTAATTGCTGAAAATATCAAGTTAAAAGAAGATGCTGAAAAATATAAATTCTTAGTAGATAAGTTTACACTTAGTTCTACCAAATTAAATATGATTCTTGATAATCAAAAAGCTGTATATGATAAGGCTGGATTAGGATATAAAACAAATAGGAAACAAAAATTCTTAAAGAACATTTTTGTAAAAGCTAAAAATGAAAATATTACTTGTCATTGCTGCAATAAATTAGGACATAAAGCATATGAATGTAACTATAAAAAGTCCAGTCAAAACAAATTAAGTAATAATCATAAGATTAAATTCAAGAAAGTTTGGGTTCCAAAAGGAACATCAAGTACTAACCCTAAAGGACCCAACATAGTTTGGGTACCTAAAGCTCTTTCTTGATCTTGATTGCAGGGGTGACTTGCAGCTGATGAAGTGGAAAAACGATGGTATCTAGATAGCGGCTGTTCAGGACACATGACCGGTGACGTAGACCAATTTGTCACCTTGGAATCAAAGAAGGGTGGAGTAGTAACCTATGGAGACAATGGTAAAGGGCATATCATTGGAAAGGGTAAAATTTTCATTACTCCATCCATTTTTATAGAAAATGTCTTATTAGTTAAGGGTTTGAAACATAACCTGCTTAGCATAAGTCAATTTTGTGATAAAGGGTTTAAAGTCACATTTGAAGCATCAGTATGCATAATCACAAATTCTAAAGATAATAGCATTGTACTTGTAGGACAAAGGCAAAGAAATATTTACTTGGTAGATCTTCATGATTTAGGCAAGAAAAATGGATTATGCTTAATTACTAATGAAGAAAAGAAAAATGAAACAAGTTGGCTTTGGCATCGTAGACTAGGACATGCTAGTATGGAATTAATATCAAAACTAGTCAAGAAGGAATTAATAAAAGATGTGCCAAAACTGATTTTTGAAAAAGACAAAATCTGTGGACCATGCTCATTAGGAAACAAACTAAATCATCTTTCAAATCAAAGAATATAGTATCAACAACTAGGCCTTTTGAACTCATACACATGAACTTATTTGGACCCACTAGAACTGTGAGTCTAGGAGGAAAGAAATATGGACTAGTAATTGTAGATGATTTCTCAAGATATACATGGATTTCATTTTTGGCACATAAGAATGAAGCATTTTCAGAATTCTTGAAACTATATAGTAATATCATAATGAAAAGAAGCTCACTTTAGTAGCAATTCGAAGTGATCATGGTACTGAATTTGAAAATCAACACTTTGAAGAATTTTGTAATAAAAATGGTATTTCACATCAATTCTCAGCACCTAGAACGCCTCAACAAAATGGGATTGTTGAAAGGAAAAACAGGACATTGGCAGAAATGGCACGCACGATGTTGTGTGAGTCAAATCTTCCAAAGTACTTTTGGGCTGAAGCTATAAACACTGCTTGCCATATTCTAAATCGGGTTTTAATACGACCAATAACCAAGAAAACCCCTTATGAACTTTGGAAGAATAAGAAACCAACTGCTAAATATCTTAGAGTATTTGGATGTAGATGTTTCATCTTAAACAATGGCAAGGAGGATCTAAGTAAATTTGATGCCACGTCAGATGAAGATATCTTCTTAGGATACTCCACATCTAGCAGGGCATACAGAGTATTTAATAAAAGAACTCTTGTAGTGGAAGAGTCAGTTAATATCATATTTGATGAGTCTGATAGTGAGTCTGCTAGGAAAGAAAATATTCTTGATGATGATACAGGAATTATCGACTTTGAAAAGTTGAATATTGATGACGTGCCAATTCAAGATAAGGGAGATGATTGCGTGCCACCACAATCTCAAAACTTGCCAAAGGAATGGAGGTATGCATATGGACACCCTAAAGACTTAATCATTGGTGATCCATCTCAAGGGATAAAAACTCGATCATCTCTTAGAAATTTAAATGATTATCTTGCTTTTGTTTCACAATTACAACCTAAGACTTATGAAGAAGCTGAAAAAGATACTAATTGGATAAATGCCATGTAAGAAGAATTAAATCAATTTAAAAGAAGTAATGTATGGACATTAACTGAAAGACCAAAGCATAATTCAGTAATTGGAACAAAATGGATCTTTAGAAATAAATTAGATGAAAATGGGTTAGTTATAAGAAATAAAGCTAGACTTGTAGCTAAGGGATACAATCAAGAAGAAGGAATAGATTTTGATGAAACATTTGCTCCTGTAGCTAGATTAGAGGCCATTAGACTACTTCTAGCATTTGCATGTTTCATGGATTTCAAATTGTATCAAATGGATGTAAAAAGTGCATTCTTAAATGGTTTTATTGAGGAAGAAGTATATGTAGAGCAACCTCCTGGTTTTGAGAATCATGAATTGCCAAATCATGTGTTTAGACTACATAAGGCATTATATGGATTAAAGCAAGCACCTAGGGCTTGGTATGATCGATTAAGCAAATTTCTGCTTAATAATGACTTTAGTAGAGGAAATGTAGATAAAAAACTATTTCTCAAAAGAAAGGACAAAAATCTATTAGTGGTACAAATATATGTAGATGACATAATCTTTGGTGCCACAAATGATACTCTTTGCAAAGAATTTGCTGATTTAATGCATGGAGAATTCGAAATGAGTTTGATGGGAGAACTAAGTTTCTTTCTAGGATTACAAATCAAACAAACTAAAGAAGGCATTTTCATTCATCAAACTAAGTATACAAAGAAAATACTAAAGAAGTTTGGGAATGAAAATTATAAGGGAGTAGGCACTCCAATGAATCCTACTAATAAGCTAGACAAAGATGAAAAAGGGAAGAGTATTGATATTAAGCTTTATAGAGGACTAATTGGATCCTTGCTCTACCTTACTGCTAGTAGACCAGACATCGTATTTAGTGTAGGATATGTGCTAGATACCAATCAGATCCTAAGGAGTCACATTTAAGTGCTGTTAAAAGAATCCTTAGATATTTAAGAGGAACTACGAATATAGGATTATGGTACTCAAGAGACTCCTGTCTAGATTTGCTTGCATACTCAGATGCTGATTTTGCTGGATGCAGATTAGATAGGAAGAGCACTAGTGGTACATGTCAATTCTTAGGAAACAACTTAGTATCATGGTTTAGCAAAAAGCAGAATTCAGTGGCACTGTCAACAGCTGAAGCTGAATATATAGCTGCTGGTAGTTGTTGTGCTCAAGTACTATGGCTTAAGCAACAACTAGAGGACTATGGAGTTAAGCTAGATAATATTCCTATTAAGTGTGATAATACTAGTGCCATCAATCTTACTAAAAATCCGGTTCAGCATTCTAAAGCCAAACACATAGAAATACAATATCATTTTATTAGGGATCATGTGCAAAATGGAAACATATGTATTGAGCATATATGCACTGAAAAACAATTAGCCGACATATTCACAAAATCCTTGAGTGAAGATAGATTCTGCACGCTAAGGAGGGAATTAGGCATATGTGATCCTTTTTATTGAAGAGATATAAAAGGGAGCAAGCTGTCTCATGATACATTCCTCCCATTTCTAAAAACCTATGAAACATGAGTCAAACTTGTCATCTATAGATTCCCTACTCATGTATCATTGTCCCAGAAAGAATTTATAAGGATTGGAAGCAAGAAAAATTTTTAGAAGCAAAAAAAAAAAAAAAAAATTCTGAACTTGGGTTGACCCAACCCAGAATAGGGTCGACCCAACGTTGAGTCGACCCAAGAAAATTCTTGAGTCGACCCAACGTCGGGACCCCACTGTTAAAAGGGGGACCCGAGAGCTCTTTTAGGGCACTGTTTGCCCTTGTCCTCTTCTGAAAACCCTATTCCCCACTCTCCAAACTCCTCCAATCATCTCCAAACAGTAGATTACTTTAAGATCTTGGAGAAATGGGACCCAAAAGAGCCATAGCCAAGAGATCCGGAAGAGTCTCACGGATCCAACGTGAGGAAAGACATGCTACGGAGCCATCTACAGTGTCTCCACAACGTGAGGCACGTGCAGAGCCACCTCCTCGTCCTTCCCCCTCAGTAATACTTGCAAGATTTGCGGGGAGACCAGTTACAACGGGGAGAAGGATCCATTCCGAGTTCTTTGATCAAGAAGGGTTCCGTTTGAGGGAATGGATCCAAAGGCAAGGTTGGGAGTATCTTTGCTCCCTAGATGTGATGATCTACCCCGGACTAGTTCGGGAATTCTATGCCTTCCTCAAAACTGGAATGGGAGGGCTCATTTCGGAAGTTCGAGGAGTTAGGGTTCGAGTTTCCGAGGAGAGTTTGAGTGAGTTGCTTCATCTCCCCTGCGAAGGAGCAACTCCAGAAAAGCCTGAAAACAAGATGAGAGCCCTGCAGTTGATAATAGAGAATGAAGACTTCGACTTTTCGGAGAAGGTAATAGCAAGCTCTCTTTCTGCAGAAATGAGGTTGTTGCTCAGCATCATAAATAGGATTCTATTTCCGAAAAGCGGAAGATTCGATCTCATTACAGAGCGAGATCTAGTAGTGATGGAGCATATTATTCAGGGTATACCCCTGAATCTCCCGGCCATGATACTGAGGCAGATGAGGAAGGTGATCTGCAACTCCAGAGTATCCCTGCCTTATGGTATGATACTCATCTTGATCTTCCGACAGCACGACATATCTGTCGAGGGGGAGATCTCCAGGCATCTGCTTCATACTGATACATACACTGCACGATCACTTATTCGCATGGGCTATGAGAAAGTGAACGGGCAGTGGGTTCATATTGGAGCAGGGATTCAGGGTGATGCACCAGATATTGGAGACCCTATCCCTGAGAATGAGGAGCATATGGATCATCCTACTGCACCTTCAGAGGCTGGACCATCGTCATCTGTTCCTGCGGGAGATACAGATGAGTTCTGGAGTAGGATGACAGAGCTTATGTCAGCTCAGGCGAGGACTATCACTGATGGGCTGACGAGCAGATTAGACATCATGTCTGCTGAGATCAGTGATCTGAGGGAGCAGATAGGAGCTCTACGGAGAGAGAGAGACTCATGGACCATCTGTGCCACAGGCTGCTGAGTCAGAGATTTCGGCACAGAGTCATCCAGCTCATCGTGCTCCACGCCAGACTCAGTCTCATCAGGCTCGACCTCCCCTCGCCACGTACGCTAGGAGGATGAGGACTAGATCCCAGCCATTAGATACTCCCTAGGCTGATATTAGTATTTCTGTTTAGAGCCTAGGATAGGTATCTAGTTCTCATATGTATTTTGTGTTTATCATGTATTTTGAACTTTGATTGAGGAACATTGTATTTACTTTTGTTTTTGGCATTATTGTACTAAAATGTTCCTATTTTGATCAATGAAGTTTGAATGTTTGTTACTTATCATATCTATTCCCATGCACCTATTTGATGATAACAAAAAGGGGGAGAAGTAAAGAAAGAGAAATAAGAAGTTGTGTAAGAAAAGAGAAATAACTTGTAAAACAAATTGAAAATTATAAAGGAAAGCATATACATTTAAGGGAGAGCAATTTGTAACAATGAAAATGATCAAATCAAAAATTTCTATCAAATTTCAGAATTTGGCACATAGAATTTCAGAATTTGGCACGCACCTTTCACACCTCGATACATAACCTGAAACTCATGCTTTATCTCAAATTTTTGGAGTTTCATCTTCAATGAAATATAAATGGAAGGGGGAGCAATTCAAAAAGTCAAATTGGAAACATTTGAATGACATAGGGGGAGACTTCACTCTCATATTTGAAAAGCTGAAATTCAGCAACTTGAGCCCTTTTAAAAACTGATTTTAAGATAAGTATCAATAGGCTCATACTCTATATTTTGTAATCATCAAAAAGGGGGAGATTGAGGATGATAGTGTTATTTTGATGATTAACAAGCAATAATCGAGAGTATGTTATAAGTTAATTCGATACTTCATTTATAAGTCTGTTACTCTCAGTATATTTGTATAATAAGTTAAAGATGCATTTCATTGTTTACTTGGATGAATCTAACCTTGAGTTGCAACAAAGTGTGGATTGAGTCGACCCAAAGGATGATTGAGTCGATCTCGGCACATCAAGAAAGCATTTGGCACACTTCTGCAAAAATGGCACAGATGAACAGTAAGTTGGGTCGACCCAAGGAAAGCATGAGTCGACCCAAACTTCAAGCTTCTCAACAACTCAGAAAATGGTTCTCTGGAAATACTGAGAGGGTCGACCCAAGATGAAGTTGAGTCGACCCAAGCTTGAGTCGACCCAAATCCTGAGAGGGTTGACCCAAAGGCAAGACAGAACAGATGACAGAAAAGGTTCTCTGGAAATCCTGAGAGGGTCGACCCAAGAAGAAGTTGAGTCGACCCAACTGAACCTTGAGTCGACCCAAAGAAATGTTGGGTCGACCCAAGTGAAGGAAAGCTGAATTGCAAGTTTCTGTGTTTCTGAGAGGGTCGACCCAAGGAAAGTTTGAGTCGACCCAAGTGAAAGTTGGGTCGACCCAAGGACAGGTTGAGCCGACCTAAACACGGACAGAAGCATAACGGCTAGTTCTGCAGAAGTACTTTTTGTCCTTCCAACGGTGAGTAACGGCTAGTTTTTGAATTCTAACCATTGGGGCTTGTCCAATGGATGAAGAAAAATATTTAAAGTGGCACTATTCATCAGAGAGAATATCCTTTTGCAAGAATATCAAAGAGTACACAAGAAAGACAAAGTGCCCTAATCTTCTTCATCGAAGTGCTTCATTCAAGAGTCAAAAGAAAGTGGTTGAGCAGATTCAAAGAGTCATTAAGAGCTCCATCCACCCGTGAAGAGTGAAGCATCCTTGACAAAGAAGAGAGAAGTCACATCAAGCGATAACTATTCTCTAAACTCTTCTTTGTAGATTATATTGTTATATTTGCTCATCTAGGAGCTTAAATCTTCTTCCTTTGTTTATTAAACTACTTGTAAAGGTGGGTTGGTTAGCCCGCAAAACCAACGGAATAGGTTGATTGGTGAACCCGGAAAACCAATTGTAAAGGTTCGTTGGTGAGCCCGTAAAACCAACATAGGTTCGTTGGTGAGCCCGTAAAACCAACATAGGTTTTTGGTGAACCCGGAAAACCAAAGTATAAAGGTTTTTGGATTGTGAGCCCGGAAAACAATCCAACTGTAATCCGCGGGATTATAGTGAATTCCCAAGGGGTCGCTTGGGGAGTGGACGTAGGTGCTAAGGAGAGCACCGAACCACTATACTTCTTGTTGTTTGCATTGTGATTTGTTTAAGTTCACTAACTCATCATTTAACACAAGTAAGATAGTTAAAATTAAAAGAAATCAATTCACCCCCCCCCTCTTGGCTTGTCACCTTGGGCAACAGGGCTCTGATACCACTGATGGTGTGCGTGCAGAGGGCTAAGCATGAATTTCAGAAAATTTTTATGCGGAAAGAATGGGTTAAACATTTTAACCCAAAACATGCTTGATATTTTAGATATTTTGACTCTGGTACCAGTCGAAGACAGTCTTCAACTGCACATCACATGTGGTGCGGGCTCAGTCCCAATACATAGGGTGACACCCGCGCGTGCCTATCAAAACACTCATCATATGAGCCCCCGGGTGGAGAGCCACACTTCGTCACACGATCACGCGTGAGAGTTTCCAGAAATTGGATAGTCTCCACTAATCCTTTGCTTTGACACCAAATATCACAAAGCCCTCAGATCCTGAGGATTGTATGATTCAAATAAATATGCATAAATCACAACTTCTTGTGATTTGAAGATTGAGATCATATCTCAATCGTAAAAGAGATCAGATCTCTTACCTTTAGAAGGTGGTTCCTTCAAGGATGCTTCGCAGCCGCACAAGCGTCCGGCCTCGATGACTCGTCCACACGAAGCTCCAGAATGATCAGCTTTCCGGGGAGTGCTAGCTCGCAGGAAGGCAGAAGGTTGGCTGAAAGGGAGAAGAAGGAAGAAGATGGACCTTCACAGCTCAAGAACTCCTTCTTGGGCTTTCACCTTCAGAACTACTCTCTCCTCTCACTCTCTTTCTCTGGTGCTCTTCATGTGTTCGAGAAGAAGGATGAGGGGTGGCCTATTTATAGGCCAAGAAGAGGGTGAGATGTCCCCATGAGGTGTCCGATGGGTGTCCTGCCAGGACACATGTCACACATGCAAGAAAAAGAGGTGTCCTGCTCCGCCACGTGTCACGCATGCAAAGGGGTGAGGTGGCCTGGAGGGTGATGTCATAGATGACCTCATGAGGCAGATGAGGTCATGGATGACATCAGGAGGAGTGTAAGGTGTCCAGGCCCGCCACATGTCACACATGCAAGCAAAAGAGGTGCCCTGCTCCGCCACGTGTCACGCATGCAAGCAAAAGAGGTGTCCTGCTCCGCCACGTGTCATGCATGCAAAGGGGTAAGGTGGCCTGGAGGGCGATCGGGATGTGGGTCCCACCTAGGCGGGACGTGGATCCCACATACAGTATGTGGGTCCCACCTAGGCGGGACGTGGGTCCCACATACAGTATGTGGGTCCCACATAGGGAAGGAAGTCCTAGTTATACTAGGATCATAATTGATTTTAATCCAATTTGACTCAAGCCAAATCTGATTTAGTTGGGGGCAAATTAGATATTTTCACCAAACCAATTTTGATGTCAATTACAGTTTTACCAATTTCAAATCATATTTGAATTTGGTCAAGCCCATTCTCTATTACTCAATCAAATTGAGTCTAATCAGTGATCCAATCACCAATTAACTTCTTCAAGTAACAATTGCATAGGGCAATCAGTCAATCACATTGACAATTTTACCTCTAGACGATTTTCAATCATCAATCAGCCATTTGATCAATGTAGAAACTTCTAAGCGTGTGACCTCACAGGTTCGAACCTAAGCTGGTAGTACAAGAACACATTCTGCACTAATCGAAGTAACCATCTAGCAATGGAACCCGACGACCGGATAGGCCGAATAGATGCAAAGCAACATTCTAGAACCTATGGACTATGATTACTGCATAATTCATCCTCTTGACCAGAAAATGCCCAAGATGGGTTCAGAGTCTGTCTACCCTGAAACGATCCATCCGGAAATATGTTTCAATTCAATAAGTCAAGTGATAGAGATTTGACTTTTCCTGGCCAGGGTACTACTTAATTGAAAACACAAGGCATTCATCCTTATTCCTAAGGAAGGTCAATCCCATCTTGATCTGCAACTGACTACCACAAGTACTTGACTGGACCCAGAAATCTTCCGTCGCTAGATTAGAAATTCAGGTAGTCCGGCACCAAAGTACAGTGAGTTGCTCGCAAGCCACCGGTTGCAATCTCAGGTCTAAAGGATACATATACCCATATCCACTCGGAACAACTTTTGACAAGAGAGAGTCCGTCAATTGGTCACGTTCAGTGAACGTACACTACCATTCACCCGTATATCATACTAGTATCTCTATACTCTTTGGTTTGGAAGACAACCAACAAATATGATACACAATGGCCTACGCCCGATAATACTATCGTCCTATTAATAATATATTATACGGTCATGAACATTGAAGGACTTGTGTGACAAAATCATATTTCATTACACAAAGCAGTCATAAGAACTTCATCACATCGAAGTTTGTGAAGATGTTCTGGTGATGAATAAATACCATGTTATTTATAATTGATTCAAATACATTTACAATCAACAATTGATTGGATTTAGGACACAATTCCCAACATCAACATGCTAGTGTTTTGGCTTTTAGGTGTTCGAATTTCAAATTCCAGGCATCCAGGCATTTGAGGCTTAGAATGAAGAGTTTTGATGTTCTCATTCCTTGGCTCTGATCAAGTTTTTGACATATATATGCTCTCACACCACTTTCTACCATCCATACCGAATCTGAAATTTTGTGCCCTCAAAATTGCCCACATTCTTGTGAAATAGTCTGACAAAATTCTAGTACTCGAATGCTAACTTAGGTATCCAAACCTTCAAACACTAGTCATTTGACATCTAATATGATATTCAAATTTTCAATTTTGGTGCACTCAGAGTTTTTCATGATTTCATGGGATGATGTAATGGCATTCAAGTTCTTGGATGAAAGAGGTTGGATGTTTAGATGTTTAGATGCTAGGGTTTTGACAGCAAGGCCTTCGTATCTCATATGCTTCGATTGCACTAATTTTTAAAATTTGAACAGAGAATAGAGCTTATCTAATCCCCTAAAGCCTCTATAAATAGCCTACAAATAGCCTTCCACTCCTCCCCTCTTGGGAGTAAAGAGGCAAATGGTTAGTCACTCTCCAATACTCCATTCCTATTCTTTTTAGACTCTTGGGAGACTCTCAAAGGATCGTGCTACAATGCCAAGAGGGCTGAACCATAAAGAAGGCCTATTTTCTATTGGTGGGTCAAGTGAGGTACATGGGCTTTATCTTTATCTAAGCTAGACTCTATAGGCCTTCACTCTCTCTCTCTCTCTCTCTCTCTCTCTCTCTCTCTCTCTCTCTTCTCAATTTCTCTTCATATGTATATCTTATTCACACCTCCCATGCAAGCATTAGAATAGGACATTTCGTCTACCTATAATATTTTTTAAAAAGGGACAAAGTGTGTCTTATGTTCTATTCCTCCTCCACCATCCCTTATGCCTTTGTAGTCTAATATTGGATCAACTTCTTTTCTTTTGCAACCATTTCCTCAAAGATCTCTGTGCTGAGCATGCTTTGACTCAAGGAGAAATAACCCACATCGATGACTACTGCAATTGACATATGCATCTTGACAATCAACAATTGACTGGCAATCACACATTTTAGTAGAGTAAGGCCTTGCACTAGAATCGGAGTATCATATAAGACCCAACTTTCCATCAAGCACAAAGGGCTACATACCAATCTCTATAGATGCCATGGCAATCATGGTGGCACACTCGAAATTTGCTCATGGGAATAGTTATACCATTCTAAACTTTCACATCTTTCTCGCGTAAGCATATATATGTAGCTTAGTAACTTTTATTTGTCTATTTAATTTGGGGTTAAGCTTGGGTTATATCTAGATTGAGACCAAAAAGGGAGGACTCATGAAAATAGGCAATATTAGTGTAACCATCTCTCAAGTTGGATAATATTAGTGTGACTATCCCAAGTTTCCTCTAGTCTCAACTAGATGAACCCATACCCTTCTTCCTAGATTTACTAACTTTGTAAGCACCCACCCTACTCCTAAGGACCCTATTGAAAGTGGGATATACTCTAAAAGCTCTCTGCATATTTAATATACTCGAGAAATTATGTCTATCTCCTCTTATAGTCATGTTTAATATAAGATATATGTCATACATTGACTATAAAGCCAGAAAAGAGACTATGAGCATTATAGGGATAAATCCAAGTGGATGGGTGTTATCCGTAAGGAGGATTGGATAGATCTACATATTTGAAACTCACTTATAACTAATGGGTGAGATTAGGCATTATACCTATAAGGTTGCCGAGGTAGAGAGTGACAAAGTAGAGTTTCTTCTTCACCATGGTCAGACCTTGCACTTACAATACACATGTGATATTACGTTGAGTGGTCAACAATGGTAATCCATGTTGATGAGAGCACAAAAGTGTGATCTACACATCACTTAAATTAGTAAATTGCTAACAAATAATGATAAAAGTGCTGTATTAATATTATATTTTTGTGGGGTGCAAGTGATCGTAAATTAAAGCTAAAACGCGTATTGGGTCCAAAAAGATGCATCACCACATGTGACCAGCCAACCGTATTGGTCAATCCCAATTGCATACTAGAAGGAGGTCAAGTTCAGCCGTCCACTTCGTCGCAGCTTTATTCTTCTGCAAGCCGGCATTTATCCCATGTGTCCACCCGCATGGAAGAAACGAGCATCCTCCGTGTCCCAGCTTCCACCCAGCATCCCGCATCATCTGAATCCTAGCATCCCGAGCCCAACATCCAGCCGTCCGTGGCGATTATCCCGCGACCAAGGCCCTGTTCCCAGCTCCATCTCCTCCTTCAGTTCGCAAGCGTCCGCATTGGATCTGTCCGCGTGCAATCTCCCGGATTCCCAGCACTCGTCCGTGCCCCATCTCCCGCGCTCGATCCAGTCATCCGAATCCGAAGCGCCAGCAGTCCAATCATCCCACGATCAGCCTTCCTCCCAGCCGAGATTAGCATCCAAGCCTTCCGCGATGGAACAACAGTGGATTCCGGACTCGCGATCATCCTAGCATCTCGTTCTTCAGCCAATCCAGCATCCAGATCAACGTCCGCGAGCATCCCGCATCTCTTCTCCTGCGTATGGATCTTCCAAGCCTCACCTATCCGCTTCTTTCGCTTCCGCGTCCATCTGAGCCCCAGCAAAGATCCTTTTCTTTCGTGCCTCCCAGCATCCCAACAAGCCTCCCGCGATGCAAGTGATCGCAATCAACTCCCGAGCGTCTCTGTGCATCCATTTGAAGAAGATCAGGATCCCACGTATCTCAGGCGCTTCATCTTCAGCGTCCGCATGTAATATTCTGAATCCCAGCCGTGTGAAGGTATTCATCCCATGCGCGTAACAGAGGGAATGGAGGGATGAAGTCGTATGGGAGTATATATATATATCATCATCTTCCTCGGAAGAGTAGTCCTCATTCGAAAAAAAATAGAGCTTCAGCCGTTTTGGAAAGAAAAAAAGAGAGAGGAAGAAACAGGGCATCCCCTGGTTTTTTTCCGAAAAGAAAAGAAAAAAAATGATGAGAGGGAGGATAATGTTTTTAATGGAAGGCTAAAGTCCTAGGTGATGGGTGAAGGAAGATCCTTTGATGTACCGAGTTCATGATGTAAATTCTAATCCTTTGCCTTATACGATTTATCTTTTGATTATGTCATGATTCTTATATGTTGAAATTTTTTTTATGATTTATGCTTATTGATACATGTCTTCCTCGATTATTTAATTCATCATTGACGTTATAAGGCACGTTGAATACTTAGAAAGAGAATTCGTGTTATCAAGAACATACTCCATAATTAAATTTTATCTGCTTATAATTCTTAAAGAAAATAAAAGAATCATAGAATTTATCGCATGAATTTGATATTATCAAAGGAGATTCTGGATCCCTACACCATCTTAATCTATCCAAACTTCGATTCTCTATTTACTGATTTATTTTCTATTTGCAAAACATCATCTTAATCTACAAATTTATTGAATTAATTAATCTAAAATTATACTAAATAATCTCATATATATTTCGTTCCCTGAGGATTCGATCTCGGACTTCCGAGTTATATTACTTGTGCGATTCTCCTATACTTGGGAGATTAGTTTCGCGAAAGCATTTTTGCGAACGCGTCACATGTCATAAAGCATTATAAGAGGTAGAGGTGTAAATTAAGTGCTGGAGAGTGGAGATTGCAAGTGGTCTCTTGACCTGCAGAACAGGATACCTTACTATATTCAAAGACCAGTAAAATTACAACCAAACTTATGTTTTGACTATGGCATCTTGAATATACCCTTGATAGATGCCAATGGTCTACTGGATTCAGATGTGAATGAGGGCTACATTGTCCAACATTGAAACTACCATAATGGCATAGTATCCATATTAGAATGGAATACAGTCAATGGTCAAACATATTAGACATTGCTAGGCAGTAATTTGAAAAATTTGAAAATAATTATTTTGCAAAATTATTGCAGTTAATAATTAACTATTTTTATAGGGATCCATGTGAACAATTTCATAAAAGAATGTATGATATGATCTAGGATTCTAACAGGCCATGAACTAGATGACTAAGAGTTTGACAATGCTATGCTCAATGGTTTGCATCAATAGTTATTACTTGTATTGGTTTGTATTTGTGAGTCTAACATGTAGGTTGAGAAAATTATATATGATCCATATAGATAGTAGCATGGGGTGATATAATATGTGATGCACGTTATGCTTTAATAATGATGGTTTAATTATTTAATGATGGACTAAATTATTATACTAAGAATCTAGAATGATTTTAATGCATAGAACTAATATATTTATTTGGCCATTATGTAATTAGCTTGATACTTGTCTTACTGCTTAAGGGCCACCATTTTTTTTGTATAAATCACTATAGGAAGCATCGCAAAGGCACTTCAAAAGCATGGAGATAGCACTGAAGCCGTATGATATGTGGATTAAAATTGCACACCAAGATAAATAATATATGCTATTTGATGACACAAAACTCACAAGGACCATCTTCTGTTATTATTTTTCGTTTAACATTGGATATCTTTCCATGAATTTACCCACTAGAGATGCATTGCATGCTTGAAAGTATATATCTTCGTATGCACACTGCATACATGTTTATATGCCTGTGTTTATTCCTTTCTCTAGATGTCGGTCACCAAAAGACTGAAGCCTATTATTCCCTCAAATAGGGCATATTATAAAGTGTATATGAGGGCTTATTAGAATAATATGAACCACCATGACACTCCACTATCCACTTTATGAGGTGCTAGCAGATGGTGGGTAACTGCATACTCATGCAGAGCCTAATCCTATTTTTGTTTGTACGCTTGAAATGATGCATGAATTAAAAAGGGACATATTGAATGGGAACACATGCCAAAGTAGACTTTATCATAAGATTTTGTCTTAAGATAGTGGATCATATTTAACTGATAGGCACAATGGCGACCATGCAATATTAGGTACTATATTCTATAAGGGCCAAGATACGAAGTTGAATATCCAACCTAAGGAATGGTGGTATCCATAATATTAGGTGGTATCCATAATATTAGGGTCCACCAAAGAATGAAAGTGTAGATGCTATCCACTACATCAAGTTTGTCTCGCTCATAGTGCACACATGAAATGTTAGCGTAGTGTATGTCCTTAAGCCCATTTGCATGTAATTTTAAATATTATATAAATTAATGCATGATTTTTTTTCTTTCATGACGACGGAAGCGATATAGGGCATGTGTCATACATCAGTTGTAGAGCCAAAAAAAAGTCCATGAGTGCTTCAATAGGTTTAACTAAGTGGTCAAAGTAGTTTTCATGGGGAGCATTGGACATTTAGGTACTCAAAATGCATTTACAATAATTGGTGATGTTGGCCAATACACCTATCGTATATCAAATTATATGATCTTGGGTCTCAAAATATTGAAAAAGGGATTAGAAACTACCAAGGATGGAGCATACATGGATACATTGAAAGTTGTATTTGAATACTGTTAAAGACTCAATATGAAACCCTCTATCTTTACAAAATCCCTAGAAGATTTATGGACCATTCCAATGGTAATTAAAGAGAGGATATGAGGTTGGCTCACAAGTGTTCAATGAGCATAAGTTTTGCAACTTAAATCAATAATAGATCAGATTACAATTTAGCATATATCATACCAAAAGATGGCACCTCAAGTTAAGTTCATCTTTTACTGAGTTAATTTTTTAACACATCTTGAATCACCTCAATCAAAGTTCATATGAAGAAGTTATGGCCATTTCCTTAAAGACTTCTCGTACCGACACATTTTTGATGAAGTTTGAGAGAATTATAAAAATATTATTTTGCAGTTTATCAATTTAAGGATGATTTTTCCAATGCTCTTATTAATCTTCTCTTTTCTTTCTCCTAGAAATACTTGTTAGAATCCTAGTTGATGCCCTTAAAGCAATATTTATTATAGAACTCTTTTATTTTTTTTAATAAGGTAAAGGCCCTAGAATCTATAACTATCCTTATGTACTCAAAATTTACAGTTAGTGAAGTATCTTTTCTCTTGAGTGCATGTTAACTTATATTTTTATTTAAAATCTTTTTGTATGGTGAATTTTGTGTATATTCTAGTAAATTATAGAGCGACCATGGTGAATTTTGGTGATGATGACACTAGTTGATGGAGTCCTTAATAATAACATGCTTTAATGTAGCTTGGTGGATTCTGAGCAACTTTAAATTTTAGTAGGAAGGTGAAAATATACTAGTTATCTCTTGAAGTTATTTAAGCTTCTAGCTTTTTCTTCTAGGTTTATTTCTTCTTTTAGTTTTCTATTAATTAGTTTTTGCTTTTAGTTTTCTATTAGTTAGTGTTGCTGGAAATTGGACCCGGGGGTGACCGTGGACCGAGGGGGAGGAGCTCCGGCTGGTGGTGCGGCGGCTGACGACTGTCTCCGGCGGACCTGCAAGAAGCCTATGGCCGGAGGTTCCGACTGTTGGGAATTGTATCCTAAGAGTCAATCGTCAGTGCGCTGATGATTAAATTTTGTAAATAAATTGATAAATTAATAAAATGTTATTTGGCATTGTTCATCATTTTATTGTACATCTTCAAATGAACTCTTATATGATGAAGTCCATAGAACTTGTTTTATGATAAAGAAGGATTTATCTTCAAGTCCTTAAAACAGTTTGCGATCAAATGATATGCTGTTACTAGGACGACAACATTATCGAGATTAGGTCGTTGTGTGACATATACGTTGGTTGTCCTCTTAACCAAGGAGTGTGGAGACACTGATATGTCACACAGGTGAAGTGTAGGAGTACATTTCACTGAACGTGACCAATTCTGAAATGCTCTACTGTCAAGAGATGTTCCGAGTGGATATAGGTATAAGTTTGGTCCTCTGACCTGAGACCGCAACCTGTGACTAGCAAGCAACTCACTGTACTTTGGTACCGGACTATCTGAATTTCTAATTTAGGGACGGAAGGTTACTGGGTATAGTCAAATACTTGCGTAGTCAGTTGTGAGTCAAGATGGAATTGATCCCTCCTGCAAACAGGAGATAATGCCTTGTGTTCAATTTAGCAAAATCTTTACCAGGGTAATCCTTGTGAGAAGTCACAGAATTTCTAAAGTTGAATCACATCATGGATGCACTTATTATAGAGTTGACAGAACTTTGAAGTCATCCTGGCATTTAGGAGTCATAGGGATAAATTATACGATAACCATAGTCCAAGAAATCTTGAATGTTGCTTTGCGATCATTCGGCCTATCCGGACGTCGGGTACCATTGCTAGATGGTTATTTCGATTAGTACAAGAAGTTGTTCTTGTGCTACCAGCTTAGGTTCGAACCTATGGGGTCACACGCATAGAAGTTTCTAGGTTGATCAAATGGCTGATTAATGATTAAGAATTATTCAGGGATAATTTGGTCAATTCGATTGACAAATTATCCTAAGCAAAAGTTGCATTAAAATAATTATTGAATTATTGAAGGGTTAATTAGTAATTGGATTACTAATAAATTCAATTTGATTGAATTATTGGACTTTAATTAAGCCAAATTGAATTAGATTCAATTTGGGCTAAATTAGGGTTTGACTTAATTCGATCGGGTTCGATCCGAGTCGATTGGGCATAACCTAATTGATCGGACTTGACCCAATTAGATTGGAATTGACTCTAGTCAATTAAGAGTAATTATTATGAAGAATTAAGTGGAATTAATTGCAATTGGATTGCAACTGGGCTGATTTAATGAGCCAAATCAAATTGGGTTCGACCCAAATTAATTTGGGTTCATGATTGGGTCAATTTGATTAAACCAAGGTTTGTGCGGATTTTAAAGATCACATGTCGTCGTAGGATGAATATGACTTAAGTCATGTTCACACTATGCGGACTTTAAAGTCCACATGGCATCGTAGGATGCATGCTCCCAAATCAATTTAATTCTTCTAATCCTAATATGATTAGAAAATTAATCAATTGATTAAGTGGACACATGTCATGCATCTATAAGCACAAGGATTGGACACTTGGCATTAATCCAAGGGTGGGTTATAGTCCCATACTCCTAATAAGATTAGGAGAAGCCCTAAACCTAATCTATAAAAGGATAGCAAAAGAGACATTATGAATGAATTCTCTCCTCTTCCTCTCCACGCCAAAGGTTTAGTGATTATGAATTTTTTAAGAACTTAGAGTTCTGAAAAATTCAGAAAAGGTTCACTTCATTACTTCTCCTCTTCTCCTTCTTCATCTTCTTCCTTCATCTCATAAGATCAATCAAAGGTTGATTGATTTTAGGAAGAACAAAATCAGCCATAGCAGGGTTCCGCGCAAGCTAGCACTTCCGCGGGATCAGATCAATCCGGAGCTTCGCGTGGATCATCCGTGGAGGCCAGATACGTGTATGGCTACGAGGCTCGACTTTCAGATCTTCAAATCCAACCTCTTCATCATAAGGTATGAGATTTATTTTATCTTAGTTAGGTTTAGAACTTAACATGAATTGCTGATTTTCTAATTCTATGATTAATCATGCTTATAGTTATTTTTACATAAATAGTTTAAATGTTCCTGTAATTTATTTTTGAGGCGGCGGCTTTTTGTTTTTCGAGGTGGTTTCGAGCTGTGGGTTCATGATGAAGCTCCAATATCCGATGAGACGCCGCTTCGATTCTGCTTTTAAAGCGTCGATCCAAGTTGATACACTACTTCGGTTTCTGAGGTCGGCACGTGGTGCGATCTGAATGGGAGGCGTGGCTTGCCCTTATCAATCTGAACCATAGGGAGGATCTATATAAACCCTGGCATGGCCCTAAAAGCCTTTATTTGGCCGTCGTAGCCCTTGTCTTCTTCAGTTTGGGTTGAACTTCGTGCATCATCAGTTTTCACTGGTGGTTCTGACATTTTTTGGAGAATTCCACTAAGTCTTCGTACTCAGATTTTTGAAGAATTTCGCTAAGTCTTTGGACTTAGTTTCAGTTGTAGTGTGAGTCAAGGTTAGGTTGTTGTTCGGCTGTCGGAACTTGAGTGCTTCTTGACCCGTAGTCGAATCTTCGTTAGATAGTTCCTGAGATTGGAGGAGCCTTTTGCTCGCAGCTGACTTGGTGGGGCGTCTCGAACTTGGTTGGGACGTCTTTAGGTTGTACCTGAGATTGTTGCAGCAGGTTATCTCGAACTTGGCCGAGACGTTGTTAGACAGGACCCGAGGTCGAGGGAGACTGTGCTCGAGGTCGACGCAGCGGGGCGCCCCGAGCTTGGTTGGGACGTCATTAGATAGCACTCGAGGTCATCACAGCAGGTCATCTCGAACTTGGTCAAGGCATCCCGAGCTTGGTTGAGGGCTTGGTCGGGCATCCGAGCTTGGTCGGGCATCCCGAGCTTGGTCGGGGCATCCGAGCTTGGTCGGGGATCCGAGCTTGATCGAGGCATCTCGAGCTTGGTCGAGGCATCTCGAGCTTGGTCGAGGCATCTCGAGCTTGGTCGAGGCATCCAAACTTGATCGAGGCATACCGAGCTTGGTCGGGGCATCCAAACTTGGTCGGGCATCTCAAGCTTGTTATTTTGTTTGGTTGCTTTGCTTTGAGGGTCGCCATATAGCATTGCTTGACTGTCACTTTATCCCCTCGAACTTCGTCGATTCCTCGCTCGGTAGGAAACCGCACGAGCAGATGGTAAGTCAAGACTACGGCTTGGAGGGCATTGAGTCCTGGTCGGCCAAAGATAGCGTTGTAGACCGAAGGCAGACGGACCATCAGGAAGTCCGTCCTCACAATGCTCTCTCGAGGAGCGAGTCCGGCCGTGATAGGTAAGTTAATCACGCCTTCAACCGGGACTGAATCTCCGATGAATCCGACCAGCGGAGTATTCATTCTTCGGAGCTGGCCCTATGTTATTCCCATTTTTTGGAAAGCATCATAATATAAAACATTTGCCGAGCTTCCATTATCAACTAAATGTGTTTTACATCAAATTTATTTACAACCATAGAGATGACTACAGCGTCATCATGAGAAGTTTCAACTCCTTTTAGGTCCTCGTCCGAGAACGAGATGGCTTCAGAGGTGCGCTGACGCTTTGGAGGGGCTTCCTTCTATGTAAACTCTTCTGCTGAGCTTTCCTTGATAGAGCCCATTCCTATGACATTGATGGTACCGGCTATAGGCCTGTTGTCATTTTGATTTTCAGGCGGTGCGACATTCTCCGCTGGTGCTCTTTCGTTCCGCCGGTTTTGTACGAACCGGTTGAGTATTCCGTAGCGAATGAGCGCTTCAATCTCATCTCAGACTCGGAAGCACTCCTCGGTGTCGTGGCCGTGGTCTCGGTGGAAGTGACAGTACTTTCTAGAGTGTTGCCGAGCTTCTGAGTTCCGCATCGGTGGTGGCGGTTGGAGATAGCCTCGGCCTTCTATTTTCATGAGGATCTCTGCCCGAGTTGCGTTGAGGGGAGTATAGTTCCCGTATCTCCCCGGGAGCATCCTTGGCCGAGGCGGGGATCTCGGCCGAGGTGGGGATCTCAGTCGAGGTAGGGACCTCGGTCGGGGCTGCACCCGCTGACGAGGCGGACTCCTCAAATGAGGCAGGTTCTTCTCTCGGCGGGAAGACCGACTTCTTGAGCGGCCGCGCTCCTCGCGATGTCTTTTCTGCCCCTTTGAGGCTTGCTCGGCTGTGTCCCGCTGGGAGGCGATGGCCTCCTCAGCCTTTGCATATTTTCGAGTTCGGGCCAGCATCTCGATGAAGTCAGAGGAAAAATTTTTCTCAATGGAGAAGAGGAACCTGTAGGACCAAGATCCTGTTTTCAGCATGGACATGACGATCGACTGATTGAGCTCGCGGACCTCCCAAATTGCGGCGGTGAAACGGTCGATGTATTCTTTGAGGGACTCTCCTTCCTTTTGCTTAATGTCGAGGAGAGAATCCGACGTTCGCCGCTGGCATCGGTTGGTGGCAAAATTGGTAGCAAACTACCTGCCCAACTGCTCGAAGGAAGACACGGTGCTCGGCTTTAGACTGGAGAACCAAAGCCGAACCGTTCCTCGGAGGGTTGCAGGAAAAACCTTGCAGAGCACACCATCCGAGGATCCCTGCAGTGCCATGAGGGCTCGGTAACTCTCTAAGTGGTTCGAAGGGTCGGTGGTCCCGTTGTAGGGCTCTATTTGAGGCATTTTGAACCTTGGTGGGACCGGTTTGTCCTCGATCTAATGGAAGAAAGGCGACTTGGTGGTGAACTCAAGGTCGCCCTTGAGCCTTGCCCTCCGGTCTTGGAGCACCTTGATCTACCGCTCGAGTTTCTCGATCTTCTTGTCGAGTTCTCCACCTTGGAAAGTCGCCATGGTGGTCTGTCCTGGTACTGATTGACTCAGGGTCGATTCGGCTTCCGAAGGTTGTGGCCTTTTATCCTGGTTCTTTCCTAACGGCTTTATCCGGAGAGACGCTCGGGTTGAACCCTGGTGATATCGCCGTTCTCCATTATTGACCCTTGAAGAGTCATGGGTATCTCGGTCTTGGGATACAGGTCCATCTGGAAGGAGCTTCGGCTGGTGGTGCGGTGGCTGACGGATGTCTCCGGCGGACCTGCAAGAAGCCTGTGGCCGGAGGTTCTGGTGCAGGCCCTCCGATGCTTAAGTCATAGAGGGGCTTTTAATAGAGAGAAGTAAAGGTGAGAAGTGATGGAGAAAAGTAATGGCTGGGAAGGAAGAAGGAGAGGTCCCCTGCCTAGAGCTCTCCCCCTTTTTTATAGAAGGGGGTGTAGCGGTTACCTGTGATCGGACGTAATTGTGCGAATTAATGAGTTATCGTAAATGGCCCGAGATTTCGGGCTAGCTGGCGATCCGTTGAGATCATGTGCATTCAAATGTTGACAGCCGTTGAGGTGGAGATCGCGGGATTTAATCCTGAATATGGAGGACTTGATTTTCGGTGTAGTGGGGAGGTCTACTTCTCCCTTTGACTGGGTCTTTCTTGGCCTTGAGGTCGATCGGGCTTAATTCTGCCGAGACCATGTCTGCCAAGGTCGTGCCGAGATTGAGATCGTGAGCTCTGTGGTCGTCGATGCCGAGACCGAGTGCTCTAAGTTCGAGCGTTTTGAGGTCGGGCGCTCTGAGATCGTGACTGCTGAGAGTATGCTTGCTGTCGTCACGTTTGTCATCAAGTGCCGGCGATTTGACCACGTGCTTTGAGTGATCTATTTTTCCCCCAACAGTTAGTATTTTGCCTTTAGTTTCTTCCATAGTAATTGGATGCTTACTATATATTACAATCATTAACATGTTAGCTATCCAGATTCATACATTCTGGGTTGGAACAAATTGAAAGCTAAGACACTTGAAGGAGATAAGTGACCATGGCTATCTTCTGCATTTCCCATGACCAAACAGCCCATATTCCTTTCAACACCAGTCCATAACTATGTTAGGTGTTGCAAAGGTTATGGCCTGCATGGTTCCTAATTTGGTGGTAACCTTATGTGGTGTCCCAGCTGCAAAGGTTATGGCCTGCATAGTTCCTAATTTGGTGGTAACCTTATGTGGTGTCCCAGCACCACCTAACGTATTTACTCCCTTAAATCACGTTTCAGCTCAAGATAAAATATATAGTGGTGCAACTCAGCTAATTCATCTCAGCCAATCCCAATTGAGAATATCCAGAGCTGAATGCCTGCTTATGTACAAGCCATCTCCATATGGTAGCTCAAAGCACCCAAACAACCCTTGACTATGGGGGGATACCCAAGTGCCGATCAGTGGACAGGACCCAAGTCCAACTAGAAGGGACGGCCAGGCCAGCGGAGGAATCCACCGCCTGTCACCCACTCCCCCGGCAGTCGCCACGTGATCCTAGGGTCTCACCACACTGGGTGTTCCCCAATCCAGCCCTCGGCACGTGTAGCTGGCCCTCCATCAAACGGCCCTTATAGCTCAGCCACCCACTGGGCACGTGGCGACCTCTCTTTGGATGGTATGGCACACGCGTCAGTAAATTCCCTGAGGAGGGCTGAAAGATACTTTTGAGTCTTGACACTTGCTCACAGGTGGACCTCAAACGGACCCCACACGGAAGCTGATCTCAGCCACCCAACGAGTCGAACAGTTCCAATCGGTGGGCCCCAAGCCTTCGATCCACCAAATCACAATGACGGTTATAAAGCAAGGGCAGCATCGTAATTCCAGCCAGCTTCCGGACCACCGCAAAGGGCAGGACTCGGACCGCGACGTGATACGAAAATGGGACATCATATATAACATCAGCACGCTTTTTAGTTCGAATACTCGATTGCTTTTTATTTCGTGTCCAGAAATAGTTATGCAAGATCTACCATTAACAGAGAAGCCCTAACAAACCACATCGGTCTCCCGAGACCCACATTTACACCCTCTCGACAACATGTGGGGCTCACAAAAGGCGTATGAATTATGGAGATAAAAAGACGGTGGATATCAAAAACCTACATAGTGCAAACAGTGGGTCCCGACGAGGGTTCAGCGAATAGGAGAGCGACACGTGAAGATCAAATGGACCGGCACCATTTCCGCCTCTCAGGCTCTCGGCAGCATTCGTTGAGCTGTGGGGCAAGGACAAAGAGGACCGAACGTGTCGCGATCTCATTCGCCACTTCCTTCCGAAAGCCACCAGATTCCGCGCGTTCTGAACTCCGCCCATATAAAACGCGCCCATCCGCATTCCCGTCGCTTCTAAAACTGTCGGCGGAAAACCACCAATCGTTTCTTTTCACAGGGAGATAGCGAGAGAGAGAGAGGTCGAGTGGGCGTTCGGGTCGCGAAGGGAGGGAGGCGGCGGATCTGGGGAGGCGAGGATCATGAGGAGAACGGGGTCGGACGGGGGACCGGCGGCGGAGTTGGAGGAGGCGGGGAGGGAGGTGGAGTGGGAGATGAGACCCGGGGGGATGCTGGTCCAGAAGCGGCCGGCGGATCCCGGGGCTGCGGCGGCGCCGGAGGTGCGAGTGCGGATCTCGTACGGCCCTGCCAGGTACGAGGTGTCCGTCAGCTCCCTCGCCACCTTCGGTAAGCCCACTACACCCCCTCCTGCCGGCTTAGCACTCCTCCCGCGGCGACCTTGTCTACTGGGGCAAACCCTAGCGAATTAATTACCGCAATTCTTTTCTTGTTGTTGTTGTTGTTTTCTCTGGTGAATTGCCAGAATTGCCCACAGTTTTGTTGACAATTCTCATCGGGACTGCTAGTTTCCAGTTGCTCGGAACTATTTTTGCTCTTCCAGCTCTTTAATTTCATATGATACTATTTCCTCGTTCTCCGCAACCAGAAAAATTTAGAATATAAATGCTAAACAGCTGGACTTTGAGAGTCGTGCACAAACATCAGTTTTTTTTTTGCTTGGTTTTATTGTATTTTAGCGAAAAAAATTAAAACTAATCTGATTATTTTTGTCAAAATGCGTGGTAATGTCTTACCGTTATTCCAGAAATGCCCTTCCCTGCGGTAATATTGAGTAGATCTTGTTTACCCCTTGCCTCGTATGTTCTTTGATCCGACGGTCGACATCGTCTGGAAATGGTGGGCCGTAATAATAAAGACGTCGGTACTTGATCGTAGTTAGACCATTCTTTAAAATTCGTACCCTCCACCGACAGCGGTTAATTTCGCGGTTTGGTGCGTGAATCCGGTCACCGGCAGTCGATCACCGGAATGCTGAGGTTGAATGCCTTTTGCTTTGGTCTGCATGCAGGGGAGTTGAAGAAGCTTCTGACGGCGGAGACGGGGTTGCAGCCGGGGGAGCAGAGGCTGATGTACAGAGGGAAGGAGAGGAGGGACGGCGAATACCTGGATCTTTGTGGAGTGAAGAACCTGTCGAAGATGGTGTTGGTCCAGGACCCGACGAGCCTCGAGAGGAGATACGTGGAGATGAGGAGGAATGCCAGGATCCATAGCGCCCAACGAACCATCTCCGACGTATCTCTGGAGGTCGACAAGTTGGCCGACCAGGTGTGGTGATTTCTACTTTGTGATCCCTCGTCACGTTTTTAGATTACAATTTATGTATTTGTTTCAAATTTGAATTTATGAATGCCTTATAATTCTTTATTACTTTAGTTTCCTTGATTCTGTGATCTCAACGGGAGGTGTGTATTGAATATTAACCCTGTCTAGTTGTGGAAAATGAGACTTCGTTTGAGTAAGACTGGAATCAACTACACTTGTCCTACTTCAACTTGTGGTAAAGTTATCCTGCCTTTCCAAATGAGTAGCTTAATCTTGATTTATCCGGTTGAAACAAGAAGAAATAGGCGTTTCAATTCTGTATAATGTTGTTTCTTGCCTCTGGAAAAGAGTAGGGGTGGAAAACACAAATTTGCAAATGGTTGCTGAGCAGAATAACCTGAAAACTGGTCATCTCTCTTTATTCTGCTTGGATTCCAAAGCAAACGGAGTCTAAATGTTAGGAGAAATTCATTTGAAGTTGGCTGTGACAAGAACTGAGCACACGCTATGCACAGGGTTTATTAAAGAGAGAGGAGCATGTTATGGATAGCTGTGATTCCGTAAATCATGATTGTTTGGAATATTTTAGAATAAACTTTAACTTCCTATTTTAGTCTATGTGCTTCTTTTTGCCTCCACTCTTACTTAGGAGGTGGGATACCACATTGTCATCTATAACTTTCAGCCACATTGAGCATATGTGTTATATAAATTGGAGATAGAGATGAAGATAGTATAATGTCTGATGTGTCAGGTGAAAGATGAGATTTGGCCCTTACAAGAAAATATGTGGAGGTTATGTATGGCTTGTAAATAAATGAGTTAAGGCTTCTCTTAGTTATTTCAATATTGATATAATTAATGTATCAAGATGTTCTATTGAATCGTTATATTAAAGGTTCGTCAAATGGGTTATTTGAAGATCAGGAGTTGCAGAGTACAGGACAGAGTGTTGAGCAATAATCAAGATGATAACGTTCCTGTGGGAAAAGAGGAGTGCTTAAAAATAAGGGACCTAGATTCTTTACATGAAAAAACTAAGTTCGAGTTGCCATATGAGAGGATGAAGACCATCATATTCCTACAGCCCCCACCCGAGAAGAAGGAAAGAGGAAAACGAAACGAAAGAAAAGAGTATAGAATTTGTCAATGGATTTTCCTACAGACACTGTCCCATAATGACGGTGAGAATTCATTTGTAAGAAATAAAGTTAAAATGATGTCACAGTCCTTTGATTGGTTACTGATGCAACTATAAAATTATTATAGCTTTTGATGTCAACACGACCCTTATGTACTGCTTCTAATAAATTTCAAGATTTTGATAATAGGCGTATCCCTTTATTAGTATTATGTATAACTTCATGTGCTTATTAATTGCCAAATTTCTTTTGTTTCCAGGTTACTGCCATAGAGAAATCTATATCCAATGGGAATAAGGTAGCAGAAGTACAGATCACAACATTGATAGAATTGCTTATGAGACAAGCAGTCAAACTAGATTGTATCCCTACTGAAGGAGACGCTTCTTCCCAGAAAAATCTACAGGTCTAGCACTGACTGTTCCTTTTCTTTTCCTTATTTAGTTATCCAAATATAGGGTTCTACTAATAATCCATATGGATGTGCCAGTGAAACTAATGACAGAAATGTGGCAAGTGCTTTATCCTAATAAACCATATATCAACTTAGAAACTAGAGTACAATCTATACCAAATGCCTTGATTTCAGAAAGAGTAAACTAAAAGTTAAAAATTCTAAAATTTGGCAGACATATTGATGTTATATAGAGATTAAGTTATTAATTGATATCCTCCTGGCTTGTGGTTTAACATATATTCCTATGCTCTGTCATTCAGCAGACACATTTAGTTTGCAGAATATTTATGTCATTGGCCTACCTGTCCATAATAACCCTGACAGTATATCTGAAAGCCATATGCTTGAAGGACAGAAACTCTGAAGTATCAGATCCTCTTTATGCGTATATTAAGTACATGTTAATGAAATTTCACCAGCAAATATCATAGTATTTGTGGAAAAAAAGGTGGTGAAAACTAGGGAAAGCATGCTAATGAAAATGTCAAGCTGAAAGTAGTAACATTTTTACAACTAGATGCAGATTGAATCTTGGAAAAGCCTATTTTCAGGTACTGATACCTGTTAGTGATCATTAGAGTGTCATAGAAATATATGCAACCTTGTGTGCATCTCATAAATTTTTACTTGTTATCACACTTGGGCAATTGAGAATGACTTGTCTTCTAAAAGTTTTCCTTCCAAAAATAGTCATCATCTATCCTTGACTTCATAAATTATTAAAGAGATTTGGATGACTGCTCCTGATCTTTGATGCGTGAATTGTTCACTGAATTATCAGTTAAACAGAGATTGTCCTGTTATTCCATTGAAAATCAAAAGTTTCATATTCAGTGAAAAGAAAGTTAATTGCCAGTGATTATTGATGACTCTCCGTCTTTTCTTTTTTTGTCACATAAAGGTTTTGCATGCTGATATTTCCTAGCTTAATTCATTTTTCATAGTCTACTTGAAGCAAAAACTGCATGAAGATTGAAGCATGAGACACTTATTTATTTTTTCACAGGCTAAGAGGGTGCAAAAGTGTGTTGAAATTTTAGATGTTCTCAAGATCTCAAATGCCAGATTAAATCCTGTGGTCATTACAACTAAGTGGGAAATATTTGATCCCCCAACAACGACACGATGGGAATTTTTTGACTGAAGATTCTCTAGTTTTACCCTGCTCATCTTTCATTCGTTTAATGTGCCTTATAGCTGATAGGCCATGAACAAGCTAAGTGTATTCATACCTTCTATCAATTGATTGACTCAATAAAAGCACTGTCTCTGCCATTCATGGTTTATCATTCTAATTTTATAGCGATGATATTTGTATCAGCCATGTCAGAAATTATAATTTGCAAAAATCACTTTGCCGAGCTTTTCTTGTGGTCATGAAATGAGGATTAGTGTGTTCACTATTTGAAAGCTTCTTCCCAGAGTGATCTGGCTGTGTGTCACTTGTGAAAGTTCTAGGTCTATGTGAACCAGATGGTACGATGACCAAAAGCTCCTTCTAAGGTGAGTAACACGAGTTTCCTATCAGATGCAGAGCAAAAAATCATGAAGTTCTAATTTCTAATACAATAAGATTTTCAGCAAAATTACTTGTCCTTTCTTTCTTTATAGCTGAAAATCATGCAGTTAACAAAAAAATATAGGTCTCGCCATGTTCTTCCAGGCTCTAATAGTTCTGGATAGATCCATCAGTGCATATTTTGCAGTCATCTAAAGAGTGTTTTCTTTGTTGAGTTGAGGGAACATCCTCTAATAAAATACAGGATAATTGCAGTAGTGTGCACTCTTTACTATCTGCTGGCTTCTGCATAACATGTTATATATTGGGTGTATCACCCATGTGCTAATTTACACTACTTGCCATAGTTAAGACCTAATGGATTCGACAAAAGATTTGCATGACTTTTATGATCATTATAAGGTTTGGTAATTGTAGTTGTAGTGCAGGAATCTGAAAGGTACCGAGAATCAAAATTCATCATCCATGCCTTCTGATTGTATTTGATTCACCATTCGGATCCATCATCATGCATAACATGCGAGTTCAAGTCAAGTTGAAGTGATGGTAGGAATGCCATCGTTTAAACATGAAATAAGCCAATTTCAATAATTTGATCGGAGAGAAGAAAGTAAATCTCTCAATCTGCTCAACTTAAATTTTGTAAGAAAATTTAAGAAAAGTAAAAAAATAGTGGAAAGTAGAGTTTAGGTTTCCTTTTTTTTTTCATTAATAAACTATAAAACTAAGTTACAATCTCTACTTATACTAGTGAGATCTGTCATTGCACAATTCGATTTGGATTTTTTTTCTAGTTGAAAAAGAGCATAGCTTTCTTGAAATAGACATTGCTAGTAGAAATAATCATGAAATTTAAAATCTCAGTTTCTACATTGATTTTATCTACAGATGCTCCAATTCTTCCTAGATTGGGAGATATATCCGGTTAAAGTTTTATTTTTTGCTTTGTTTGGCCTATTTGGAGCTTAAACAATGAAATTTGGCCTTAATTTCCAGTGTGCCACACCTTTTAGGAGGGATGTTACATCGTAGAACTCCAAAATGTCACCTGATTTTAGAAAATAGAGCACCTCAATTGGATGTTGTAGCGATAAGTAATGGCCTCCAGAAGTTTAGTACTCGATTTCTTTCTAATGTACCGGATCTTGCTCTTGGATCCTATTTAGTTTTCCTAATAGTAGTCAAAGTATTCCACATCAACTCTAATAGTTCTCCTGGATCATTTAACAAGCAATCCTAATTGGAGTTGGGGAGAACTAAATGTTTGTTTCTACAACCCAAGTCCTCTCTACCATGCAATCATCATCAAGCTGATATTTGAGCTGCCATCACCTGATCCAATATTCAAAATCCACCAACGTTATATGATATAACAGCCATAGCTGACTGGTCTTGACACTTCCAGTACATAGTAACTCACTAGGCTAAGAACAAGTTTGTTTAGAGATTATCAAAAGAAAATGAAAAATTATAGATTTTTGATAGTGTGTCAATCACCCTTAAATCCCATTCCATTATTAGCAAAATCTTCATTGACTCAATCCATGTAGCACACCGAGTAGAAACTATAGTAAATGATACAAATCTACCATAAACAAAATAGCTCAAAATACATTGATGATTGGAGCTTGGGCATACATAGATAGGTGCATATCGAGCAAGCTGTCATTGTGTTGGCAAGATATTAAGCATAATTAGAAAAACATGCATGAAGATGATATGAATTGAAGTGACTTAAACAATAATGTGATGTTTTTGTACCAACTCACAACACTAACACTAGGTATCATATAGTCATGATGTTTCTTCATATTACATTCTGTCTATAAGTCAATTAATGTTTCACAATCGATCACATCAAGGCTATCCATATTGCGTAAACTCCAAGTTGCTTTGCTTGCCCCAAGCCCATTTCTAGACATGCTTTCACTTAGCTAGCTGTTGCATCATCTTCTCATCTGCCTCCAACTTAAAAGATAAATAAGAAAAGAAAAAAACAATCAGTCATGAATAATATAACAGATCAAATAATTTACTGAATACCTTTTCATAAGGTCCAGTTGACTATTCTTAATAGTTGCTTTAATTACTTGGCATATAATATAAGATAAGTATAAATTTTGAAAGAACCAAATAGACTTTAAAATATATTACATTGCTACAATGACCCTCAAACCATCTTATAATAACTTTTCAAAGAGCTAAAATGATGTAGCATGTTTTTTGGTAGGGAGAGAGAGAGAAAGATAGGAATATCCTAAATATAATTATTATCGTCTAACTTTGCCTCAGCATTGCCTCTAATATTATATCAAACTTATCCATATAAAAATTCTGCAACACATGAAACAAAAACAAAATGATTAAAAAGAAACCTTGCGGAAGAATGTTGCAAAAAGAAAATCATAAAAAATGATATATTTTCTAAGAAACTACAGCTAAGGCATATTTTTGTCCGATTATAAAGTATTAAAAGCATCTTTTTCTCATTAAGAAATCTCATAGAAATATCCAAAACATGATGCTATTAAATGTGTTAAATTACGATATCTTTAAACAGCCAATGCAGGTTTTAAAGAAAAGCATTGAAAAATTTTATAAAATATCAAGCCTGTTAAGCCAATGTTTTATCAACATAATTTTTTAGTCACACTTGATGGTTTATGTGCATATATAAACATAAAGTAGCTACAATAAATTCATTGTTATGACTACTCCTAGAAGAGTAAAACATTAATAATTAAGGCTTTATTATAGACTCATTCCTAATAACAATTCACATAAAGCTTATAAAATCATAAACATATTGGAGATTAATCGAGTTGTAAACTCATTACGTATGAATCTGAGAAGTCTAATGTAAGTAATACATATGCCAAAGATTAAAAGTTTTTGATCTCAATTACCAAAGTTTCTGGTTCCTCATTGTCTTGAGATAGTTGGTCGATCTCTTGAGATAGTTGGTCGCTTTCTTGACATAGTTGGTCAATCACTTGAGATAATTTTGCTATCTCAACTTGTAACTGTGTTACCTAATTAGAAGTAGTCCACAAGATTGTTGTTAAATAAAAATGAGAAATAGTATGGACAAGCCATCTACATGAAAATAAAGTTCATATTCTGTAACCAAATAAGTAGAATTTAATAAATTTTCTTATATAACTAATAAAATGTTAAAGATCAAGTAGTTTACAAAATCAGATATAGGATAATAGATCTCAAATAGGTCTTGAATGCTTTGGAATCAAAACCACTATTCTACTCAAGAGAAAGCAAAGCTCAAGTAAAAGAATTCTTGGACCTTCGAGTGACTTTTTTTCTTGAATCAATAAAAGTTATTTTTCCTCCTTGTTCATCTCTTCAATTAAAATTATTTTCTTATCGTTGCGAACTAGGCAATATCTGAATTTAGTAGCTTGTTTTCAAAGACTAGATGATTTTTTTTCATGATAGAACTTTAGTTGCTTTTTTTTTTTTGGGTACCATATAGAACCACTTTTAGATTTGGTTATAACAAAGTTAATTTTATTATGAGATGGAAGGAACTTTTGGATACTAATATTAGGATTGAATGTCGAGATAAATATCAATGTTGTCTTCTCTAGATTTTTTTTTTTTAGAAAAGAATTGGGCAAAGCCCTTATCACATCCCCAACACACAATTTCTGGTCAGATGTGGCAATCGCCGCATACTCATAGGAAGATTTGCCTGCAAGCACGTAAGACATCTTATCATGATATCATAAAGTGAGTAGCGGTATCACATAATATTTAAATAAGTCAAAAATTGAAATAACTAAAAGAAGTCAAACTTTAATGGCTCAAAATATTCAGCAACTCGAAGGTCATGAAGCAGCTACAATAAATTCGTTGTTATGACTACTCCTTGAAGAGGAAAACTTTAATCATTAAGGCTTTATTATAGACTCATTCCTATTAACAATCTCCATAAGGCTTATAAAATCATTAATCAGGCATAAAGGAAATTAATTAATTGAGTTGTAAACTCATTACATATGAATATTAGTAGTCAAATGAAAGGAAGATATATTTGTACACCAAAAAAAAAAAGGAAGATATATGCCAAAGAATAAAAGTTTTTGATCTCAATTACCAAAGCTTCTGGTTCGTCATTCTCTTGAGATAGGCGGTCGATCTCTTGACATAGTCGGTCAATCACTTGAGATAATTTTGCTATCTCAACTCGTAACTGTCTCATCTAATTATAAGTAGTCCACAAGATGGTTGTTAAATAAAAATGAGAAATTGTATGGACAAGCCATCTACATGAAAATAAAGTTCATATTGTGTAACAAAATAAGTAGAGTTTAATAACATTTCTCATATAACTAAAACAACGTTAAAGATCAATTAGTTTACAAAATCAGATAGAGGATAATAGGTCTTAACCCGAAACAAAAGCTCCATATGATATTCCTGATCATTTTCTGCCCAGCATTTGGTTGATTCCCAATTAGATAGCTTGCTGCTGTACCAAAGAGAAGGAAAAAAAAAGAGAAACCAAACAATTGATCGGATGTTAATATGATGCCAAGTTACACTTAACTATTTTATGATGTAATAGAAAAGAAGCCTTGTGAATAAATCCATGTAATTAATAATAATTTATACTAGGAAAAAGAAAAGCATAAATGATCATGAAACTAATTCTAATATCACCAAAAAAAAGGAACTACTTTTAAATGTGAGATTAATAAACGCCTTATGTAGCAATAAAATAGGAATATCATCAAAATATATTTACCTTCCTGATTTGGTTTTCCAAAGAGGGTCCATATTTTTTGCAATCTCTATGTCATCACCTGATAGCTTGCTAGATGATTCTTTTGTAGCTCTAACATGTTGATCCCTTGATTTCTGCATAACATGAAAAGAAGAACAAGTGCCTTCTCATAAGGAACTTAGAGCATATATTTTAGTTCTGATGATGGACAAGCATAAAAACATCATTATCTACAAAAGTTGTTTTTGTTGAAAAGTTAATACAATTGTTGTTATTTCCCATTATTATAAGAACCACCAATTATTTCCCTTTAATGGTGGTTAATCAAGGAGGCCATATTACTGGGTTAATAGCATTAAATGGCATGTTCTCAAGATTTGGCCTAAGTGAATGAGTAACTGGGGAAGGCATTCGTTGAGTGACTGGAGGACCTCAGGGGTTGGATGCATGCCTTCATATGATTATAATAACACAAGTCGGGTTAGGAACAATGATGGAAAATCTTGGGGTTCTAAACTAAATATATCGGCTATAAATGACAGCATCATTAAAACGACCCTTTTGTTGCACTCTTTGGGGTGTTTTAAAACATGGAAACTTGATACACTCAGAAATCTGTGGATCACAGCGGATCACAAACACCTCAGTTTAGTTAAAATTGTGAGTACAAAAACAATGAAAGAAAAATTTAAAAAATATAAGATTAGGTATTGGTAAACTATAAAACAACGCTTCATCAAGATTATATCAGTAAATTACAAGACTATATCGAAAATTTAAGATCTAAGAAAAATTGCATGACCACATAATAATTCGTACATAGTATGATTATGTTATTAATCGTAAGTAATAAAATCAGCATAGTACATTTATATTGCAGCATATACATGCACATCGTGTGTCCTCTTTTGTTATGATTTCATAACGGTCCCAATGAAATCTGAAGGGGCCCTTCCACAGGTATTGCATCACTCTCAAAAAGGAAGCTGTGCTGCAGTGGGGAGAAACCATCCCCTGCAGCCAACTAAAAATTGATGAGCAACAGGGCACAATAGGAACTCTCTACAGGCCAAGATCATTAAAACAAAACTCGAACACCCACTTGAACCCGCCCAACAAGGAAAAAACAACAATAGGGTATTATAGATTGGTCTCAAAACCAGCAATCAGAAACCAGCCCTCAAGGCCACGATCATTAGATGAAGTGCTCTTACTTGAAAAATATAAATATATGATTAACATCAGGGCAGCAGGTTACCTCCTCGTCTTGCTTAGTTTCTTTCTTGTGTTTCCTGGGATTCTTCTCCTGTGATGGATTCATATTTGTGGCCTCGTCAAGAAATTTCTGGGACGCCGAACCCTCTACTCTACGCTCTCTCTTCTCTTCTTCTTCGTCTTTGATCGAGTTATATATATATATAGACGCACATATACATTTATTCTTTGGTTGACACAGCGGGGAAGCGTTGAAGTTGGTTCAGAGATGCTGAACCAGAAACAGAGTTCGAAACAGGGGATGCTGAAACTCTTAGAACAAAGTTCTTGTCTAACGTCGGCTGGAAAAACAATAGACGCCTCCTAAGACTTTAGCGATGCCTTATATAGGCTACGCATACCCTAACCCTTATTAACAGGGTTTATTGAAATACCCTGCGGACTCTAAAACAGGAAACCGAAACAAACAAAGGACTCCTAACCCAATCGGAATTCAAAAACAAACAGAATTCAGAAACACAACAGGAACAAAAATTAAACAACTCGGTCGTCAGCTGCTCCGGATTTCCTTGGGTGATCTTCTCGTCGAAACGCTCCGTCTCAGCAGTGATTTCCGGTCCTGCATCATTGGTCGATTTGTATATTCCCATTCTCTCTATATTTTTAGAATCCCGATCTCAGAGAAGTTTGTTTAATAGGGAACAACTTTCCATATTTTTCTAATGGAGAGAATCTCATGTGTATGACATTAATTGGTATAACAATATGTCAATATTGATTCACTTGTCGCATCATTCGATCCTAAAAAGAATGTAATTTAACAAATGGATTAGAAGATTACATCAATATCAAATTTTTAATTTTTAAATTTGTCCCATTATTCTGTTCATATTTTTATTACTACATGATTTAATTTTGTATTAAAATTATATATATATTTGTTTTGACTTGCAAGTTAACTCTGAGTCGTTGATCTACTCAAATTAGTAAGGCATCGCGCGAGTTGACTTTGCAAGTTGTTGTATAAGCACTGACCAATCTATTTTTGACATTGAAATAAGTCCATGGGCTTATTATCAAAAGTTTAAACCAATCCTAGGAAGAACATGACCCTAATCCTGGTAGGAATAGAGGATACTATCTCCATGAGAAGTCAAACAAGCTAGTTTTTCCTGTAAATTAATTACTCTTCCTTCGATTAGTTCAACAATAGAGAGAACATACTTGGATTAGGATCCTTCCGCATACTATATGAAAATTTGGTTTTAGATTTTTTTTTATAGAAATAAAATAATTTTTGCCTCTAGAAAGAGTTTGTATATATAATCGCAAAAAAAATTGTCACTACAGGAATATGTAGATCTATGGTGGTGACAAATTTGTCCACTAAGAAATTTCTATTTTACAGCTTGATTGTTTTACGAGTTCACAACCCAACTTGTTGTTTTTTTGAGATCACAACGAACCTAGTTGGTTTTTTCTGGATTATCAACTAGAACCAAACCCCAACCAAACTTGATTGAACATAGTCCAATTCACAGGCTTGGACAATGCCTTAACCCATTAATTGAATCTTCTGATTGAATCAAGTTACAAGTTATGAAATGATTGTTTTAAACAAGTATAAGCTTCTTTACAAAAGCATATATAATAATCTAAATAAAAGGAGTAAAGGAAAGAAGCCCTGGAAACAAGGATTGCTACTTGAAGAGCTTTGGCTTCTCCTTTACTTGACCCTTTTCTGATTGCACAGAAAATTAAGGATAACTGAGGCAACATTAATTAGAGAGAAAGCTTTGCAATTCACTCAAGATGTTTTTCTACTCTCTCTTTTACTTTGAATGGCTCTTAAATGCTCTTTTAAGGTATTTCTCTTAAATGCTCTTTATGATCACTTAGTTTCTCTTTTAAAAACTGTTAGACACATGTTCTTACAGTCTTCTACCAGAAAAATAGCCGTTAGGGGGTAAAATAGAGCCGTTCCGCCACTTTTGGAAGTTCTGACAAACTAGCCGTTGGAGTGCCAGCAGATTTGGAGATATCTCTGCCATTCTGTGAATCGGCTCGTCTCAGGTCGGAGACGTCTCGAGTCTGTCTGGATTCGACTCGAGATCAGACTCTTCAGAAGTGAATTTCTGTTAATCCTGCGGGAGACGGCTCGCGTAAGTCAGGAGTTGGCTCGTGCATTGCCTCATTAAAACTGAGTTTCTGCTTTCATCTGCGGGAGATGGCTCATGTTCTATAGGAGTCGACTCGCACACTGCCTCATTAAAATTGAGTTTCTGCTATCATCTGCGGGAGACAGCTCGTGCTTCTTAGTAGTCGGCTCCCGCACAGCTTGCAAAATACACTCTTTTGTTTTTTCTCTGAAGGAGATGGCTCGCGCTTCAAAGAAGATGTCTCGCATTCTGACCGGAGAAAAGAACTAATCTGTTCTCCACTACGGGAGACAGCTCACGCTCTGCTGGAGATGTCTCGCACACTGGCCCATTGAGACAGTCTTCTGTCTTTCTGCAGAAGTCGACTCTCCTTAGTCATGATTCGACTCGAGGGTGTGCCAGACCACTTTTTAAGTGCCAGAGACATCTTGTCCACTGTGGGAGACATCTCGTGGACTGTCCAAGTGCAAATAAGGTTCAAACTAAATGGTTAACTTATCTTAAATCCTTTGAACCTTTTTCTAATAGATTTCTCTTAAGTTTTTATGTATTTTCTCATGAAATACTCACTTAAATTCATTAGTACAATAAGAAATGTACTCATGTATTTTGAGCTCATCAAAATCAAATAGGAGGTCAACATTTTGCCTCTAGAAAGTGTTTGTATATATAATCGCAAAAAAAATTCCCTCTATAGGAATATGTAGATCTATAATGGCGACAAATTTGACCACTAACAAATTTCTATTTTACCAGATACTTTTTGTTCAGTAATTTTTTACATCAAAATATAAATACGGGTGTAAACTTCAAGGTTTGAGGTCCTAATGATGCCCAACTATCTCAATACCAAAATGCTACAGCGGCCGTTGCCCTAAAGGACTTATTGGAGCGCAATTGCTGTGAATGCTTTGGAATCAATACCACTTTTCTACCCAAGAGGAAGCAAAGCTCTAGGAAAAGAATTCTTGGACCTTCGAGTGACTTTTTTTCTTGAATCAATGAAAGTTATTTTTCTTGTTCATTCATCTCCTCAATTAAAATTATTTTCTTATCATTGCTAGCTAGTTAATAGCTGAATTTAGTGGCTTGTTTTCAAAGATTAGATGATTTTTTTCATGATAGAACATTATTTGTTTTTTTTTTTGGTACCATACACAACCTGTTTTAGATCTGGTTATAACAAAGTTAATTTTACTATGAGATAGAAGGAGCTTTTGAATGTTATTAATACAATGCCGAGATAAATGTCATTGTTATCTGCTCTAACTTTTTTTTTTTTAGAAAAGAATTGGGCAAAGCCCTTATCACATCCCCAACATTGGATTTCTAGTCGGGGTGTAGCAATCGCCACACACTCATAGGAAGCTCCGCCCACAAGCACGCAAGACATCTCATCAAGATATGATAAAATGAGTAGCAGAATCATATAATATTTAAATAAGTCCCAAGTTTAAATAACTAAAAAAACTCGAACTTTAAAGGCTCAAGGTATCCAGCAATACTCGAAGGTCAGATTTTTAATAAAGTACTAATCTAAAATAAAAGGACTAAAAACTTTGCTTCTAAGCACTCTCAAAATGCAAAACCCCCAGTGAGCTAAGTTCTCAGGCTCTGTAAAAATTGTAAAATATCGAATAATGAGCTAGATAGCCTAGTAAGTAATAAATTTACTAGCTTGTTTTTAAGCGATTCAAGGTAGGCCTAAAAGGAAAAGCAAAGAAGGAGCTTCACCATGTAGATACGTATAATAAGATCCTCTCTAGGATGGGTTATGATAAAGTGAATGGAGAATAGGTTAAAGAGCCACAAGGAAGGAAGAAGAAGAAGAAGAAGAAGAAGAATAAGTTCCAGTAGCTGTTTCTTTAGCTCTGGTGAATGATCAAGCCATTGAAGAAAGAAGAGAGACTGAAGGAGATTTTATTATAGATAATGCAGTTTTTAAAAGGACGTTTGAGAGACTTAACAGCGAAGGAACAACCATGATTGATGATCCATTGTTGGCTAAGAACTTCAAAAAGTTCACTAAGGAATTTTTCCAAGAGGTGCTGAATGAAGTAATTGAGAATCTCTATGATGAAATTGCTGAATTATATCTCCATGAGAAGAGGATAAGGAAAGCATCTCATGGGTTGTCCGCTATAGTTTCTCATAGCAGCACACTAGTTGAATTGATGACAAACATCAACTTTCAGCTCAGTATAGTGAATACCATGGTGGACTATCTACACTTGAGGATCAGCGTTCTGGAATCTAAGGTCAAGGAGCTCGAGAAGACATTATATGAATAAGTTCACATAAACCTCAAAGCAGCTGTTGGGAAGCTGGGCAATGAGGTAGAGGAGGTAATTAAGGTCAAGAAGCAGATCTTGAAGATAAATGAAAGCCTTCTTGTCTCAACAACCAAAGTAGCTCACAGCCTAAAAAGAATAGTGGAGCAGCTAAGCTGACCTTCCTTACCTACCCCTTAGCCACCTAGAGGACCCACTTTTATATTTGTAAACCTTAGAACAAGGCCTCGTCAGCAACCTTCCTCTAGACCACCATTCAGACCATTAGGACCATCAAATCCGAATGTCCATCTGCAAAGAAAAAGAAAGAAGAAAAGAAAAAGAAGGAAGCTATGCTGGCAACATGGGATCATAGTAATGATGAGTCAAATTTTGATAAAGAGAAAGATGAAATTGCTAACCTATGCCCCATGGCCAAAGAGGATAATGATGTTGAAGAAGAGGTAAGCGATTCTATCTCATTTGATAATTTGGTTAGCACTTATAATGATCTTGCAAGTGCCTTTATTGAAATACTAGACTTGCGAATGTTGTTGAAATATACAAAGAAGAAATAAGTAAATTAGCTTACAATGATGAGCATAAAAAAATTAAGGAAGGAAATGAAAATCTGAAAGTTAAGATTGATGCTCTCAAAAAGACATTCTCTAAATTTTTATATAGTAGTGAAAAACTTGAGCATATACTTGGCATGCAAAAATGTGTATTTGATAAAACTGGTCTTGGGTATGAAGAAATGAATAATGTAAAATATTTTCAAAAATTTTTTGATGAAAAAAGTAATAAAAAAATAGATATTCATCTATATGTTCATAAGACTAAATGTACTTACCGCTGTAAATTTGGACATACTTCAAAATTTTGTAGAATTAAAAAGTATTCTCTAGATAATGGTAGTAGGTATGCATGGGTTCCTAAAGGAACCAAAATCACTAACCTTGAAGGACCCTTAGGGGTATCTAAATTTAGACAAAAATTCTCTTATTGGTATGTCTTAAGGCCAAGAACATGTTTTATTTGTTAAAGGACTAAAACACAATCTCTTGAGCATAAGTCAATTGTGTGACAAGGGACATCATGTAATATTCGAGTCTTCACACTGTCTAGTTAGAAGCATTAAGGACAATGGCATAAAGTTTATTGGATATAGACACGACAATGTTTATCTGGTGGATTTAAGTCTGCCATCATTTGAAAATATCAATTGTCTAGTGTCTATAAACGCCAATGATAGTGGGTTGTGGCATAGAAGGTTTGGACGTATTGAAATAAGCACTATAGCTAAAATCTCGAAATGAATCTTGTTGTCGGTCTTTCAAGCATCAAATCTGAAAGTAACAAAATATGTGATGCATGTCAACTTGGGAAGCAAACAAGAGCCTCATTTGAGAGTAAAAATATTATCTCGACCACAATGCCTCTCCAACTCCTCCACCTGACCTATTTGGTCCCTTCGTACTCTAACCGATGTAGAACTAAACACACGCCCGCTGTTAGAAGTATGCCCTAGAAGCCAATCTGGCTAACACATTATTAATTCTGGGACATAATTTTGTACTTGACTTTATTATTATTGATTAATAAATGGGCATTCTTTTCATTCATATTGTTTATGTGTCTATGAATCGTCCAAGGAATTAATAAGATGATGATACATATTCTCAAGAGTTGAGAATTTGAGCCATGTATCATTGGTGATTAATTTCTAAATGCTCCTGATCAATGGATCATCACGAGGACGGTGATCGATCTGATCAGTGCACACATCGCTTTCCTTATGAATGGACGAGATTCGAGTCCACAGTGTAGGGACACTGAAGTGATAGTGCAGGTGCTTGTTAGAGAACAAGGGTACTGAGCGTGACCAACACAAGAAGTCACTTGGATGTCTATCCACTCGTCAGTGACTTGCTTGATGTTGCAGTAGTGTGACTGGTCCTTTGACCTGCGGTGCTTCAGCTACTCACAGTAAGGTTATTGTAGTTTGACTACACGTATACATGGTCTCTAGTCATATGGGTCCTTGTAGTGTAGATTGGCTGCAGTAAGTTCACTGTAGGAGTAGGGTATGCACTTACATGGAATCTATCGACCTTGATAGAAGAGGAGTGATCCTATGTGATTTGTTAGACTGAGTTCTAAGACCTTGGCCAGGGCAGTAATATAAAGTGGAGAAAGAGTTTTCCACTATCGAACTCGAGTCGAATAAATCTTGACATATGACAGACGAAGGGGTTTGACGAGTTATCCATGACCTCCGTCCTGTAGGGATCCACGATAGTAGGACTGTATCACACGATAACTGCACCTAGAGGTTCATCATTCTATTCTACTGGGTAGCCACTACATGCTGCTAGGTGTCACTGGTGGATGGTGGGACTCACAGAGATTATCTCGATGATCGATAAACCCTAAAGAGTAGAGTTGGAATCGTTCTAATCCATTGAAAGGAGTTTTCAATGATATTGTGATAGAGATCATAATATATCTCACTACCAGTCAGAGTAGAACCTATGGGGTCACACACACTAGAAGTAATGACCGATCCGATGGTTGAATCGTGATTAGGAATCACAAGTAATCAATTTGATTGATAATAAGTTGAAGAAGGAACAAAGGGAATTGATTAATTGGACTTAAAACAAGAGTCCTACTTGGAATAGGATTCATAGAGTCCTAATTGGATTAGGACTAGAAATCCTACTTGGACTGGGATTCCTACTTGGACTGGGAATCCTATTTGGAGTAGGACTAGGAGTCCTACTTGGAGTAGGATTCATAGAGTCCTAATTGGATTAGGACAGGAATCCTACTTGGACTGGGATTCCTACTTGGACTGGGAATCCTATTAGGAGTAGGACTAGGATTCCTACTTGGAGTAGGATTCCTATAATCCTAATTAGATTAGGAGTTTTGAATTAAATTTGGATTCCTACTTGGAGTAGGATTCCTAGAGTCCTAATCGGATTAGGACTTCGAATTCAAATTAGAGTCCTAATTGGATTAGGACTAGAATTAAACAAGTCCTAATTGGATTAGGATTTCTTAAGTCCCAATTAATTATTAATCCAATGAATCAAGATGGCTCCTAATTAGATTAGGATTGAAGAGTTCAATTGAGTCATGGTTCATTCAAGTTCTAATTGGATTAGGACTAGCATAGATTGAACCCAATTGATTCATGATTTGAACTAAACCAAATAGGAGCCCTAGATGCTATTTAAGAGGAGGCTTGGGGGCTGACCTAATTCATATGTGAAGCCCTCCTCCTCTCCATCACGTGGCCACCCTCCTCTCCTCTCTTTTCAGCCACCAACAACAAAGGGAAGAAAAGGATCTTGGTGGCCTCCTTCTTCCTCCACCGTTTGGTTCCAACGCAAGGAAGAAAAAGAAGGCTGCAGGGCTTCGTTCCTCTTCTTCTCTTCATCCTTCTTCTTCCTCCTTCCAAGCACAATCAAGGATTGATTGAAAGGGAGGATATCAGCCATCAAAGTTATCTCTGCAAGGGAGCTAGCACCCCGGGGAGATAGAAAGCTTGGATCGGTTTCTGCTTCGTGTGGATACCCGTAGAGGCCGGGCACTTGAACGGCTTCAAGCGAACCTTCATCCTAAACCACGATCATCAGTTTGCGGTGATCATCTACCCGCACAAAGGTGAAGATCTGATCTTCCTAATTGTTTAAAAAGTTTTAATCCTAATCCATCTACGAACGGTTTTTGAAATAACGTTCATGAGATGAACGTATGACCCCGTGCATGCCTCTTCCGCTGCAATTTTCTGCGGCATGGGCGGGTTTCCAACAGTGGTATCAGAGCCTAGGCTTCGTAGATTATGATTAGGATTAAAAGGATCAAGGCATATTAGATCTGAAAATTAAAGGATTATGCCTGCTGATTTTTATGCATGCAGATTTCAGGTTGCAGAATTTTTCTGCATGCTGAATTTTGGTATGCATTGATTAATGATTCTGTTATGTAATTAATATGATTACAATTATTTAAGAATCATCCCTTGCATGATCAGCGACTCATGAGATGAGGTAATCAATTAAGTTTCAGATCTGTAAATTAAAATTATGCATGTGATGCGAATGGTGATGATCATGGATGACCCTTTTGTGAATGTGCTGAAATGTTCTGCAATGCCTGAAATGTTCTGTGATGTTATGTGATAACATGTAAATCATTTTTCCAGATGCCTGCGAGCATCTTAAATTCATGTATTAGAGACCTGCGTGTCTCATCGAAAAAGGGTTGTAATTATTCTTTTATTTTGAATTTTATCTGGGATGTAATCTGTGATGTATGTTGCACGTCGATGGTTGATCGATGTATGCCTCCTACAAGCAAGCCTTGCGCGGATTGAGATCATAGGTTGATTGAAGATGGATCAAGGAGTTGATTACAATTGAACCTAAGGGATCAAGATCGAGTCAAGAGTTGAAGACGATCAAACCAATTGACGTGCATGTGCTTGTACTATGACCCATCCTGGATCCATGATCATCACCAGTTACATTTACTTTCTTATATATATGCCTGGATGTTTAATGTTTATGCCTATGCATAGCGGGTAGATAGAAGTGTGCATAAGATGCGAGTTGCCAATCGAAAGAGACCTAAACTAAAACCTCCTCAATCAAGTCGAGAGTGAACCAACATGAGCGGGTCATATTAGATTAATTGATCTAATTGGTGTCTAGAAAAGCATGAAAGGTGGTTACTTAATTAGGACCTTACTCTTTGAGTAAGGAGAGCCTCCCACCTGCTTACCTGGCCAATTGTTCGATTACCTCTTATGAAGAGCTCAAGTTGCAAACACTAAGACCTGATTAACCAATATTAAGTCAATAGGTCTTCCACTGTAGTAGAGCTGCTAAGGTCTTTCTGATGTTGATTTGTCTCGGCTGGATACAGTGGGCAAGTTGCATCGGGGGGCTGGACCTCTCTATAGACATGAGATGTTGTAGGGTAAAGGTGGGGTTGGGCACCAATAACTGTTAGGTGAAGACCCAATGACGACTTTATTCCTACGGTTATACGGTGGGTTTGACTTAACTAAGAAATGGGACCAATAACTGTTAGGTGAGGTCTTCATGGCTTAGAGACCAAGTAGCACTGCAACATGCTTGAGAAGCATTGTACAAGAGTTGTACATTCATCAATTTATGTGTCACCAATAACTGTTAGGTGAGGTGGCATGTAAATCGGTGGGACCGCAGTACCCACTAGAAACCCTAGTCGCGTAGGATTTCCGTTTCCCTACCAGGGGAGTGTGAGGGATTCGAGAAAATAGTGGGAGGTACATTTGTTCTAAAAGACCCTAGAACAAATTAGGATCAAGTACAAAATTCTAACTAGAATCTTTACTCTCTGAGGATTATAAAGTCAGCTTCTAGACTTTTAACTCATATCCTATAGAACAACCGTTTGACCAAACCCAATTATAAAGACTGGCTCAGCAAATTTCAAAAATAATTTTGAATTATGAAATTAGGGTATGTGCTAGACCATGGAATCCCTATGTTACCAATCTGTCCGATCACTGATCAGCGTAAGACGCATGCTAAAGTGGACGAACAATGACAATAAGGTTAGGTGCTGCACAATGGCATCCATGTCCAATGAATTACAATGCCAGCATGAGAACATGAAGACTGCCAGGAACATATTAAATCACCTGCAAGAGTTGTATGGCGATCAGAGTCGCGCAGCATGTTTTGAAGTGTCCAAGAGGCTCTTCAAGGCAAAGATGCGCGATGGACAGTCTGTCCATGATCATGGTTTGACCATGATAAAGGACTTAGAGAAGCTTGAGAAGCTCGGCATGACCATGCACAAGGAATTGCAAACGAATTTGATCCCACAATCCCTTCTAGCTTCATATGAACAGTTTATAGTAAATTACCATATGAACAAGATTGTATGCACCAAAACAGAATTGTTAAATAAATTGGTAACTACCTTAGGGGCCTTGAAGAGTTCAAGGGGCATCGTTCTCACTGTCGAGCTGGTTTCTACTTCCAAGAGAGAGTCTATTTGGAAGAAGAAAAAGCCTGCGAAGAAACAGAAGACCGAGAAAATGCCAAATAAGGAAGTTCCAAGAAAAAGGCCAATTGCAAGGAAAAATGTTTCCATTGCATCATGGACGGCCATTGGAAGAGGAACTGTCCTACATACATGGGAAAGCATAAAGAACATAAAGGGTGACAGACCTTCAGAAGGTATGTCAGATATGCTCAGGGTACTTAGGAACTGTTACCTGTTGCTAGCAGAAATTTGATTTCTGTATCTTAGCACAGAAAGATCTTTTTAAGACTGCTATTCCATTTATTTGAGAAATAAATTAGGTTCAATGTGGTTTTATGATTGACAGTCTCTATCACATACATATGGATGTATCTGTGAATATATCTGAGCAAACAATGAATACCATAGGATCTAATAGATCCAAAAATGAGATAAAACTAAAGTATTTGTGGCACCTCAGGCTTGGCCATATAGGAGAAGACAGAATAAACAAATTGGAGAAACATGAGCTTTTGGGCTCATTGACTTTCGAGTCATATTTGATTTGTGAATTCTGCCTTCAAGGAAAGATGGCCAAGTTATCCTTTGTAGGACACAGGGAGGTCCACTGAAATACTTATCCTAGTACACACTGATGTGTGTTGCCCATTCGATGTGCAGGCTAGGGGTTATAATTTTTTACTTCATTTACCGATGATTACTCACGATATGGATATGTGTATGATACACAAATCTGAAACTTTTGAAAGGTTCAAAGAGTTTAAATATGAAGTAGAAAAACATACAGAAAAACTCACTAAGGTTCTTCGATCAGATTGAAGAGGTAAATACCTTAGTGGAGAGTTCCGTGATTATCTCAAGGAGAATGGTATAGTTTTATAATGGACTCCTCCTGGTACACCTCAGTTCAACGGAGTGTCGGAGAGGAGAAATCGGACTCTATTGGATATGGTCCGATCCATGATGAGCTTCATTGATTTACCCTTGTTTCTTTAGATAGATGCCCTATTTTCTGCTATTTACTTATTGAATAGAATTTCCTCTAAAGTCCGTTCCTACTACACCATATGAGATATGACATGGTAAGAAGCCGAGTCTTGGTCATCTCAAGATTTGGGGATGTCCGGCCCACGTCAAGCGACAACAGGCGGACAAGTTAGAGGATAGGACAATTAATGCTCGTTTTATTGGATATCCTAAAGAGTCATTAGGATACGACTTTTCGTCCCAAAGGATCACAAAGTGTTTGTGAACCTAGATGCTATCTTCATGGAAATAGTTTATCCTTGACAGAGACAGTGGGAGGAAAATTTGAGCTTGAAGAGAAAGTCTCTAAACAACAACGAGCCATTGTGCCTATAGAACCTATTTAAGCCAGTACACGTAGTACCTCCTCCACCTCGAAAATATAGTAGGATCTCCCGTCCGTCTGAAAGGTACTTAGGTATGCTTACAGAGGATGTAGAGGAAGTGTTTCTCATGAGAGATAGGGATTAAGGTAAGGATCTTAAAACCTACAATGAGGCGATGTTAGACATCAATTCCGAGAGATGGCTGGAAGCGATGAAGTTAGTGATGGACTCCATGCATTCCAGCCAAATCTGGATCTTAGTGGATCCACCAGAAGGTATAGTACCTATTGGGTGTAAATGGATCTACAAGAGAACATTAAGTTTGGATGGCTAGGTAGAGACCTATAAAGCAAGGCTAGTGGCGAAAGGTTATAGTCAGTGCGAAGGCACTGATTATAAGGATACTTTTCACCTGTAGCATTGCAAAAGTCCATTCGAATATTGCTTGCTGTTGCAGCATATCATGATACGATGATGGTGATCACAAGGTCTGTAAGCTGCAAAGGTTCATCTATGGACAAAAACAAGTATCTCGGAGTTGGAACACTCGTTTCAACGATATAATCAAATCGTTTGATTTCATCAAGAACGAAGAGGAACCATGTGTCTATAAGAAAGTTAGTGGGAGGACTATTGCATTCTTCGTATTGTATGTGGATGATATCCTTCAAATTGGCAATGATATTTCCATGCTAACTTAGGTCAAGTTTTGGTTGTGTAAGAAATTCTCCATGATAGACCTTGGGAAAGCATCCTATATTTTAAATTAAGGTCTATAAAGATAGATCTAAGAGGATGCTTGTCCTATCACAGCATATGTACATAGAGGGAGTGCTGAAGAGGTTCGGCATGAAAGACCTCTAAAAGGGGATTATTACCCCTTAGGCATGGGATAAATCACTCCAAGAAGATGTGCCCCAACACATATGAAGAGATTCAACGGATGAGCAAGATCCCTTATGCTTCGGCTATAGGGAGCCTCACATATACCATGCAATATACGTGATTTGATATAGTACATGCTGTGAGTGTCACGAGCATATATCAGTCAAATCCAGGCAAGAAGTGCAAGATAGCTGTGAAGAACAGTCTTAAGTACTTGAGAAGAACTAAGGACATGTTCTTGGTCATTGGGAGAAGATCAGAGTTGAAGGTAGAAGGATGCACACATATTGATGATAGAAAGTCTACATTAGAATATGTGCAATGGTAGTTCAATAAATTGGAAGAGTTCCAAACAACCGATCATTATAGATTCTACCTTAGAAGCTGAATGTTAAGCCGTCTCTAAGGGTGCAGTGGAAATCTTTTGGTTTAAGAAGTTCATTGCAGAGTTAGGTGTAATGTCATCAGATGTCATAACACTCTACTACGATAACAAAGGCACCATAGCACTAGCTAAGGAGCCAAAGGTCTCACCAGAAAACGAAGCACATAGAGCGGCAATTTAACCTAATAAGCGACTACCTCGAAACGAAATAAGTAGAGGATCAGAGAGTAGACTCCACAGAAAATGTGGCGGACCCATTCACTAAGCAGCTAAGTCGGCAGAAAACTGAAGCGCATCTTGAGAAGATGGGGCTTAGGTTTATGGCTGATTGGCTTTAGTGCAAGTGGGAGATTGTTAGAAGTATGCCCTAGAAGCCAATCTGGCTAACACATTATTAATTCTGGGACATAATTTTGTACTTGACTTTATTATTATTGATTAATAAATGGGCATTCTTTTCATTCATATTGTTTATGTGTCTATGAATCGTCCAAGGAATTAATAAGATGATGATACATATTCTCAAGAGTTGAGAATTTGAGCCATGTATCATTGGTGATTAATTTCTAAATGCTCCTGATCAATGGATCATCACGAGGACGGTGATCGATCTGATCAGTGCATACATCGCTTTCCTTATGGATGGACGAGACTCGAGTCCACAGTGTAGGGACACTGAAGTGATAGTGCAGGTGCTTGTTGGAGAACAAGGGTACTGAGCGTGACCAACACAAGAAGTCACTTGGATGTCTATCCACTCGTCAGTGACTTGCTTGATGTTGCAGTAGTGTGACTGGTCCTTTGACCTGCGGTGCTTCAGCTACTCACAGTAAGGTTATTGTAGTTTGACTACACGTATACATGGTCTCTAGTCATATGGGTCCTTGTAGTATAGATTGGCTGCAGTAAGTTCACTGTAGGAGTAGGGTATGCACTTACATGGAATCTATCGACCTTGATAGAAGAGGAGTGATCCTATGTGATTTGTTAGACTGAGTTCTAAGACCTTGGCCAGGGCAGTAATATAAAGTGGAGAAAGAGTTTTCCACTATCGAACTCGAGTCGAATAAATCTTGACATATGACAGATGAAGGGGTTTGACGAGTTATCCATGACCTCCGTCCTGTAGGGATCCACGATAGTAAGACTGTATCACACGATAACTGCACCTAGAGGTTCATCATTTTATTCTACTGGGTAGCTACTACATGCTGCTAGGTGTCACTGGTGGATGGTGGGACTCACAGGGATTATCTCGATGATCGATAAACCCTAAAGAGTAGAGTTGGAATCGTTCCAATCCATTGAAAGGAGTTTTCAATGATATTGTGATAGAGATCATAATATATCTCACTACCAGTCAGAGTAGAACCTATGGGGTCACACACACTAGAAGTAATGACCGATCCGATGGTTGAATCGTGATTAGGAATCACAAGTAATCAATTTGATTGATAATAAGTTGAAGAAGGAACAAAAGGAATTGATTAATTGGACTTAAAACAAGAGTCCTACTTGGAGTAGGATTCATAGAGTCCTAATTGGATTAGGACTAGAAATCCTACTTGGACTGGGATTCCTACTTGGACTGGGAATCCTATTTGGAGTAGGACTAGGAGTCCTACTTGGAGTAGGATTCATAGAGTCCTAATTGGATTAGGACAGGAATCCTACTTGGACTGGAATTCCTACTTGGACTGGAAATCCTATTAGGAGTAGGACTAGGATTCCTACTTGGAGTAGGATTCCTATAATCCTAATTAGATTAGGAGTTTTGAATTAAATTTGGATTCCTACTTGGAGTAGGATTCCTAGAGTCCTAATCGGATTAGGACTTCGAATTCAAATTAGAGTCCTAATTGGATTAGGACTAGAATTAAACAAGTCCTAATTGGATTAAGATTTCTTAAGTCCCAATTAATTATTAATCCAATGAATCAAGATGGCTCCTAATTAGATTAGGATTGAAGAGTTCAATTGAGTCATGGTTCATTCAAGTTCTAATTGGATTAGGACTAGCATAGATTGAACCCAATTGATTCATGATTTGGACTAAACCAAATAGGAGCCCTAGATGCTATTTAAGAGGAGGCTTGGGGGCTGACCTAATTCATATGTGAAGCCCTCCTCCTCTCCATCATGTGGCCACCCTCCTCTCCTCTCTTTTCAGCCACCAACAACAAAGGGAAGAAAAGGATCTTGGTGGCCTCCTTCTTCCTCCACCGTTTGGTTCCAACGCAAGGAAGAAAAAGAAGGCTGCAGGGCTTCGTTCCTCTTCTTCTCTTCATCCTTCTTCTTCCTCCTTCCAAGCACAATCAAGGATTGATTGAAAGGGAGGATATCAGCCATCAAAGTTATCTCTGCAAGGGAGCTAGCACCCCGGGGAGATAGAAAGCTTGGATCGGTTTTCTGCTTCGTGTGGATACCCGTAGAGGCCGGGCACTTGAACGGCTTCAAGCGAACCTTCATCCTAAACCACGATCATCAGTTTGCGGTGATCATCTACCCGCACAAAGGTGAAGATCTGATCTTCCTAATTGTTTAAAAAGTTTTAATCCTAATCCATCTACGAACGGTTTTTGAAATAACGTTCATGAGATGAACGTATGACCCCGTGCATGCCTCTTCCGCTGCATCTGAAAAATTTTTAATTTTCTACGGCATGGGCGGGTTCCCAACACCCGCATGGTCCTTACATACTTTTCTCGTTTAGGCCCTAACATCCTCATCAGGCTAAAGGTTTAAATCCATTTAAATCTAATCACAAGCACCACGATCGGCCCATGGTCAACCTCCATGAATCTGTGCTATAGTATCCCTTAGTCTACATAGGATATGGGCCGAGTTCACTCTGATATTATTTTCCATAACTTAGGACCTCATCCAACAAGGCTAGTTGGAAGGTATTATTTGGGTTCTTTGATCCTATATAAGTACCCAAGATCTACCGAGCGATTAACCGATTTGAGACCAAACACATGCCCGCATGTGTCCTCACATCACCTATCCTAATCTATCTGTCACCTACATCGATGGCTTAGTCAAATTTTTGTATGTGTCCATGAATCGTCCAAGAAATTAATAGATAATGACACATATTCTCAAGAAGTTGAGAATTTGAGGCATGTGTCATTAGGGATTAATTTCTAAATGCTCCTGATCGATATGGATCCATCACGAGGGACAGTGATCGATCCGCTGAGATTAGTGCACAGATCACTTAGTCAGATGGACGAGTCTCAAGTCCACGGTGTAGAGACACTGGAGTGATTATGCGAGTACTTGTTAGAGAACAAGGGACCGAGCGTGACCAAAGATAGTAGTCACATGGATGTCTATCCACTCGTTAGTGACTACTTATGCTGTAGTTGTATGACTGGTCCTTTGACCTGCGATGCCTCAGCTATTCACTGTGAGGTTGCTGTAGTTTGACGAGCATGTAAACTTAGGCCCCAGCCATTCGGATCCTTGTAGTACGGATTGGCTATAGTAGGTTCATTTTGGAATAGGGTTGCATCTAGATGGGATCTATCGATCTTGATAGATTAGGAGTGATCCTATGTGATTTATGAGACTGAGTTCGATAAATTTCAGGCAAGGTATTTTGGAAAAAGAGTTTTTCATATCTCGAACTGGAAGTCGTATAAATTTGACATATGACGGACGATGGGATTTGACGAGATATTCATAACCTCCGTCACGTCGGGATCCATGATAGAGGGACTGTATCATATGCTAACTGCACCAAGAGGTTCAGACATTTCATTCTGCTGGGTTGCCACCATATACTGCTAGGTGTCACTAGTGGATTGTGAGACTCGAAGGCATTCACTTGATGATCAATGAACCCTGAGAGTAGAACTGAAATCGTTTCAGTCCACTGAAAGGAGTTTCAGTGAGATCTCAATATGTCTCACAAACAGTTAGAATAGAACCTACGGGATCACACACATAGAGGATTTAATTAGTCAGACTATCATAATTGTGATTTAGAATCTCAATTGAAGTCAATTATTAATATAATTGGTGATTGAATTAATCCACTAAGTATTAGTGAGTTAATGGAAGAAGAATTAAGTGGAATTGATTGCAATTGGGCTGAATTAATGAGCTAAATCAAATTGGGTTCGACCCAAATTGATTTGGATTCATGATTGGGTCAATTTGATTAAACCAAGGTTTATGCGGATTTTAAAGACCACATGTCGTCGTAGGATGAATATGACTTAGGTCATGTTCATACTATGCAGACTTTAAAGTCCCTATGTCATCGTATGTTGCCCAGATAGACAACCCAAGAGGGGGGGTGAATTGGGTTTTAAAATAATTTTGCAATTAAAACGTTTGAGGATGACTAATTAATACTTTTGCAAGATGATTAATTAGTTGCTATGTGCTGTGAGTGAAATGAGAGTGAGAGAGAGAGACACAAGCAATCACAAACACAATGTTTATAGTGGTTCGGAGCTAACCCTTGCTCCTACGTCCACTCCCCAAGTCTCACTTGGGAATTCACTATAACCCCTTGGATTACAGCCGATTGTTTTACAAGCTCACAACCCAACTTGTTGTTTTACGAGCTCACAACGAACTCGGTCGGTTTTCCCAGGCTCACCGACTAGAACCACCCCGATTATTTTTCCGGGATCACAATCGAACCCTTACACGTTGGTTTTACCCTCGGCTCACCAACCAACCTCTACACTCTTGATTCAATCCCCTGATTGAATCAAGCAAAGACAAGATGGAAAGAACAAGGACAAACAGAAAAACAGAGCTTCTAAAAAGCAGATATACAGCAATATAAACTAGAGAGAAGTTAAGAGCCCTCAAACACTTTTGAGTTGGAGTAGAGAAGGGCTTCTTGAACTGTGAGTCTCCTCTTGAATGTCTGGTCGACTTGAAGGCAGGAGGAGACTTCTTTAAATGCTGGGAAGAGGTAGCTGGATGGAGTTAATGGCGCTCTTCCTTCTTTTCTATTGAAAACCAGTTGGCAGAGATAGGATGCTTGATTTCTTTGAGTGGAATGGTGCTTCTCTGCCTTGCTACAGTCCTCTGTGGCTATTTAAGCCATCCCCCACGGAAACTAGCCGTTAGACACCTTTTTCTGCCCGTTCTGCACACTCTGCACATCCTGACAATATGTCCGTTGGGGTCGGAGTCGACTCGCGCGATCTGGAGTCGACTCGGCTGTAGCGGGAGTCGACTCATGCTTTTCTGGAGTCGGCTCGGCAACTGTTCCGGATTTGAATTAAAGTGACCTCCGCGACTGGGAGTCGACTCGACTTAACCCGGAGTCGACTCGCCAACTTCTGGAGCTGACTTGCCATTTTCGGAGTCGGCTCATCCCATGAAGTCCATGGAGCTAATTTTTCAACTTGGCCCACTCGAGTCGACTCGACAATCCTGGGAGTCGACTCGGCGCTCAGAGCCCGAACTCCCGATCTTCTGTCTTTTGGCTCGTCCAGTCTTGGAGTCGACTCGAACTGTTCCGGAGTCGACTCGGCTCTCAGTTTCCGAAACACAGCCTTCTGCCTTTTTGATGTAGCGCTGCCTTGGAGTCGACTCGAGCTGTCTGGGAGTCGACTCGGCTCCCAGAGACAATAATTCGGTCTTCTGTCTTTTTGGGGTCGCGCTGTCTCGGAGTCGACTCGCGCATTGCGGGAGTCGACTCGGATCTCAGAGTCCGAAAACTGCTCTCTGACTTTTGCCTTGTGTACCACTGAGAGTCGACCTGCCAACCATCGGAGTCGACTCGCGTTCCATAGGAGTCGACTCGAATCTCAGGGTCGAAAATTGCTCTCTGACTTTTCTGTCTGTAACTCCTTGGAGTCGACTCATACTACTCCGGAGTCGACTCGGTAATCATCGGAGTCGACTCGCGCACTTCAGGAGTCGACTCGCTGACAGGTTTTGAGTTGAGTCTTTCTATTCGTCTGTCAGTTCTCAGTCGGAGTCGACTTGTAATGATCCGGAGTCGACTCGAGCCCGTGCCAGTAATTCTGATACGCTTGGAGTCGACTCGTAATATCCCGGAGTCGACTCGAGTCTCAGACTTTGGTTCAAACTGACTTCTTAACTTATCCAAAATATCTTGAACCAAGTCTAAAAACACTTAGATAAGATTTTCACTGAAACACTCAATTGAATTCATTAGTAAACAAAAGATATACTCAAATGCTTTGAGCTCATCAAAATCAAATAGGGTTTTAATCAATCACTCCACAATCTCTCCCTTTTTGATGATGACAAAACATTGAGTATATGTAAAGTGAATTTCTCAATAAACAAGGAAATGAAATCTATAAATGAATTCAAGTGTCTGGTTTTTTAATTTATCCAAACTTGAAAGGTGTGAAACAATAAATTTTGGAGTTAAAGCTCCCCCTTTCATTTGGAATTATATAAGCCTTCATGTCATGCACTCAAATGTTTGGCTTATATATATTTAATGATTTGACTTTCTTAAAAATTCAGATTCTCCCCCTCAACATATGCATTCTACTTTGTTTTGATTCTCTGAATTTCCTTTTAATGCATTGAAGTTTTTGAACTGAAATTTTTGGTTTTTAGAGGGAAAATCTGTCAATTTGTTCTTGAGTAGGATTCAACTAATCTCCGAATATCCCTTGAATAGATTCTGGAGATTACTCCATTAGGAGCCCCAACAGAGAGATAATGAGCCTCGAGGTACCAAATCCACTAAGAACAAATTATGTTTTAATTTTTGATTTCTTTTATGTTGATTCCATTTACATATCTATTAAATATTTCTCTCCCTTTTTGTCATCGTATCAAAAAGGAAGTGAGTATAACACGCAATCATTTAGAGAGCAAATTGCACAAAATTGAAGAGAATATGTCTACTCATTGTATTGATGTGTATGTAAATACATTTGTGAATACAATAAGTAAAGCAAAAAGAATACATGTCAAAATATAAAAAGATATCTAAGGCTTCCTCGAGGAGGATGCGGCTCCCCGGGGCATGCGCTCTGCAAGTAGTGTGACTGCATTGGTGACGTGCTCGAGCTGTCGGATAATGGCCGAGGTGGCCCTGCTATGTGTCGTATCGAGCTCGGTCACCGACTGCTGAAGTGTGTCAAGCTTGGCGATGAGCACATTCGCCAAGCGCTCGGCCCCCTGGGTAGTGGTGCCCATGTCGTGTCGCATGTCATCGCGCATCTTCCGAGTGGTGCTCGTGACTTCGCTCATGCTGTGGAACTGGGCTTGGATCAGGAACCTTACATTGTAGATCTCTTCCCGCACATGGGCCGTCATCTCAGCCACGGCTGACAGGGAAGGGACCAACGCTGAAGAAGGTGCAGGAGAAGGAGCAGGCACTGAACCCCGGAGCTCCCTAAGTAGGTCGTCCCGGAGATCTCTAACTATCTCCTGCCGCAACTCCCGGAGCTGCTCAGGAGCGATCCGGACCTCCATGGGCTGAGTAGGTGGAGCTGAGGAGGAGGGTCCGGCTGAGGTGGTGGGAGCAGAAGTGGAGGGAAAGGTAGGATAGTCTGAGTTTGGGTCAGGACTGGGGGAAGGTCTGGTGGTATGTGTGGAGGTGGATGATTTCCTAACCCAGGTTCCCTCGACCTTCCGAAACCCCATCCTGTGTAGGGTTCCCGGACGCATGCGATCTGTCCATCGCAATGCGCGAGAGGGTTCCCCCTCAGGAATGGGAATCTCGGCCTCCCTAAATAGAAGAGTGAACATCATGCCATAGGGGAGGGTGAGCCTAGGTCTATCTAGTGGCTCACATAGGTATCTATACATCATCTTGGGAAAGTTGATTGGGGTGTCCTGGAGGATGTAGAACATAAGAGCTAAGTCTCTCTCAGATACAAAATCGAAGCGGCCAGTCTTCGGAAAGAGGGACCTAGAGATGATACTCAAGAGGAGCCGCATCTCAACTGAAAGTGAGCTAGCGGACACCTCATATAAGGGGGACTGAGGTGGATGTCCTAGAATGGCCGTAAGGGCCTCAGTCCTATCCTCGGGGTGTGTGGGAGCCACCCCTACTTGTGGAAGATGGAGGACCTGAGCAATGATATCCTCCGAAATGAACAATGGGACACCGGCTACCGTGCCCTCGATACCCCCATTGCCCCTATGTACAGTACCGTAGAACTCCCTAACTAGGCCAGGGTATGTGGGGAGATCTAGGGAACAAAAATACTCTAAGCCCTGGGCCCGCAGTCTCTCTCCTATAGTAAAGCCCTCCCGGAAGAGATAGTCGAAATCGACGTATCTCCCGGTGGAGACCGCCTTCCCGGCGCACGGCCTCGAGGGAACCTCCCTCGGCGGGGAACGAGCCGGAGGTTGTGGCCTCGCGGGATCGTTCCGAGCCTTGGAACGCCGCTCGGCACCGGTTGCGGGTTGGGGTCTCTTCCGGACAACGGCTTTACGAGGCATTTTGACCTAGGGAAGAGGAAGGAACCTAAAGAAGCGAGGAAGATGGACGGGAAAAACCTTAAGGTCGGCCGGAGACGCTCTGGGAGTCGGCTCTAGGGCTTGTGAACAGTGGCGGCGGTGAATAGAAGTGTTGAGTAAACGATGAAGTTAGGGTTAAAAAATCGGATCCCGACTGCGAGTCGACTCCTCTGAGTTGCGAGTCGACTCGACCTCGAGTCGACTCCAAAGTATGCGCGAGTCGACTCTCCTTATGCGCCTATTGACCTCGAGTCGACTCCCGACTGAATGCGAGTCGACTCCCCCTCTGCTGCCATCGATCTCGAGTCGACTCCCGTAAATGTGCGAGTCGACTCCCCGTTACGAGCCGACTCTGAAACTTGCTCGAGTCGTCTCGAACTCTGGCACGCACCTAAAAATCATGCTATGTTCGTGCCGAATGAGGGAAAATCACTAAGTTATGATCTGATTTGATGATCATTGTAAAGAAACTCTAAATTAGCCACAATCTAATCATCAAAATCAATGAACTAGTGGAAAATACCACTAGGATGGATCAATCACTCCCAATCCCCTCCTAAGCACACTAAATCTCTCTTCACTTAAGGGTTTTGTAAAAATGTCAGCTAATTGATCATCAGTGTAAACAAATTGAAGTGTCACATTACCATTCAGTACATGATCTCTTATGAAGTGATGTCTTATCTCAATATGTTTAGTTCTTGAATGCTGAATTGAATTTTTAGTTAGATTAATGGCACTTGTATTATCACAATTAATGGAAATTTTATCTTGTTTAATGCCATAATCTTCCAATTGTTGTTTGATCCACAAGATTTGAGCACAACAACTCCCGGCTGCAACATATTCAGCTTCAGCAGTAGATAATGCAACCGAGTTTTGTTTCTTGCTAAACCATGAGATTAAGTTTTCTCCTAGGAATTGACATGACCCGCTGGTGCTTTTTCTATCAAGTTTACATCCAGCAAAGTCTGAATCTGTGTATCCTATTAAGTTTAGGCTAGATTCTTTAGAATACCATAACCCTATATTCTTTGTTCCCATTAGGTATTTAAAGATTCTCTTGACTGCAATTAGATGAGATTTCTTAGGATTAGACTGATATCTAGCACACATGCAAACACTAAACATGATATCAGGTCTACTTGCAGTAAGATACAATAAAGATCCTATCATACCTCTATATAGTTTCTGATCTACAGATTTACCTGATTCATCTTGGTCTAATTTGCATGATGAGCTCATGGGGGTGCTGATTGACTTGTTCCCCTCCATATCAAACTTCTTAAGCATCTCCTTGATGTATTTAGCTTGATTGATGAAGATGCCTTCTTCAGATTGTTTGATTTGAAGTCCGAGGAAATAATTCAGCTCTCCCATCATGCTCATTTCAAATTCACTCTGCATCAAGTCAGCAAATTCTTCGCAGAGGCGATTGTTACTAGCACCGAAAATAATATCATCAACATAAATCTGCACTAACAACATATCTTTGTTTTTCTTCTTTAGAAACAATGTTGTATCTACATTACCCCTAGAAAACTCATGTTCTAATAGGAATTTGCTAAGCCTCTCATACCATGCTCTAGGTGCTTGTTTCAAACCATAAAGTGCCTTGTTCAATTTATATACATGATTAGGGTATTGATGATTTTCAAAACCAGGAGGTTGTTCTACATATACCTCCTCATTAATATACCCATTTAAGAATGCACTTTTTACATCCATTTGAAATAATTTGAAGTCCTTAGAGCATGCAAATGCTAGTAAAAGTCTAATTGCCTCAAGTCTAGCTACAGGAGCAAAGGTTTCATCAAAATCTATACCTTCTTCTTGATTATAACCCTTTGCTACTAGTCTAGCCTTATTCCTTATTACAATTCCAATTTCATCAAGTTTATTTTTATAAATCCATTTGGTACCTATAATTGAATATTCAGTAGGTCTTTCAACTAGATTCCATACTTTGTTTCTAGTAAATTGGTTTAATTCTTCTTGCATTGCATTTATCCAATTTACATCTTTTTCAGCTTCTTCTATGTGTTTGGGCTCAAAATGTGAAACGAAAGCTAGATGATTGTTTAAGTTCCTAAGAGATGCTCTAGTCCTAACAGGTTGAGATGGATCATCTAGAATTAATTCCTTAGGATGCCCGTGAGCAAACCTCCAAGCCTTAGTCAGCCCATGATCCATAATAGCCTCTTGGCTTGATGATGCATTTCCAATTAATTTTTGATTATCATCTTGTAATGTCATCTCATCTATCTTCTCTTCAAGAATTTCACCATCATCATCAAAATTAACTCTCTTGCTAGAAGAGATATCACTAAAATCATCAAAAACAACATGTATGGATTCTTCTATAACTAGGGTTCTTTTATTAAAGATTCTATAGGCTTTACTAGTTGTGAAGTACCCCAAGAATATACCCTCATCAGATTTAGAGTCAAATTTTCCTAGATTATCTTTTCTATTATTATGAACAAAATACCTACATCCAAAAATATGAAAATAGTTCACTTTTGGTTTTCTGTTTTTTCAAAGTTCATAAGGTGTTTTCTTTATGATGGGTCTTAATAAAACTCTATTTAATATATGACAAGAAGTATTGACGGCTTCTCCCCAAAAGTACTTAGGGAGGTTACTTTCACACAATATAGTTCTAGCCATTTCCTCTAGAGTTCTATTTTTCCTCTCCACAACTCCATTTTGTTGTGGTGTCCTAGGTGCAAAAAAATTGTGTGTTATTCCCTTTTTACTACAAAACTCATCAAATAAATGATTTTCAAATTCGGTACCATGGTCACTTCTAATAGCTATTACTGAAGTATCTCTAGCATTTGTTACTTCTTTATGAAATTTCTTGAAAATTGAAAATGCTTGATCCTTATGGCCTAAGAACATGACCCAAGTATATCTAGAATAATCATCTACGATAACTAGACCATATTTATTTCCACCTAGACTTGTGGTTCTAGTTGGTCCGAATAGGTCCATGTGTAGTAGTTCTAGAGGTCTAGAGGTAGAGACACAATTTATAGATTTAAAGGAGTTCCTTGATTGTTTGCCAAATTGACATGCTTCACATATTTTATTCTTTTCAAACTTTAATTTTGGCAAACCTATCACAGAATCTCTTTTAACTAGTTTAGATATGGTGTCCATGCTTGCATGACCTAACTTACGGTGCCATAACCAACTAGCATCATTATCCTTAGTTTCATTAACAACTAAACATGGGTTGTGTTTGGCAAGATCCTCAAGGTCTACAACATACACATTTCCACGTCTTATTCCTTTAAAAACTAAACTATTGTCATTTGGGTTTGTTATGATGCATAGTGATGGTTTAAACATAACATTATAACCTCTATCACATAATTGACTAATGCTTAATAAATTATGCTTAAGACCATCAACATATCGAACATTATCAATAAAAGTTGAAGGAGTAATTTGTACTTTACCTATACCAATGATGTGACCTTGGTTATTGTCTCCAAAAGTCACAACACCTCCCTTCTTAGCTTCAAGGGTGAAGAATTGATCCTTGTCACCCGTCATGTGTCTTGAACAGCCACTATCCAAGTACCACAATTTTTGTCGACCTTGGCTGCAAGACACTCCTACACAAGCAAATCATATAATCTTAGGTACCCAAGTTTTCTTGGGTCCTTCATGGTTAGTAATGTTGGTTCCTTTTGGAACCCAAACCCTCTTAATTTTTCTTTTAGTTTTCCCTTTCCTATAATTACACACATTTGCTTTATGTCCTAAAGTTCCACAACAAAAGCAGGTTATTTTCTTAGTTTTACTTTCCCCTGCTTTAACAAAGAAGTTACTAAGAAGTTTTTGCTTATGTTTAGGTTTATACCCTAAACCCGCTTTATTGAATACCGCTCGTTGACTATTAAGTATCATATTCAATTTTTCAGAACTATATGTAAATTTTTCAACCAAGGGTTTGTATTTTTCAAGTTCTTTAGTTAGTGTTTGTTTTTCTGTTTTTAGATCATTTAGTTCTTTTGTGAGACTCTCATTTATATGTTTATTGTTTTTGGATTCTAATGTTTCTTTGTTCAGCCTTTCATTTTCTTTAGTTAAGGTATTATTCTTTTGTATCAAGATTTGGTTACTTGTTTTAAGTTCTGCATTTTCTTAGATAAGAACATCTTTATCCTTAACTAATGAATCATACTTACGGAGATGAGTTTGGTTAGTTACTTTTAGTTCTTTGTTTTTAACGTTTATTGTTTTGTATTCATCCATTAATTCATTGAAAGCATCATATAATTCATCGAAAGTAAAATCTAAATGTGATGCGGATGTTACCTCATTTTCATTGGCCATGAAGCAGAAATTGGCCTTTTCTCCTTGTTCCTCATCCGATGATAATGATGATGTGTCGGAGTCCGATAGGGTGGTGACAAGGGCTTTCTTCTTCTTGTACTTGCTCCCCTTCTTCAGTAAAGGACACTCAGCTCTGATGTGTCCCGGCTTCTTGCACTCATAACATCCAATCCCCTCATTTTTTCTTTCCTTACCTTTATCCTTTCGATAGAAATTTGAGGGGCCTCTCCTTTGATGAAAGGACTTCTTTTGGTTGATGAATCTTCTGAACTTACGTACGAGAAGAGCCTCATCATCCTCTCCCTCGTGATCTTCTTCTTCACTGCTGCTACTGCAAGACAAGTCTTTGTTAGATGATGTAGATTTGAGAGCTATTACCTTTTTCTTATGGGAGGACTCTTCTTCGCTGTGTTGCTTCATTGTTAGCTCGTGCGTCATTAGGGATCCAAGAAGCTCCTCAAGTGGTAGCTTGTTCAAGTCCTTGGCTTCTTGGATTGCCGTCACCTTGGCTTCCCATGACCTTGGTAGACAATGAAGAATCTTCCTGACAAGATTACTGTTAGTATAGTTTTTGCCAAGGCTTTTTAGGCCATTGACAATGTCAGTAAATCTAGTGAACATGCAAGTGATTGTTTCATTAGAATCCATCTTAAATAGTTCATACTTATGAACCAATATGTTTATTTTGGATTCTTTGACTTGATTCGTGCCCTCATGGGTTACTTCAAGTCTATCCCAAATCTCTTTTGCAGAATTGCAAGTAGAGACTCTATTGAATTCATTCCTATCTAATGCACAGTAAAGCACATTCATTGCTTTGGAATTGAGTTGTGCCTTTCTCATGTCATGGTCATCCCAATCCTTTTCGAGTTTGGGTACAGTGACACCCTCTACATAGATGGATGAGATGTATGGTCCATTTACTACAATGGTCCACATCTCATAGTCTTGGGCTTGGATAAATATTCTCATCCTAGCCTTCCAATATGAGTAGTCGGATCCATTAAAGAATGGGGGTCTTTGGGTGGACTGACCCTCAATGTGGGAAGATCCAAATGGGGTTGTCATTTTGATCTTTTACTCTTAGGGTAGAAGAGTTTAGGCTCTGATACCACTTGTTGCCCAGATAGACAACCCAAGAGGGGGGGTGAATTGGGTTTTAAAATAATTTTGCAATTAAAACGTTTGAGGATGACTAATTAATACTTTTGCAAGATGATTAATTAGTTGCTATGTGCTGTGAGTGAAATGAGAGTGAGAGAGAGAGACACAAGCAATCACAAACACAATATTTATAGTGGTTCGGAGCTAACCCTTGCTCCTACGTCCACTCCCCAAGTCTCACTTGGGAATTCACTATAACCCCTTGGATTACAGCCGGTTGTTTTACAAGCTCACAACCCAACTTGTTGTTTTACGAGCTCACAACGAACTCGGTCGGTTTTTCCAGGCTCACCGACTAGAACCACCCCGATTGTTTTCTCGGGATCACAATCGAACCCTTACACATTGGTTTTACCCTCGGCTCACCAACCAACCTCTACACTCTTGATTCAATCCCCTGATTGAATCAAGCAAAGACAAGATGGAAAGAACAAGGACAAACAGAAAAACAGAGCTTCTAAAAAGCAGATATACAGCAATATAAACTAGAGAGAAGTTAAGAGCCCTCAAACACTTTTGAGTTGGAGTAGAGAAGGGCTTCTTGAACTGTGAGTCTCCTCTTGAATGTCTGGTCGACTTGAAGGCAGGAGGAGACTTCTTTAAATGCTGGGAAGAGGTAGCTGGATGGAGTTAATGGCGCTCTTCCTTCTTTTCTGTTGAAAACCAGTTGGCAGAGATAGGATGCTTGATTTCTTTGAGTGGAATGGTGCTTCTCTGCCTTGCTACAGTCCTCTGTGGCTATTTAAGCCATCCCCCACGGAAACTAGCCGTTAGACACCTTTTTCTGCCCGTTCTGCACACTCTGCACATCCTGACAATATGTCCGTTGGGGTCGGAGTCGACTCGCGCGATCTGGAGTCGACTCGGCTGTAGCGGGAGTCGACTCATGCTTTTCTGGAGTCGGCTCGGCAACTGTTCCGAATTTGAATTAAAGTGACCTCCGCGACTGGGAGTCGACTCGACTTAACCCGGAGTCGACTCGCCAACTTCTGGAGCTGACTTGCCATTTTCGGAGTCGGCTCATCCCATGAAGTCCATGGAGCTAATTTTTCAACTTGGCCCACTCGAGTCGACTCGACAATCCTGGGAGTCGACTTGGCGCTCAGAGCCCGAACTCCCGATCTTCTGTCTTTTGGCTCGTCCAGTCTTGGAGTCGACTCGAACTGTTCCGGAGTCGACTCGGCTCTCAGTTTCCGAAACACAGCCTTCTGCCTTTTTGATGTAGCGCTGCCTTGGAGTCGACTCGAGCTGTCTGGGAGTCGACTCGGCTCCCAGAGACAATAATTCGGTCTTCTGTCTTTTTGGGGTCGCGCTGTCTCGGAGTCGACTCGCGCATTGCGGGAGTCGACTCGGATCTCAGAGTCCGAAAACTGCTATCTGACTTTTGCCTTGTGTACCACTGAGAGTCGACCTGCCAACCATCGGAGTCGACTCGCGTTCCACAGGAGTCGACTCGAATCTCAGGGTCGAAAATCGCTCTCTGACTTTTCTGTCTGTAACTCCTTGGAGTCGACTCATACTACTCCGGAGTCGACTCGGTAATCATCGGAGTCGACTCGCGCACTTCAGGAGTCGACTCGCTGACAGGTTTTGAGTTGAGTCTTTCTGTTCGTCTGTCAGTTCTCAGTCGGAGTCGACTCGTAATGATCCGGAGTCGACTCGAGCCCGTGCCAGTAATTCTGATACGCTTGGAGTCGACTCGTAATATCCCGGAGTCGACTCGAGTCTCAGACTTTGGTTCAAACTGACTTCTTAACTTATCCAAAATATCTTGAACCAAGTCTAGAAACACTTAGACAAGATTTTCACTGAAACACTCAATTGAATTCGTTAGTAAACAAAAGATATACTCAAATGCTTTGAGCTCATCAAAATCAAATAGGGTTTTAATCAATCACTCCACATCGTAGGATGCATGCTCCCAAATCAATTAATTCTCCTAATAAGATTAGGAGTCCTAATGTGATTAGAAAATTAATCAATTGATTAAGTGGACACATATCATGCATCTATGAGCACAAGGATTAGACACTTAGCATTAATCTAAGGGTGGGTTATAGTTCCATACTCCTAATAAGATTAGGAGAAGCCCTAAACCCAATTTATAAAAGGGGAGGCATGTGCATTGAATTCTTAATTCTAAACCCCCACGCCTCCTCTCTCCCTCTCTTCTGATGGAAAAAATTAATGTACTGGGGCCCACTAGAATTTACATCTGCGTGCGCTTTTGGATTTGGAAACGGCCGGGCGAACCAATTGTGGGAAAAATTAATGGCACGCGGTTCATTGAACCGCGTGCTCGTTTGAAATTGAAAACGCCCAACGGGCGTTTTCATTTGCATTAAATGGACACGCGGGCGCCCGCTGGCGCACGTTGCCCACGTTCGCGTGAAGAGCGCGGACGCGTCCGCCAAAAAGACCATTTTGCCCCTGCGTAAAACCCCTATATAAACCCCCTATTTCATCTCTTTTGAAACATGAAAAATTTAAGAAAAATAGTGGAAAAATTCTGAAAAAATTCTTCTTCCTCTTAGCCACTTCCGATTTTTTGTTTTTACATTTTTATTCAGTTTATTTTGTTCTTTTCATTCCATTCTTTGCTGGATCTGCAAGTCCGATCGGGTTCGCTTTGACTTCTTCCGAGACGTGCCGAAGAAGAAGTTGTAGGGTCGTCGTATCTCCGAGAAGGATTGCCGGGTGACCCGTACGTGGGGGCAAATACTTCTTTGGGACAGCGTCTACGCGCTTCGACCTACCTTCAATCAGGCTACTTTCTTCTACTTTTATTTTTAGTTTAATATTAGTAGATTTGTAGGATTTGAATTTCTATAATATAAATTTATTAAAAGCATAGATTTATTTTGTGCTAGAATAGATTTATTTTGCATTAAAATAGAATTATTTGGATGCCGAATAATATGCATGTATATTATTCCCTTTAAGATTTTTCATTAATTGAATTAATAGATTTATTGTTTATTTATATGATATATTGCTAACAATCCAAAGAAGCATATTTTTTTTTTGTTAGTAATATATAATTAATTAAATTCTTTATTACAATTGTGGCATATTAGATTTTAATTGCAATAATTATTTTTGCTAGCACATCATTAATAATAAATTATTCTAAAGAGTTAATAATTTGGTTAACCCCCAAGAGGTTTATTATACCTCCATTTGGACTCCTCAAGGAGTAATTTTCAGATCCCATTCAAATGGAAAATTCGGAAATTGGTTGATATATAATAATTAATCTATTGAATTGACTTATTAGATCTCAATCAATTATTTTAATAAAGGAATAAATCTTATAATTCATTGAATTGACTTATTAGATCTCAATCAATTATTCTAATAAAGAAATAAATCTTTTAATTTATTGAACTGACATCTTAATTACAATAATTGATTTGCTACAAAATTAGTAATTAATTATTCTAATAAGAAAATAAATCAATTCTACTATATATAATTTATTGAATTGATAAATTAGATTTCAATTACAATAATTGTTTTGCTAGAATTAAATTTAGTAATCAATTGTTACTAATTCAAAAAGATCAAACGAAAAAAAATTTCAAAAATTAGTTAATCCATTTAAATTTGCATTTAGGTTATTTTAAATATTGAATTTGTGTGATTTCTAGTGGTTATATCCACTAACTAATAGTGTCTAAGAAAAGCTTGTCAAAAAGGCATACGTGCCTAAGAAAGGCTGGTACTTAAGTGAGCCTAGTGCTCCACCACCGATCTGGAGCTGATCTGGCTATTAATTTTTTTGGATATATCTATTAGACATCCAAAGTTCAATATAAATATTAGTGCAATCTTTTGACATAGATTTTTTGCCTTCAATCAGGTTTCTATCTCTATTCTGTAACCCTGATCCTATGGCCTCAAACACTAGTGACCACCTTAGTGCCAAACCTGAAAAATTTGATGGCCATAACTTTAGGAGGTGGCAGAACTAAATGCGGTTCTGGCTCACCACATTAGGGTTAATCTCAGCCATAGGTGAAAGTACTACCGAAGTTGATCATGGGTCCAACCCAACTACCTCTTCCAATACTGAACATTCTGCCTCCACTGGCACACCCTCTAGGACACCTGATGAGATAGATTATCATTGTACCCATAGAATCCTAGGTGCTCTTTCTGAGAGGCTGTATGATATCTATTACACAGCCAAGAGTGCCAAAGAACTCTGGGACACCCTAGATAGCAAATATGGTCTTGATGATGCTGGGGTAAAGAGGTTCAAGGCCTCCGACTTCAATAAGTTTAGGATGGTGGACTCAAAGCCTATGAATAACCAAATTCATGAATTTGAAACCCTGATCCACCAGCTTAGGGCTAATGGAACCAATTTGGATGAATCATTCCAGGTAGCCTGTCTGATAGATAAACTACCTACTTTCTGGTCTGATTTTGCTAAGACCCTGAGCCATACCCAAGGAGTTCTCACCCTAACCCAAGTCTTAAACTCCATTAGGATTGAAGAGCAGCATAGGCTCAGAAATAATACCTCTACTGGACCCAAGAATAATGCATATAATATAGAGGCCCCTCCTAAGAAAAATCAAAACTGACCATTCCGTAAGAATTTCAAAAAGAAACCCTACAACCCTAGAAACCCTAATCATAATTACAATAGGATACCTATTCAATCCCAGGAGCAGAGGAAGAAGAAAGAGGAAGGTGGTGCTCGTTTCTGTTAGGTGTGTGGTCGGACCAACCATTTGTCTCCACAGTGCTTCTATAAGAAGACTGCACCTCTTCAATCTAAGAAGAAGGGTCCACACACATCCAGTGCTCAAGTCAACATGGTGACTTCCGGCGCTGGCTCCTTTGAGACAGCTTTCAGGTCTGTTTCCTTCACTCCTGAAGTTAACATGACTTTACAAGCACTAGATTGGTGGATTGATACCGGAGCTGGTATTTATATTTGTTCGGATCGTTCCTGGTTTTCTTCTTACCAGATCTCAAGTGGAGGAGCTGTGATCATGGCAAACAGCTCGGAGGCGCGTGTGTTAGGAGTAGGACGTGTGGACTTAAAGCTTACCTCTGGAAAAGTCCTGTCACTGCACGGCGTCCAACATGTTCCAGTTGTTAGGAGAAACCTCATTAGTGGTTCTTTGCTTGTCCAGCAAGGCTTTCGTCTTGTTTTTGAGTCCAATAAGGTTGTAATTTCTCATGGTGTTATATTTATTGGAAAAGGATTCCTTAGTGAAGGATTGTTCAAATTGAATGTAATAGCTCCTTCAATAAATGAAAATCCTTTGATTATGAATATAGAGCCTCCTTCTATTTGGCATGGTAGATTAGGTCATGTAAATTATAATTCAATTAAGCAACTTATGAACCTAAATCTAATACCAAAAAGTGATCTTAAGAACCATGAGAAATGTCAAATTTGTGTAGAAGCTAAACTCCCTAGGAAGCCTTTTAAATCCGTTAATAGGGATTCAGATCTATTAGAATTGATCCATAGTGATGTTTGTGACTCTGGTAGAACTTCTAGAGGAGGTAACAAATATTTTGTGACCTTCATAGATGATCTATCCAAATTCTGTTATATCTATCTAATTAAAACCAAGGATGAGGTGCTCAGCAAATTTAAAATATTTAAGATCGAAGCTGAGAACCAACAAGAAAAGAAAATTAAAATTCTTAGATCAGATCGAGGAGGTAAATATACATCCAATGATATAACTCAATTTTGTGAAGATCATGGAATCATTCATGAAGTGACTGCATCCTATTCTCCCCAATCAAATGGAGTAGCAGAAAGGAAGAATAGGACTTTAATGGATATGGTGAACTCCATGCTTATAAGCTCAGGAGTGCCAGAAAATTTGTGGGGGGAAGCTCTTGTTTCAGCCTGTTATATTCTTAATAGGATTCCCTCTAAAAATAATGATCTAACCCCATATGAAGTTTGGAAACATAGAAAACCTAATCTTAGCTATTTAAAAGTGTGGGGGTGCTTGGCAAAAGTAAAAATACCTGATTTTAAGAGAAAGAAAATAGGGCCTAAAACAGTGGATGCCATATTCATAGGTAATGCAGCCAATAGTAATGCCAATAGATTTCTGGTGATAAGTTCAGAAGTAAATGATATTAGTAACAACACTATCATAGAAGCCAGAGATGCAACATATTTTGAAGACACCTTTCCACTTAAGACTAGAGTAGATAGCGGTATAGCTGTAGCTCTAGTAGAATAAGGACAAGAGAAATAGAAGTAGAAGCAAAACCTAGGAGGAGTAAAAGATACAGGGTAGAGAAAACATTTGGAGATGATTTTTATACCTTCCTAATAGAAGACTCTCCAACTACCTTTGAGGACGCAATGAAATCTTTGGATTCACCTTTTTGGAGAGAAGCTGTGAACAATGAGATGCAATCAATTATCCAAAACCATACTTGGGAATTGACAGATCTTCCTCATAGTTGTAAAACAATAGGATGCAAATGGATCTTTAAGAAGAAACTTAGGCCTGATGGCTCTGTAGATAAATTTAAGGCTAGATTAGTTGCCAAGGGTTTTACTCAGAGACCTGGTGTAGATTTTTTTGATGTTTATGCACCTGTAGCTAGGATTACTACTATTAGGGTCCTTATAGCATTAGCCTTCATTCATAAATTAGTGATTCGTCAGATGGATGTTAAGACAGCTTTTCTAAATGGAGACTTAAATGAAGAAATTTATATGGACCAGCCAGAGGGATTTAAAACCCCAAGCCAAGAAAATAAAGTTTGCAGACTAGTCAGATCTCTTTATGGTCTTAAACAAGCAACCAAGCAATGGCACTTAAAATTTGATGAAACCATAATGACATTTGGATTTGAAATCAATAGCACAGACGAATGTGTATATCATAAGAGAGTTGGACACAAATTTGTGATCTTGTGCCTTTATATAGATAATATACTGATCTTTGGGACAGATCTTCAGATAATTGATGAAGTAAAACAATTTTTAAGTCATAAATTTGATATGAAAGACTTGGGACAAGCTGACTCAATTTTAAATACCAAAATAATTAGAAGTGCAAAAAGTATTGAGTTATTCCAAAGTCATTATGTTGACAAGATACTTAATAAATTTAATTATTCCGATTGTCAGCATGTCTCTACTCCATTTGATCCCTCTACTCATCTTAAGAAGAACTTAGGAACTCCTGTCCTTCAAAGCCTATATGCTCAAATCATAGGCTCACTAGGATTCCTAACAAACTACACCAGGCCAGACATAGCATATGCTGTAAATAGACTTAGTAGATATACTATTAATCCAAATAGAGATCACTGGACAGCATTAGAGAGAATTCTTAGGTATCTTAAGGGTACCAAGTCCTATAGTTTGCACTTTAGTGGGTTTCCTGCCGTTCTAGAAGGCTATAGTGATGCCAACTGGATCAGCGATACCTTAGATGTTAAATCCACCACAGGATACGTCTTTCTTCTAGGAGGTGCTGCTGTGTCTTGAAAATCTACTAAACAAACCTTAATATCTAGGAGTACCATGGAGTCTGAACTGATAGCTTTAGACACTACTAGCACTGAGGCTGAGTGGCTCAGAGATATACTAATAGACCTTCCTGTAGATGAGTCACCTTTACCACCTGTCTCCTTACATTGTGACTGTAAATCTGCAATAGATAAGTGTAACCAAGAAAATGCCAATGTAAAAATGAACAGGCACTTAAAAGTGCGTCATAAATCATTAAGATATAAATTGAAAAATAATGAACAGGCCTTAAATTTTGTTAAATCAGAAAATAACTTGGCTGATCAGCTTACTAAAGGCTTGTCTAGAACAGTAGTTCTAGAGTCGTCGAGGGGGATGGGGCTTAGCCCATAAAGATAGATCACCACGGTGGGAACCCAACCTTAAAAGGTTCAATGGGTAGAAACAAACCAGAGTGTGACTAAGAGGAGCACTATTTCATGTTTTCCTCATCCCTATGGCGCTAGTGCTCATAAAAGCAAGCGGTAGGATGAGTTCGTTTGTATAACTCTTAATGAGTCCGAGACCCAAGAGGCAGGAGCTTCCTTGCTAGCTTCCTTATTAGGACTCACCTATATGTGCAGTCGTGAGGCCGCGATTATGGGAAATGGGCGATTCCCTAAAAAGCACATGATAGATATCTGCGCATGGCCATAACAGCGCAACCCGCTTAGAACCCAGATCGGGCTATATTATGTGTGTTGTTGATTTAATCTGAGCCATGGACCGAGGTTCAAGGTTAAGACCACCTTGGCTCCACAGATGTAATCAATTGTCACTAAGTGAAGGTTCAAACCGAAAGGTACCTACACCTATTACATAATATAAGATATCCAGCATTTTGTTTTGATTTTAAAATTATTTAAAAATTAATTTTTGTGGGGGATTGATGGAAAAAATTAATGTACTGGGGCCCACTAGAATTTACATCCGCGTGCGCTTTTGGATTTGGAAACGGCCGGGCGAACCAATTGTGGGAAAAATTAATGGCACGCGGTTCATTGAACCGCGTGCTCGTTTGAAATTGAAAATGCCCAACGAGCGTTTTCATTTGCATTAAATGGACACGCGGGCGCCCGCTGGCGTACGTTGCCCACGTTCGCGTGAAGAGCGCGGACACGTCCGCGGAAGGCGCGGATGCGTCCGCCAAAAAGACCATTTTGCCCCTGCGTAAAACCCCTATATAAACCCCCTATTTCATATCTTTTGAAACATGAAAAATTTAAGAAAAATAGTGGAAAAATTCTGAAGAAATTCTTCTTCCTCTTAGCCACTTTCGATTTTTGTTTTTACATTTTTATTCAGTTTATTTTGTTCTTTTCATTCCGTTCTTTGCTGGATTTGCAAGTCCGATCGGGTTCGCTTTGACTTCTTCCGAGACGTGCCGAAGAAGAAGTTGTAGGATCGTCGTATCTCCGAGAAGGATTGCCGGGTGACCCGTACGTGGGGGCAAATACTTCTTTGGGACAGCGTCTACGCGCTTCGACCTACCTTCAATCAGGCAACTTTTTTCTACTTTTATTTTTAGTTTAATATTAGTAGATTTGTAGGATTTGAATTTCTATAAAATAAATTTATTGAAAGCATAGATTTATTTTGTGCTAGAATAGATTTATTTTGCATTAAAATAGAATTATTTGGATGCCGAATAATATGCATGTATATTATTCCCTTTAAGATTTTCCATTAATTGAATTAATAGATTTATTGTTTATTTATATGATATATTGCTAACAATCCAAAGAAGTATATTTTTTTTTGTTAGTAATATATAATTAATTAAATTCTTTATTACAATTGTGGCATATTAGATTTTAATTGCAATAATTATTTTTGCTAGCACATCATTAATAATAAATTATTCCAAAGAGTTAATAATTTGGTTAACCTCCAAGAGGTTTATTATACCTCCATTTGGACTCCTCAAGGAGTAATTTTCAGATCCCATTCAAACGAGAAATTTGGAAATTGGTTGATATATAATAATTAATCTATTGAATTGACTTATTAGATCTTGTTGCCCAGAGATGGTCACCCAAGAGGGGGGTGAATTGGGTGTTTTAAAACTTTTTGCCTAATTAAAAATAAAATACACAAATGTATGAACTAAAGTAAAGATAGAGGTATGAGAACAATCAATCGCAAACACAAGGTTTTATAGTGGTTCGGAGCTTCCACTGCTCCTACATCCACTCCCCAAAGCACCTTTGGAAATTTCCACTATAATCCAAGATTACAATCCGGTAGTTTTGCGAGTGCACTACCCAACTCGTTGTTTTACACCGGGCTAACAACGAACCCTATAACCCCCAATTTCACCTAGGCTTGGGATGCCTTTCCCTTGTTCCAAGTTCCTTGACTGGAACAAGCACAATATTGAAAAAGTTTTACAAGGATTTAAAAGCTCTCAAGAAGCAAATAAAACAGTGAGAAATAATAGAACCCGGAAGAACCCTTTTAGCCGTTGGAAGCGTGGGAAATGGTGGTTCTTCCGATGTGGATCGCGTTGGCTTGAATGTGAGCTTTGAATGCCTAGCGGAAGAGAGTAGTTGAGCACGAAATCACTTGGAAAGCTTGAAGGCACTTGATTTCTTCACTTAAATGCACTAACTCCCTTGAACCTCTTTTTCTTTCTTCTCTCTTGAATGATCTTGTGTTGGGTTGGTGAGAAGTTGTTGGAAAGCACTTAAGAGCTCCCTTTTATAGCCCAAAAAGCAAATATAGCCGTTAGAGATAAAGTTAAGGGAGTTTGAAATTCAAACCAAACCTGAAAAAGTTGTCAGTCGCGTCCCAGGCGCTTCGGAGACGTCTCCGCTTCAACGCGAGACGTCTCGGCTGTAAGATTTTACTTTTGACGTTGTTTGGGGTCGACTCGGCGCTTTACGGGGACGACTCCGATGATGAACGGTTTGAATTCTTATTTTTCTATTTTTCTGAGAGGGTCGCCTCGGCACTTTACAGGGACATCTCGGCTTGTTTGCGCTTTTTGCATGGGGACGACTCCGCTGCCTTGGGGACGACTCCGCCGTTATATCTCCGAAAAACAAGTCTTCTGGAATTCTCTGAGAGAGTTGACTCTGCTCTTTCAGGGGACGTCTCCGCTGCCTTATCACCGAAAAAGACATCCTCTGGAATACCCTGAGAGAGTCGACTCCGCACTCTCTGGGGACGACTCGGAAACTCAGCTTTTACTTGCGGGGACGACTCCGCGTACTGTGGAGACGGCTCGCGCGCATCTCTTGAAATCGGCCTTTCTGCCGCCACTGAGAGAGTCGACTCCGCTTCTGAGAAAGTCGACTCCGACCCTGCGAGACACCTCGCCAGGTGCCGGGGACGTCTCCAAACGTGCCAGTTCTTCCTGTTTGTGCCAGAGACGTCTCTGGAACAAACCGGAGACGTCTCGGCTGTCCCTAATCTGTTTTCTTCATCTCAAAAATTCTTCAATAAATTCATAAAAATTATGGGAACTTGCCTAGACATTTCTTAACAATATTCTTAATTAAACACATGAAATCCTCAAGTAAATTGTTAAGATAAATGGAATTATACTCTAGTGTTTTGTATTCATCAAAATCCATTAGGGGGTCAACAATCTCCCCCTTTTTGATGATGACAAAACACTGAGTATATGCAAAATTCGAAATTTAAACATATACACAGTATTTGATCAGATGTACAAGTATAATGTTTTGATTAGAGCTAGATACAGTGTGCATAATTCAAAATAGTCAATTTTCAGTTCTATCCTTATGCATAAGATTGATCTTAATAGCTCTTAAGCAATTTTAGCATATCAACTGAATTTGAATCAAGTTAAAATGAAATATTGGTGCTAAAGATAATTGAAAGCTAAGTTCTTTTTGACTCCCCCTTTCTTTTCCAGAAGGGTAATTATCTTAAAGCCAATATTCTTCAATTTTATCTTTTCTAATTCAACTTTAAGTATGAGTGTAAATTTTGCATTCCATATTCAGGTTCTACTCCATATATAAGTTCTATATATCTACTCCCCCTTTTTGTCATCAACAATGAAGGGAACAAATTATACGTAGGTACTTAAAGCACAATTCCTAGGGGAATTCAGCATATTACAATGAACCACTCAAGGATATTCAAGTTATGCTCCCTCTGTCTATTGTTTTATTAATGAATTCAGAATTCATTTCACTCCCCCTTTGATATTCAGGTTGTGCTCCCCCTGTTTCATATGCATTGATAAGTTGTGTCAAATTTGAACACTTAAGGTATGTTATGAGATTTTTATGGCACAACACAGATTTACATACACAAGGTTTCAAAAGGAATTGTATGTCATTCATTGTAAACATTTGAAGTCATTACAAGGTTAAAATGGAAATCATTACAAGTATTGATTCCTAATACAAAAGAAGTTTCAAAATGAGCCTAGGGTTTTACAAAAACAGATGAACTCTAGATGTCTACAAAATATCCCTCATCGGCGACGTTGCTCATAAGCCCTAGCAGCTGCATCTATAAATGCATTAATTGAGTCCAGTAGAGTTTTGAACTGCTCTCCTTGAGATTGATGGAAGGCTGCCACTAGTGCTTCAAATTCAATGCTTGCCCTTTCAATTCTTCCTCTAAGTTGGGCAGCCACGGTGCCCACATTGCCTCCAGGGCTTGTCAACTCTTGAAGACCATCTGAAATGTTCCTCAAGCTGTCTTGTAGCTCAATTGATCTGAAGGTTTGGGTGGCACTCACACTAACTAGTTCTTGCGCTGTAGCTTCTATCTGAGTTCTGATTTCCTTCAACTCTTGTAGAAGCCCTTCATGTGAGGCTCTGATAGGGGCCAACTCAGTAGAGATCATCGATCTCATTTCCTCCCTCATTTGCTGGCATATCACAGATGCTAAAGTGCGCATCTGTTCTTCTGATAGGGAGAAGGGCCCAGTGACTGTAGGAGGAGGTGGCATAGAGGTAGAAGGTCCAGCTGAGCTGGAGGGTATATCAGGGAAGTCCATGTGGCTGAGTGGAGGAGAGTGGTGGTCAGGCTCCTGATGTGGGATCTCAGGGTCTAAGATTTGAGCTTTTCTTTTTGGTACCTTAACCCATGACCCATCTACCTTGTAAAACTCCATTCTACGCATTGTGCTCTCATTATAATAGTCGGTGTTTCTCAAAGGTTTTGCAGGTTCATTTTCTGGAATGTGAACCTTAAAATGTTTGAATACTAGGGTAAAGATCATCCCATAGGGTATGCTAAACCTAGAATACCTATGACATATAGCAATGTAGTTCAACATAAGTCTAGGGAGGTTTAGGGGAATCCCTAGTAGGATGTGGTGCATGATAACTAGGTCTCGCTCCGAAACAAAATCGAAGCGACCGGTTTTTGGAAACAAGACCCGGTTGACAATACTCAAAAGTAGTCTCATTTCGGCATTTAGGTCTTGTGAGTTCACTACATCAAGAGGCCCGCAGTCCTCTCGTCCTAAAAGCAAGTTTAGGGCTATTTTCCTTTGGGGATGTGAGGTCGGAGCCTCACCGTCCTTAGGGATTTGCAAGACGCTAGATAGGACATCCTCATTAATCTCTACCAACGTCCTCCGGACATGTGCAGTGTACCCTAAGTCCCCTAAGGCCATATTACTAAACATCTCTCTAACTAGGCCGGGGTAGGTCGATGTATTGAGGGTACAAAGGTATTCCCACCCTTGGGCACGGAGTTTCTCTCCAATAGAGAACCCCTCACTATCTAGAAAATGGAAATCTATGTACCTACCGGTGGTTACTGTGCGATTCGCACAGGAAATGGTCGTGGTTGGCGGAGCAACCGGAGGGGACGGCGCGGATGGCTCTTCCCTCCGTTCCTCACCGTCGGTTGCTACCCTAGGACGCCTCCCACCGGTTCGTCTAGCCCTCTTAGGTGCCATGGATGCTAGGGTTTGTGATGGAGAGCAAATGGAGGCTAGGGTTTGTGGTGGAGAGCAAATGGAGGCTAGGGTTTTTGTTTTTGTCGGGGATGGAAGAGAATAGCTCGGGTCGGCTCGAGCTGTTTCACCTATTTAAAAACCCTCGTTAGGTCCCCGAGACGTCTCCGCGACTGATGCGAGACGCCTCGCCGGGGGGACGTCTCTGTGATTTGCCAGAGACGTCTCCGGCACTGAAAAATTTCAGACTAATTTCTATCTTTTCCCAATTTATTTTACTCAATCACACTAATCAACATGATTTCTTTTGGTGAATACAGAGTGAGTTTGTTTGTGATCCTCCCCCTTAATAATACATCCTATAAAAGTTTGATAATGATTTTTTGAATTATTAACATTGAAATGAGGAATGTTTGACCAAATTTCGAATACCTATAAAATAGGCTCTGAAAATATCTCCATGAAGAGTCCAAGGGAGGGTAACCATCCTCCGGAAAGTCGAACAATTCGTCATTTAACTTAGATAGATTCATGCTTTCACTTATGTTGACCTTGAGGTGGATTACTAGTTTGAGTAGCAAAGCATTGCAATGCAAGTTCAATTTAATTGCTAGGATCATACAAGCTCAATGCATTCCTTAAGAAGTTGAACCTATCTTTACAAAGGGGCTTTGTAAAGATATCGGCCAATTGATTTTCAGTACATACATACTCAATCATCATATCATTTTTCAGCACATGATCCCTAATAAAGTGATGCCTAATCTCTATATGTTTTGATTTTGAGTGTTGGACAGGATTTTTTGTTAAATTAATTGCACTTGTATTATCACATTTAATTGGTATATTGTCCATTTTGATACCGAAGTCTTCAAGTTGTTGCTTAATCCATAGAACTTGGGCACAACAGCTTCCAGCTGCAATGTACTCAGCCTCAACTGAATTCTGTTTCTTGCTAAACCAAGAAACCAAATTAGCACCCAAGAATTGACATGTGCCACTTGTGCTTTTTCTGTCGAGTTTGCACCCGGCAAAATCAGCATCGGAATAAGCAATTAAATTTATGTCAGATTGTTTAGAATACCATAAGCCTACATTAGATGTCCCTACTAGATATCTAAAAATTCTTTTAACAGCTTGCAAGTGTGATTCCTTAGGACATGCTTGGTATCTAGCACACATACAAACACTGAATAATATATCTGGTCTACTAGCAGTAAGATAAAGTAAAGAGCCTATCATACCTCTGTACAATTTGCAGTCTATACTTTTACCTTTTTCATCTTTGTCAAGCTTGCAACTTGAGCCCATGGGTGTGCTGATTTCCTTTGCATCCTTCATCTTGAATTTTTCCAACATCTCCTTGATATATTTGGACTGACTGATGAAGATGCCTTCCTCTGATTGTTTTATTTGTAGCCCAAGGAAGAAGTTGAGCTCACCCATCATGCTCATTTCAAATTCTCCCTGCATAAGCTTGGCAAACTCTTGACAAAGACAATCATTAGTAGCACCAAAAATTATATCATCCACATAAATTTGCACAAGCAATAAGCCATTTCCTTTTCTTCTAATGAAGAGGGTTTTGTCCACATTTCCTCTCTTAAATTTATTTTCAATTTGGAAATTACTTAATCTTTCATACCATGCCCTAGGGGCTTGCTTAAGTCCATATAATGCTTTATGCAATTTAAAAACATAATCTGGATGTAAGTGGTTCTCAAAACCTGGAGGTTGTCCTACATAAACTTTCTCCATTATATAACCATTTAAAAAGGCACTTTTTACATCCATTTGATAGAGTTTGAAATCCATAAAGCATGCATATGCCAAAAGTAGTCTAATAGCCTCTAATCTAGCAACAGGAGCAAAAGTTTCATCAAAGTCTATTCCTTCCTCCTGATTGTATCCTTTGGCCACTAGCCTAGCTTTGTTTCTTATTACTATTCCATCTTCATCTAGTTTATTTCTATATACCCATTTGGTGCCTATAATTGAAACATTAGAGGGTCTTTTCATTAGAGTCCAAACTTCATTTCTTTCAAATTGGTTTAATTCCTCTTGCATAGCATTCATCCAATTATCATCTTTTTCAGCTTCTTCTAGTGATTTAGGCTCGATTTGTGAAACGAATGCAAGATAATTACTAGTGTTTCTTAAAGAGGATCTAGTTCTTATTCCTTGTGAAGGATCACCAAGGATTAGATCCCTTGGATGACCATGTGCATACCTCCATTCCTTAGGAAGATCTTGATTTCTCGATGGAGGTTGATCTTCTTCATCTTGCTAAATTGTATCTTCTTTGATCTCATCCTCATGTTGTTTGTCTTGTATGGAGAATTCCTTCATTCGGTCTTCAAGTATACCTGCATCACCATCTTCTTCTTTTCTAGAAGAATCTCCATTAGCTTCATCAAAAACAACATGAATGGATTCTTCAACAACGAGAGTTCTCTTGTTGAAGACCCTGTATGCTCTACTAGATGAGGAATAACCTAAGAAGATCCCCTCATCTGATTTAGCACTAAATTTACTTAGATTGTCCTTTCCATTGTTTAAAATAAAGCATCGACAACTGAAAACATGAAAATAGCTTATATTTGGTTTCTTACTTTTTATCAACTCATAAGGTGTTTTCTTTAAGATGGATCTAACTAAAGCACGGTTTAAAATATGACATGAAGTATTTATTGCTTCAGCCCAAAAGTACTTTGGTAAATCCGATTCGCACAACATGGTACGAGCCATATCTGCTAGTGTGCGATTCTTCCTTTCTACCACCCCGTTTTGTTGGGGTGTCCTAGGTGCCGAGAAGTTGTTATTGATACCATTTTCTTCACAAAATTTTTCAAAATACTGATTTTCAAACTCGGTACCATGATCACTCCTAATTGCCTTTAGTTTAAGATTGAGTTCATTCGAAACCCTATTATGAAACTTGATAAAAGCGGGAAAGGACTCATCTTTGTGTGCAAGAAATGAAACCCATGTAAAACGTGAAAAATCATCAACAATTACAAGACCAAATTTCTTACCCCCTAGACTAGCAGTTCTAGTGGGTCCAAATAAATCCATGTGAATTAGTTCTAAGGGTTTTGATGTTGAGACTATGTTTTTAGACTTGAAAGAGCTTCTCGTTTGTTTTCCTAATTGACATGCAGCACAAATTTTGTTCTTTTCAAAATCTATTTTTGGTAGTCCTTTGATTAGATCTTTTGTAATCAATTTAGAGATTAAATCCATGCTAGCATGCCCTAACCTACGATGCCATAACCAACTAGTCTCATTGACTTTGGGATCCATGGCTACAAGACATTGGCCATCCTTCATGGTGAGATCATCAAGATCTACCATGTAAACATTTTCATGCCTATGTCCTGTAAGTATGATCTCATTGTCAACTGGACTACTAATTATGCAAAGTGAAGATTCAAATGACACTTTAAAGCCCTTGTTACAAAATTGACTTATACTTAATAAATTATGTTTGAGTCCATTAACTAACAATACATTGTCAATAAATGAGGAGGGTGATATGGAGATTTTACCAACACCAATGATTTGACCTTTAGCATTGTCTCCAAATGTGACTACTCCTTCTTTTGATTTTAAAGTGACGAAGAGACTCTTGTCACCGGTCATATGCCTTGAGCAACCACTATCAAGATACCACATTCTCTTTTTATTCCCGGCTGCAAGGCATACCTGCAAAATGATCATGTGAAGCTCTTAGGTACCCAAGTTTTCTTGGGTCCTTCGTGGTTAGTGTAGTTGGTTCCCTTAGGCACCCATACTTTAGTTATGTTTTTAGCTTTTACAAATGTACTTTTGTTAGTTTGGATCTTTCTTTGAATACAAGAGTAGGCTTTATGTCCACTTTTTCCACAATGAAAGCATGTAGGTTTTTCAGTTTTGACATCTTTTGCTTTCACAAAGAAATTCTTTAGATACTTTTGTTGCTTGTTAGTTTTATATCCTAATCCGGCTTTATTAAAAACAGCTCTTTGATTTGAAAGAATAAGATTTAATTTTTCAGAGCTTTGTGTAAATTTTTCAACAATTGGTTTGTACTTATGTACCTCATTCTTAAGATCCAAATTTTCTTTAACTAGTTCTTCCTTATCCTTTTTAAGAGATTCAACATTTTGTGCAAGTGAGGTATTATTATTGAGTAGAGATTTAACTTTTAGATTCAATTCCTTAATTAGTGTTTTTGCCGTTTCATTTTCAATGCTAAGTTTTGAATTTTTATTTTCTAGATCAATGGTGTTAACATTTTCAACGCTCTCTTTCTCAATCAATAGTTTTTTAATATCATCCTTTAGTTTTTGATTGGAGGCCTTTAGTTCTTTATTCTTTGCTCCTAACATACTACAATCACTCATAAGTTCTTGAAAAGCTTCATATAATTCTTCTAAAGTAAAATTTATAGTTGAGCTTTGACATACCTCGTCGTTTTCAAATGCCATGAAGCACAAATTTGCGGTCTCTTCCTTCTCTTCCTCGGAGGAGGATGTGTCACTATCGTCCCACGTTGCCTTCAACGCCTTCTTCTTCTTCTTTCCAAAGTGCTTCTTTTGTTGAGGGCATTCGGAACGAATGTGTCCCGGTCTCTTGCAATCATAGCATATGATTGGGTCTCTTTCTTTTTCCTTTTCTTTTTCCCAATCATTTCTCCCTCCAAATTTCTTTCTTGGGAAGGGTTTCTTTCTTCTCATGAATTTCTTAAACTTCCTTACTATTAAACCCAAGTCCTCATCTTCGCTTTCTTCTTCACTCTCACTACTTTCTTCTTCACACACACTCGAGGTAGCCTTGAGTGCAATTGTCTTCTTCTTTGGCAACTCTTCTTCATGTTGCTTCATTGTGAGCTCATGCGTCATCAATGAGCCCAATAGTTGTTCTAGTCCCAAAGTGTTGAGATCTTTGGCTTCTATGATCGCCGTGACCTTTGCTTCCCATGCTTTCGGCAAAGACCTGAGAATTTTACTCACAAGTTCCGGATTAGTATAGGATTTACCCAAACTCTTTAGACCATTAATTATATCGGTGAAGCGTGTAAACATGCATGTGATGGTTTCATTGGGTTCCATCTTAAACAACTCATATTTGTGAACTAGAATGTTCACTTTAGACTCTTTGACTTGATTTGTACTCTCGTGGGTAACTTCAAGCCTATCCCATATCTCCTTGGCGGAACTACAGGTGGAGACTCTATTGAACTCATTTACATCTAGAGCACAGAATAATGAGTTCATGGCTCTAGAATTGAGTTGAACCATCTTACTGTCATTCTCATCCCAATCCTCCTCAGGTTTGGGAACTTGAATGCCATTAACCATGTGAGATGGTTCGTGTGGTCCCTTGATTATGACCCTCCACAAGGCATAATCTTGTGCTTGAATAAAAATCCTCATTCTAGTCTTCCAATAGGTATAATTTATCCCATTGAAGAGTAGAGGTCTATTGGTTGCCTGCCCCTCAGCAGGAACATTGTTAAAGGGTATTGCCATCTAGATCTTTGGCTAAGACGGTTAGGTCTTTCAAGAAATACACAGAGCACCCGCTCTGATACCACTTGTTGCCCAGAGATGGTCACCCAAGAGGGGGGTGAATTGGGTGTTTTAAAACTTTTTGCCTAATTAAAAATAAAACACACAAATGTATGAACTAAAGTAAAGATAGAGGTATGAGAACAATCAATCGCAAACACAAGGTTTTATAGTGGTTCGGAGCTTCCACTGCTCCTACATCCACTCCCCAAAGCACCTTTGGGAATTTCCACTATAATCCAAGATTACAGTCCGGTAGTTTTGCGAGTGCACTACCCAACTCGTTGTTTTACACCGGGCTAACAACGAACCCTATAACCCCCAATTTCACCTAGGCTTGGGACGCCTTTCCCTTGTTCCAAGTCCCTTGACTGGAACAAGCACAATATTGAAAAAATTTTACAAGGATTTAAAAGCTCTCAAGAAGCAAATAAAACAGTGAGAAATAATAGAACCCGGAAGAACCCTTTTAGCCGTTGGAAGCGTGGGAAATGGTGGTTCTTCCGATGTGGATCGCGTTGGCTTGAATGTGAGCTTTGAATGCCTAGCGGAAGAGAGTAGTTGAGCACGAAATCACTTGGGAAGCTTGAGGCACTTGATTTCTTCACTTAAATGCACTAACTCCCTTGAACCTCTTTTTCTTTCTTCTCTCTTGAATGATCTTGTGTTGGGTTGGTGAAAAGTTGTTGGAAAGCACTTAAGAGCTTCCTTTTATAGCCCAAAAAGCAAATATAGCCGTTAGAGATAAAGTTAAGGGAGTTTGAAATTCAAACCAAACCTGAAAAAGTTGTCAGTCGCGTCCCAGGCGCTTCGGAGACGTCTCCACTTCAACGCGAGACGTCTCGGCTGTAAGATTTTACTTTTGACGTTGTTTGGGGTCGACTCGGCGCTTTACGGGGACGACTCCGATGATGAACGGTTTGAATCCTTGTTTTTCTGTTTTTCTGAGAGGGTCGCCTCGGCACTTTACGGGGACGTCTCGGCTTGTTTGCGCTTTTTGCATGGGGACGACTCCGCTGCCTTGGGGACGACTCCGCCGTTATATCTCCGAAAAACAAGTCTTCTGGAATTCTCTGAGAGAGTCGACTCCGCTCTTTCAGGGGACGTCTCCGCTGCCTTATCACCGAAAAAGACATCCTCTGGAATACCCTGAGAGAGTCGACTCCGCACTCTCTGGGGACGACTCGGAAACTCAGCTTTTACTTGCGGGGACGACTCCGCGTACTGTGGAGACGGCTCGCGCGCATCTCTTGAAATCGGCCTTTCTGCCGCCACTGAGAGAGTCGACTCCGCTTCTGAGAGAGTCGACTCCGACCCTGCGAGACGCCTCGCCAGGTGCCGGGGACGTCTCCAAACGTGCCAGTTCTTCCTGTTTGTGCCAGAGACGTCTCTGGAACAAACCGGAGACGTCTCGGCTGTCCCTGATCTGTTTTCTTCATCTCAAAAATTCTTCAATAAATTCATAAAAATTATGGAAACTTGCCTAGACATTTCTTAACAATATTCTTAATTAAACACATGAAATCCTCAAGTAAATTGTTAAGATAAATGGAATTATACTCTAGTATTTTTTATTCATCAAAATCCATTAGGGGGTCAACAGATCTCAATCAATTATTTTAATAAAGGAATAAATCTTATAATTCATTGAATTGACTTATTAGATCTCAATCAATTATTAGAATAAAGAAATAAACCTTTTAATTTATTGAATTGACATCTTAATTACAATAATTGATTTGCTACAAAATTAGTAATTAATTATTCTAATAAGAAAATAAATCAATTCTACTATATATAATTTATTGAATTGATAAATTAGATTTCAATTACAATAATTGTTTTGCTAGAATTAAATTTAGTAATCAATTGTTACTAATTCGAAAAGATCAAACGAAAAAAAATTCAAAAATTAGTTAATCCATTTAAATTTGCATTTGGGTTATTTTAAATATTGAATTTGTGTGATTTCTAGTGGTTATATCCACTAACTAATAGTGTCTAAGAAAAGCTTGTCAAAAAGGCATACGTGCCTAAGAAAGGCTGGTACTTAAGTGAGCCTAGTGCTCCACCACCGATCTGGAGCTGATCTGGCTATTAGTTTTTTTGGATATATCTATTAGACATCCAAAGTTCAATATAAATATTAGTGCAATCTTTTGACATAGATTTTTTGCCTTCAATCAGGTTTCTATCTCTATTCTGTAACCCTGATCCTCTGGCCTCAAACACTAGTGACCACCTTAGTGCCAAACCTGAAAAATTTGATGGCCATAACTTTAGGAGGTGGCAGAACCAAATGCGGTTCTGGCTCACCACATTAGGGTTAATCTCAGCCATAGGTGAAAGTACTACCGAAGTTGATAATGGGTCCAACCCAACTACCTCTTCCAACACTGAACATTCTGCCTCCACTGGCACACCCTCTAGGACACCTGATGAGATAGATTATCATTGTACCCATAGAATCCTAGGTGCTCTTTCTGAGAGGCTGTATGATATCTATTACACAGCCAAGAGTGCCAAAGAACTCTGGGACACCCTAGATAGCAAATATGGTCTTGATGATGCTGGGGTAAAGAGGTTCAAGGCCTCCGACTTCAATAAGTTTAGGATGGTGGACTCAAAGCCTATGAATGACCAAATTCATGAATTTGAAACCCTGATCCACCAGCTTAGGGCTAATGGAACCAATTTGGATGAATCATTCCAGGTAGCCTGTCTGATAGATAAACTACCTACTTCCTGGTCTGATTTTGCTAAGACCCTGAGCCATACCTAAGGAGTTCTCACCCTAACCCAAGTCTTAAACTCCATTAGGATTGAAGAGCAGCATAGGCTCAGAAATAATACCTCTACTGGACCCAAGAATAATGCATATAATGGTGAGGCCCCTCCTAAGAAAAATCAAAACCGACCATTCCGTAAGAATTTCAAAAAGAAACCCTACAACCCTAGAAACCCTAATCATAATTACAATAGGATACCTATTCAATCCCAGGAGCAGAGGAAGAAGAAAGAGGAAAGTGGTGCTCATTTCTGTTATGTGTGTGGTCAGACCAACCATTTGTCTCCACAGTGCTTCTATAAGAAGACTGCACCTCTTCAATCTAAGAAGAAGGGTCCACACACATCCAGTGCTCAAGTCAACATGGTGACTTCCGGCGCTGGCTCCTTTGAGACAGCTTTCAGGTCTGTTTCCTTCACTCCTGAAGTTAACATGACTTTACAAGCACTAGATTGGTGGATTGATACCGGAGCTGGTATTCATATTTGTTCGAATCGTTCCTGGTTTTCTTCTTACCAGATCTCAAGTGGAGGAGCTGTGATCATGGCAAACAGCTCGGAGGCGCGTGTGTTAGGAGTAGGACGTGTGGACTTAAAGCTTACCTCTGGAAAAGTCCTGTCACTGCACGGCGTCCAACATGTTCCAGTTGTTAGGAGAAACCTCATTAGTGGTTCTTTGCTTGTCCAGCAAGGCTTTCGTCTTGTTTTTGAGTCCAATAAGGTTGTAATTTCTCATGGTGTTATGTTTATTGGAAAAAGATTCCTTAGTGAAGGATTGTTCAAATTGAATGTAATAGCTCCTTCAATAAATGAAAATTCTTTGATTATGAATATAGAGCCTCCTTCTATTTGGCATGGTAGATTAGGTCATGTAAATTATAATTCAATTAAGCAACTTATGAACCTAAATCTAATACCAAAAAGTGATTTTAAGAACCATGAGAAATGTCAAATTTGTGTAGAAGCTAAACTCCCTGGGAAGCCTTTTAAATCCGTTAATAGGGATTCAGATCTATTAGAGTTGATCCATAGTAATGTTTGTGACTCTGGTAGAACTTCTAGAGGAGGTAACAAATATTTTGTGACCTTCATAGATGATCTATCCAAATTCTGTTATATCTATCTAATTAAAACCAAGGATGAGGTGCTCAGCAAATTTAAAATATTTAAGATCGAAGCTGAGAACCAACAAGAAAAGAAAATTAAAATTCTTAGATCAGATCGAGGAGGTGAATATACATCCAATGATATAACTCAATTTTGTGAAGATCATGGAATCATTCATGAAGTGACTGCACTCTATTCTCCCCAATCAAATGGAGTAGCAGAAAGGAAGAATAGGACTTTAATAGATATGGTGAACTCCATGCTTATAAGCTCAGGAGTGCCAGAAAATTTGTGGGGGGAAGCTCTTGTTTCAGCCTGTTATATCCTTAATAGGATTCCCTCTAAAAATAATGATCTAACCCCATATAAAGTTTGGAAACATAGAAAACCTAATCTTAGCTATTTAAAAGTGTGGGGGTGCTTGGCAAAAGTAAAAATACCTGATTTTAAGAGAAAGAAAATAGGGCCTAAAACAGTGGATGCCATATTCATAGGTTATGCAGCCAATAGTAATGCCAATAGATTTCTGGTGATAAGTTCAGAAGTAAATGATATTAGTAACAACACTATCATAGAAGCCAGAGATGCAACATATTTTGAAGACACCTTTCCACTTAAGACTAGAGTAGATAGCGGTATAGCTAGTAGCTCTAGTAGAATAAGGACAAGAGAAATAGAAGTAGAAGCAGAATCTAGGAGGAGTAAAAGATACAGGGTAGAGAAAACATTTGGAGATGATTTTTATACCTTCCTAATAGAAGACTCTCCAACTACCTTTGAGGACGCAATGAAATCTTTGGATTCACCTTTTTGGAGAGAAGCTGTGAACAATGAGATGCAATCAATTATCCAAAACCATACTTGGGAATTGACACATCTTCCTCCTGGTTGTAAAATAATAGGATGCAAATGGATCTTTAAGAAGAAACTTAGGCCTGATGGCTCTGTAGATAAATTTAAGGCTAGATTAGTTGCCAAGGGTTTTACTCAGAGACCTGGTGTAGATTTCTTTGATGTTTATGCACCTGTAGCTAGGATTACTACTATTAGGGTCCTTATAGCATTAGCCTCCATTCATAAATTAGTGATTCATCAGATGGATGTTAAGACAGCTTTTCTAAATGGAGACTTAAATGAAGAAATTTATATGGACCAGCTAGAGGGATTTAAAACCCCAGGCCAAGAAAATAAAGTTTGCAAACTAGTCAGATCTCTTTATGGTCTTAAACAAGCACCCAAGCAATGGCACTTAAAATTTGATGAAACCATAATGACATTTGGATTTGAAATCAATAGCACAGACGAATGTGTAAATCATAAGAGAGTTGGACACAAATTTGTGATCTTGTGCCTTTATGTAGATAATATACTGATCTTTGGGACAGATCTTCAGATAATTGATGAAGTAAAACAATTTTTAAGTCATAAATTTGATATGAAAGACTTGGGACAAGCTGACTCAATTTTAAATACCAAAATAATTAGAAGTGCAAAAAGTATTGAGTTATCCCAAAGTCATTATGTTGACAAGATACTTAATAAATTTAATTATTCCGATTGTCAGCCTGTCTCTACTCCATTTGATCCCTCTACTCATCTTAAGAAGAACTTAGGAACTCCTGTCCTTCAAAGCCTATATGCTCAAATCATAGGCTCACTAGGATTCCTAACAAACTACACCAGGCCAGACATAGCATATGCTGTAAATAGACTTAGTAGATATACTATTAATCTAAATAGAGATCACTGGACAGCATTAGAGAGAATTCTTAGGTATCTTAAGGGTACCAAGTCCTATAGTTTGCACTTTAGTGGGTTTCCTACTGTTCTTGAAGGCTATAGTGATGTCAACTGGATCAGCGATACCTTAGATGTTAAATCCACCACAGGATACGTCTTTCTCCTAGGAGGTGCTGCTGTGTCTTGGAAATCCACTAAACAAACCTTAATATCTAGGAGTACCATGAAGTCTGAACTGATAGCTTTAGACACTACTAGCACTGAGGCTGAGTGGCTCAGAGACCTACTAATAGACCTTCCTGTAGATGAGTCACCTTTACCACCTGTCTTCTTACATTGTGACTGTAAATCTGCAATAGATAAGTGTAACCAAGAAAATGCCAATGTAAAAATGAACAGGCACTTAAAAGTGCGTCATAAATCATTAAGATATAAATTGAAAAATAATGTTATTGCCTTAAATTTTGTTAAATCAGAAAATAACTTGGCTGATCAGCTTACTAAAGGCTTGTCTAAAACAGTAGTTCTAGAGTCGTCGAGGGGGATGGGGCTTAGCCCATAAAGATAGATCACCACGGTGGGAACCCAACCTTAAAAGGTTCAATGGGTAGAAACAAACCGGAGTGTGACTAAGAGGAGCACTATTTCATGTTTTCCTCATCCCTATGGCGCTAGTACTCATAAAAGTAAGCGGTAGGATGAGTTCGTTTGTATAACTCTTAATGAGTCCGAGACCCAAGAGGCAGGAGTTTCCTTGCTAGCTTCCTTATTAGGACTCACCTATATGTGCAGTCGTGAGGCCGCGATTATGGGAATGGGCGATTCCCTAAAATGCACATGATAGATATCTGCGCATGGCCATAACAGCGCAACCCGCTTAGAACCCAGATCGGGCTATATTATGTGTGTTGTTGATTTAATCTGAGCCATGGACCGAGGTTCAAGGTTAAGACCACCTTGGCTCCACAGATGTAATCAATTGTCACTAAGTGAAGGTTCAAACCGAAAGGTACCTACACCTATTACATAATATAAGATATCCAGCATTTTGTTTTGATTTTAAAATTATTTAAAAATTAATTTTTGTGGGGGATTGATGGAAAAAATTAATGTACTGGGGCCCACTAGAATTTACATCCGCGTGCGCTTTTGGATTTGGAAACGGCCGGGCGAACCAATTGTGGGAAAAATTAACGGCACGCGGTTTAATGAACCGCGTGCTCGTTTGAAATTGAAAACGTCCAACGGGCGTTTTCATTTGCATTAAATGGACACGCGGGCGCCCGCTGGCGCACGTTGCCCACGTTCGCGTGAAGAGCGCAGACGCGTCCGCGGAAGGCGCGGACGCGTCCGCCAAAAAGACCATTTTGCCCCTGCGTAAAACCCCTATATAAACCCCCTATTTCATCTCTTTTGAAACATGAAAAATTTAAGAAAAATAGTGGAAAAATTCTAAAGAAATTCTTCTTCCTCTTAGCCACTTCCGATTTTTGTTTTTATATTTTTATTCGGTTTATTTTGTTCTTTTCATTCCGTTCTTTGCTGGATCTGCAAGTCCGATCGGGTTCGCTTTGACTTCTTCCGAGACGTGCCGAAGAAGAAGTTGTAGGATCGTCGTATCTTCGAGAAGGATTGCCGGGTGACCCGTACATGGAGGCAAATACTTCTTTGGGACAACGTCTACGCGCTTCGACCTACCTTCAATCAGGCTACTTTCTTCTACTTTTATTTTTAGTTTAATATTAGTAGATTTGTAGGATTTGAATTTCTATAATATAAATTTATTAAAAGCATAGATTTATTTTGTGCTAGAATAGATTTATTTTGCATTAAAATAGAATTATTTGGATGCCGAATAATATGCATGTATATTATTCCCTTTAAGATTTTCCATTAATTGAATTAATAGATTTATTGTTTATTTATATGATATATTGCTAACATCTTCTTCCTTCCTTCTCCACGACAGCAAAGGGACCTCGTCTTCCTCTTTATCCACGGGAGCAAGGCAAGGAAGATCCATACTTAAAGCTTCATCCCTCATCTTCCTCCATTGCAAGCGAGGTTGAAGAAGAATCTTTCTTCTTCAAAGAGGTATGCTGCAGATTTTTATCTTCCAATAGTATGATAGTCATGAGAGGTCTTTGCAAGGAGCTAGCACTCTGGTAAGATCCTATCTTAGATGATTAGATCCTCGTGTGGATACCTGTGGAGGCCGGACACTTGTGCGGCTTAACCAGGAACCTAGAAAGATCATCAGGCTGCAGTATTCTACACCTGCAGAATTTTTGAAGATGAGATCTTCAAATTTATATCTTCTGATTTTTGTTTTAGTTTTATGAATCTTAATCAACCCTCCTCAGATCCTATTCTTCCTCCCTAATGAGTTCAAAGATCTTTTGGATTTGGATTCAGAAAAATTTTTGAATTCTACGATCTGAGGCGCGTTCATACGATGAACGACGTTCCGTTCGAATTCCGCTGCGAACGTCGCATCGAACGGGACGTAACTTAGCAGTGGTATCAGAGCCAAGGTTCTAGGGAGCATGATTAAAACTTAAGGATTGATTACCATATTTTTAATCTGATTTTTAAAAGAATTATGCTTGCTGGATTTTCTGCGTGCTGAAATTTTCAGCATGTAGATTTTTATTTTGCTATGATCTTACAAATTATTTTAGAATTGTAATTAGATTACAATGTTTTAAATCAAGTAATGCATGATCTAAAATCCATAGAATAGCATAATAGGCTTAAAAGTTTCAGATCTGAAAATATACATGAGATGCATGTAGTAATCATAATGTTCATACTTGTTTAAGGTTATGTTTAAAACAATGTATGCATGAGATGTATGTATTAGTTAAACATAATTTATTTGCATGAGATGTAAATAAAATACTTAAACAATAGGATATTTACATAAGATGTAAACTGAAACAATTATGTCATTTACATAAGTTGTAATCACATAATATATGAAAAGGTTTCATAATTATATAGGATGTAAACCTGAACTAATGTGACATTTACATAAGATGTAAATTGAATGACATATGGTATGGGGTAGATGGTTCCATTAGATGTACATCTCAAGAGACCTAAAACCTTCCTAAATCAATCGAGAGTGAACGATACATTGAGCTAGCCATATTTGATTAATTGATCTAATTGGTGTCTAGGAAAGCTCAAAGGTGGTTACTTAATTAGGACCTTACTCTCTGAGTAAGGGAAGCCTCCCACCTGCTTACCTGGCCAATTGATCGATTACCTCCTATAGAAAGCTCAAAGTTGGAATCACTAAGATCTGATTACCCAATATTAAGTCGATTGGTCTTCCACCGTAGTAGAGTTGCTAAGATCTTTCCGGCGTTAATTAGTCTCGGCTGGATACAGTGGGCTAGTTGCATCGAAGGATTGGACCTCTCTATTAACATGAGATGTTGTGGGGTAAAGGTGGGGTTGGGCTCCAATAATTGTTAGGTGAGGACCCAATCACAGCTTTATTTTCGCGGGATATACTGTGGGTCTGACTTAACCAAGGAACGGATCCAATAACTGTTAGGTGAGGTCCTTATGACTTGAAGACCAGGTTAGTATGAAGCATTATATAAGAGTTGTACACTCATCATCTATGTGTCTCCAATAACTGTTAGGTGAGGTGACATGTAGATTGGTGGGACCGCAGCACCCCACTCGAAATCCTAAGTCGCAGGTTTCCGTATCTTTACCAGGGGAGTGTGAGAGATCCGAGAAATAGTGAGAGGATTTGATCCAATTTTGTTTTAAAAGTTCCTAAAACAAATTAATGTCAAATACAAATTTCTAATTAGAATCTTTACTCTCTGCAAATGTCAATGGCTTCCAACCCGATAATTCGAATTCTAGATAACAATAGGTTGACCAGACCAAACTATAAAGATTGGCTCCGCAACTTGAAAATTGTCTTGAGTTGCGAAAAGATAGCTTATGTTCTTGACCATGAACTTCCGGTGTTACCAGCCCGTGCAACCAATGAGCTACATGAGACGTATGCAAAATGGTTGGATGATGACAATAAAGTTAGGTGCTACATTTTGACATCCATGTCCAACGAATTGCAATGCCAGCATGAGAGCATGAAGACTGCTAAGGACATACTTGATCACCTACAAGAGTTGTATGGTAAACAGAGTAGCGCAGCGAGGTTTGAAGTGTCCAAGCGGCTCTTCAAAGCTAAGATGCACGATGGGCAGTCCGTCCATGAACATGGTTTGACCATGATCAAAGATCTTGAGGAGCTTGAGAAGCTTGGCATGACCATGCACAAGAATTTGCAAACGGATTTGATCCTACAATCGTTGCCATCTTCATATGGGCAGTTTATTGTAAACTACCATATGAATAAAAGTGAATGCACCAAGCTTGAATTGTTGAATATGTTGGTGACAACTGAGGGAGCCTTGAAAGGTTCAAGGGACACAGTTTTCGCTGTTGAGCTAGCTTCTACTTCCAAGAGAAAGTCTACTGGAAAAAAGAAGAAGCCTGCGAAGAAGCAAAAGACCGAGAAAAAGCCGAAGAAGAAAGTTCCTAAGAAGAAGACCGAACCCAAAGAAAAATGTTTCCATTGCAATGAAGACGGCTATTGGAAAAGGAACTGTCCTATCTATATGGAAAACATAAAGAGCAAGAAGGGTGACACGCCTTCTGAAGGTATGTCTAATATGCTCATTATTGAAACTAATCTAACGATTTCTTCTATTTACAGTTGGGTTATAGACTCTGGTTCTAGTGTTCACTTGTGCACTACCATGCAGGATCTAAAGAAAAGTAGAAGGCTTGCGGAAGGTGCGGTAACCCTACAGGTTGGCAATGAAGTAAGAGTTGCTGCTATTGCTGTGGGCACATTTTCTTTGCATTTACCATCAGGATTTAGTTTGATACTTAGAGATTGTTATTTTGTACCTAGTGGTAGTAGAAATCTGATTTCTGTATCTTGTCTAGTACAGAAACTTTATGAATTTAATTTCAATAAAGACTACGTTTCCATTTATTTGCGAAATAAACTGTTTGGACGTGGTTTTATGATTGACAGTCTCTATTGTTAGATGTATGCCCTAGAAGCCAATCTGCCTGACACATTGCTAATTCTAGGGACATAATTTTGTACTTGACTATTTATTATTGAATAAATAATAGGTATCTTTTTCATTCATATTGTTATTGTGTCTATGAATCGTCCAAGGAATTAATAAGATGCATATTCTCAAGAGTTGAGAATTTGAGCCATGTATCATTAGTGATTAATTTCTAAACACTCCTGATCAATTGATCATCACAAGGACGGTGATCGATCCGATCAGTGCACACATTGCTTTCCTTATGGATGGACGAGACTCGAGTCCACAGTGTGGCGACACTGAAGTAATAGTGCAGGTGCTTGTTAGAGAACAAGGGTACTGAGCGTGACCAACACAAGAAGTCACTTGGATGTCTATCCACTCGTCAGTGACTTGCTTGATGTTGCAGTAGTGTGACTAGTCCTTTGACCTGCGATGCTTCGGCTACTCACAGTGAGGTTATTGTAGTTTGACTGCACAAATACATGGTCTCTAGCCATATGGGTCCATGCAGTGTAGATTGGCTGCAGTAGGTTCACTGTAGGAGTAGGGTATGCACCTATAAGGAATCTATCGACCTTGATAGATAAGGAGAGATCCTATATGATTTATAAGACTGAGTTCGTAAGACCTCGGCCGAGGCAGATTGCACAGTGGAGAAAGAGTTCTCCGCTCTCGAACTTAAGTCGAATAAATCTTGACATATGACAGACGAAGGGGTTTGACGAGTTATCCATGACCTCCATCTTGTAGGGATCCACGATAGAAGGACTGTATCACATGATAACTGCACCTAAAGGTTCATCATTCTATTCTGCTGGGTAGCCACTACATGCTGCTAGGTGTCACTGGTGGATGGTGAGACTCACAGAGATTATCTCGATGATCGATAAACCCTGATAAGTAGAGTTGGAATCGTTCCAACCTATTGAAAGGAGTCTTCAATGATATTGTGATAGAGATTGCAATATATCTCACTACCAGTCAGAATAGAACCTATGGGATCACACACACTAGAGGCATTGACCGATCCGATGGTTGAATCGTGATTAGGAATCATAAGTAATCAATTCGATTGATAATAAGTTAAAGAAGAAACAAAGGGAATTAATTAATTGGACTTAAAACAAGAGTCCTACTTGGAGTAGGATTCCTAGAGTCCTAATTGGATTAGGACTAGGATTCCTACTTGGACTGGGATTCCTACTTGGACTGGGAATCCTATTTGGAGTAGGACTAGGATTCCTACTTGGAGTAGGATTCCTACAATCCTAATTGGATTAGGAGTTTTGAATTAAGTTTGGATTCCTACTTGGAGTAGGATTCCTAGAGTCCTAATCGGATTAGGACTTCGAATTCAAATTAGAGTCCTAATTGGATTAGGACTAGAATTAAACAAGTCCTAATTGGATTAGAATTTCTTAAGTCCCAATTAATTATTAATCCAATGAATCAAGATGACTCCTAATTAGATTAGGATTGAAGAGTTCAATTGAGTCATGGTTCATTCAAGTTCTAATTGGATTAGGACTAGCATAGATTGAACCCAATTGATTCATGATTTGGACTAAACCAAATAGGAGCCCTAGATGCCTTTAAAAGGCTTTGAAAGGAGGTGCCCTAATGATAAGTGAAGCCCTCCTCCTCTCCAACTCGTGGCCACCCTTCTCCCCTCTTGGTTTCAGCCGCCATCAGCAAAAAGGTGAGAAGAAGAAAGCTTGGCGGCAGCCTCCTCCCTCCTCCTTTGCTTTATCCAACGCAGGGGAAAGAAAACGGCTGCAAGGTGCTTTGATTCTTCTTCAAGATCCCTCCTTCTTGTTCCTCCTCCCAAGCACAATCAAGAGTTGATTGAAAGGGAGGTGATCAACCATCAAAAACATATCTCTGCAAGGGAGCTAGCACCCCAGGGAGATTGGAACGTTTGGATCGGTTCCTGCTTCGTGTGGATACCCGTAGAGGCCGGACACTTGAACGGCTTCAAGCGAACCTTCATCCAAAACCACGATCATCAGTTTGCGGTGATCATCTACCCGCACAAGGTGAAGATCTGATCTTCTAATGTTATTTAAAAGTTTTTAATCCTTATCTATCTATGAACGGTTTTAAACAACGTTCATGCGATGAACGGTTGATCCCGTGCATGCATCTAAATGTCACCCTAGGCATCGTAGATTAAGGTAAGGATTAATTATTAATAGGCTTATTAGATCTGAAATTTAAATGGTTATGCATGCTGAAAATTTTCTGCATGCAGATTTTTTCTAGGGTGCTGATTTTTGCATGCTGATTTTTATGTGATAAAAAGATGATTCTAATTGCATTGTTAATGGGATTACAAAGTTTAGAATCATGATTAGCATGATCAGCAACCTATGTCATGAGATAATCAATTAGATTTCAGATCTGAAAATTATAATTGCTGCATGTGGTGATGATCATAGGATTCAAATCCTTTTGGTATCAAATGTAATGACCTGCGATGTGATCTGTAATGTCATGTAATTTTTCAGATGCTTGCATGCATCTTATTTGATATTTTGAGAGGCCTGCGTGCCTCCTAAAAGGGGATGTAATTTATTATTATTTTTATTTTACATCTGGTTATATTTCTGTGATGTGATGTACGTCAACGATCAAGTTGAAGACAAGGCATGAGATGAACGGCGATCTAAGCGGTTGATGGCGATGGGATCAAGAGTTGATCAAGGATCGAATCAAGGAGGCTTGGAACCAATTCAAGAGTTGAAGACCAATTAATCGATTGACGTGCATGTGCTTGTAATACGACCTAATTAGAATCCATGATCATCACCTATTTAAAGTTTAGCTTTATTTGATGCTGCGATTATAACTGCCTGTGATGTGCCGTTTGCATGTGATGTGAATGAGAGCGGGTAGATAGGTTTACATATGATGTAACAAACCCAATTGAGACCTAAATTAAAACCTCCTCAATCAAGTCGAGAGTGAACCAACATGAGCGAGTCATATTAGATTAATTGATCTAATTGGTGTCTAGGAAAGCATGAAAGGTGGTTACTTATTTAGGACCTTACTCTCTGAGTAAGGGGAGCCTCCCACCTGCTTACCTGGCCAATTGTTCGATTACCTCTTATGAAGAGCTCAAGTTGCAAACACTAAGACCTGATTAACCAATATTAAGTCAATAGGTCTTCCACTGTAGTAGAGCTGCTAAGGTCTTTCTGATGTTGATTTGTCTCGGCTGGATACAGTGGTCAAATTGCATCGGGGGGCTGGACCTCTCTATAGACATGGGATGTTGTAGGGTAAAGGTGGGGTTGGGCACCAATAACTGTTAGGTGAGGACCCAATGACGACTTTATTTTTACGGTTATACGGTGGGTCTGACTTAACTAAGAAATGGGACCAATAACTGTTAGGTGAGGTCTTCATGGCTTAGAGACCAAGTTGCACTGCAACATGCTTGAGAAGCATTGTACAAGAGTTGTACACTCATCCATCTATGTGTCACCAATAACTGTTAGGTGAAGTGCCATGTAGATTGGTGAGACCGCAGTACCTACTAGAAACCCTAGTCGTGTAGGATTTCCGTTTTCCTACCAGGAGAGTGTGAGAAATTTGAGAAAATAGTGGGAGGTACATTTGTTCTAAAAGTCTTTAGAACAGATTAAGGATCAAGTACAAAAGTCTAACTAGAATCTTTACTCTCTGCAGATCATAATGTCAGCCTCAAATCCTTTGATCCGTATTCTTGAGACCAACCGATTGACTGGTACCGATTACAGAGACTGGCTTAGAAATCTCAAAATTGTTCTGAGTTGCGAGAAAATAGGCTATGTGCTCGACAATGACATCCCCACATTACCAGCACGTCCGACTACTGATCAGCGTGCGACGCATGAAAAGTGGACAGATGATGACATTAGGGTCAAGTGCTATATCATGGCATCCATATCCAATGAACTTCAATGCCAGCATGAGAATATGAAGACTGCTAGGGACATACTGGCACACCTACAAGAGTTGTATGGTGAGCAGAGTCGCACAGCTCGTTTTGAAGTGTCCAAGAGGCTCTTCAAAGCAAAGATGCGCGAGGGGCAGTCTGTCTATGATCACGGTCTGACTATGATCAAGGACCTAGAGGAGCTTGAGAAGCTCGGTATGAACATGCACAAGGAATTGCAAGTAGATCTGATCCTTCAATCCCTACCTAATTTATTTGGACAGTTTATAGTAAACTACCACATGAATAAGATTGAATGCACTAAGACTGAACTGATAAATATGTTGGTAACTGCTGAGGGAGCCTTGAAAGGTTCAAGGGGCAATGTCCTTGCTGCTGAGTTGACTTCTGGTTCCAAGAGAAAGTCTACTTGGAAGAAAAAGAAGCCTGCTAAGAAGCAGAAGAAAGACAAGAAGCCAAAGAAGGAAGTTCAAAAGAAAAAGGCTAATGACAAAGAAAAATGTTTCCACTGTAATGTCAACGGCCACTGGAAGAGAAACTGTCCTTCATACCTCGAGAGCCTGAAGAACAAGAAAGGTGACACACCTTCAGAAGATATAGACTTGCTCATAATTGAAACTAATCTAACGGTTTCTTCTACTTCTAGTTGGATTATAGATTCTGGTTCTAGTGCTCATTTGTGCACTACCATGCAGGATGTAAAGGAAAGTAGAAGGCTGGCGGAAGGTGCGGTAACCCTTCGGGTTGGCAACAGGGCAAAAATTGCTGCTGTGGCTGTGGGCACCTACCATCTGCGACTACCGTCTGGTTTTAGTTTATTACTTAGAGACTGCTATTATGTACCTGCTGCTAGCAGAAATTTGATTTCTGTTTCATGTCTAGCACAGGAAGGTCATGTTTTTACATTTGACAAAGACTGTTGTTCTATTTATTTCAGAAATAAAATAGTCGCACGTGGTTTTATGATTGACAGTCTCTATCATTTGCATATGGATGTATCTGTAAATGTGTTTGAGCAAGAAGTGAGTACCAAAGGATCCAAGAGATCCAGGGATGAGATAAACCAAAAATATTTGTGGCACCTCAGGCTTGGCCATATTGGAGAGGACAGAATGAACAAGATGGATAAAGATGGGCTTCTCGGCTCATTGACTTCCAAGTCATATCCAGTTTGCGAGTCCTGTCTTCAAGGAAAAATGGCTACATTGCCCTTTGTAGGACATGGGAAGAGGACCACTGAAATACTTACCCTGGTACACACAGATGTGTGTAGCCCATTCGATGTGCAAGCTAGAGGACATTATTCGTACTTCGTTACCTTTACCGATGATTATTCACAGTATGGGTATGTGTATCTTATGAGACACAAGTCTGAATCTTTTGAAAAATTCAAGGAGTTCAAGAATGAAGTAGAAAAATAAACTGGAAAACCTCTTAAGGCTCTTCGATCAGATCGAGAAGGAGAATACCTTAGTGGAGAATTCCGGGACTATTTCAAGGATAATGGCATAGTCTCACAATAGACTTCTTCGGGTACACCTCAACTCAACGGGGTGTCAGAGAGAAGAAATCGGACTCTATTGGATATGGTCCGGTCCATGATGAGCTTCACTGATTTACCTATGTTTCTTTGGGGAGATGCCTTACTTACCGCAGTATATCTACTGAATAGAGTTTCCTCTAAATCCGTTCCTACCACACCGTATGAGATATGGCATGGTAAGAAACCAAGTCTTGGTCATCTCAAGATTTGGGGATGTCCGGCCCACGTCAAAAGACTACAGGCGGACAAACTAGAGGCTAGGACCATAAGTGCTCGTTTTATAGGATATCCTAAAGAGTCATTAGGATACAATTTTTACGTCTCAGAGGATCACAATGTGTTTGTGAGCCGTCATGCCATCTTCTTGGAAAACCAGTTTATCCTTGATAGAGGCAGTGGAAGGAAAATTGAGCTTGAAGAGAAAGTCTCTGAAAAGCAACGAGTCATGGATCCTATCGAACCCATTCATACAGAGCCAGTACACGATGTCCCTCAACCACCTCGCAGATCTAGTAGGGTCTCCCATCCTCCCGATAGATACTTAGGTATACTAAAAGAGGATACCGAGAAAATGTTCCTAGTGGGAGATAGGGATCACATACAGGATCCCAAAACCTACAACGAGACGATATCTGATATCGATTCCGAGAAATGGCTGGAAGCTATGAAGTCAGAGTTAGACTCCATGCATTCCAACCAAGTCTGGACCTTAGTAGATCTACCAGAAGGTATTGTACCTATTGGATGCAAATGGATCTACAAAAGGAAAATAGGTTCGGATGGAAAGGTAGAGACCTATAAAGCAAGGCTAGTGGCGAAAGGGTATAGTCAACGCGAGGCATTGACTATCAGGAGACCTTTTCACCTGTAGCCATGCTAAAATCCATCCGAACATTGCTTGCCATTGCAGCATTTCATGATTATGAAATCTGGCAGATGGATGTGAAAACTGCTTTCCTGAATGGATATCTTGATGAAGATATCTATATGGAACAGCCTTTGGGTTTCACTTCCAGTGATGGAGATCACAAGGTCTGCAAGCTGCAAAGGTCCATCTATGGACTAAAGCAAGCATCTTGAAGTTGGAACACTCGTTTCGATGATGCAATCAAAACGTTTGATTTCATCAAAAACGAAGAGAAACCGTGTGTTTACAAAAAGGTTAGTGGGAGTGCTGTCGTTTTTCTCATACTGTACGTGGACGACATCCTCCTGATAGGAAATGATATTCCCATGCTAACCTCGGTCAAGGTCTGGTTGTCAAAAGAGTTCTCCATGAAAGACCTTGGGGAAGCATCCTATATTTTGGAAATAAAGGTCTATAGAGATAGATCTAAAAGGATGCTTGGCCTATCACAGAAGATGTACATAGAGGAAGTGCTGAAAAGGTTCAGCATGGAAAACTCTAAAAGGGGTCTCTTACCCCTAAGGCATGGAATTCATCTTTCCAAAAAGATGTGCCCCAACACATCTGAAGAGATTCAACGCATGAGCAAGATCCCCTATGCATCGGCAATAGGGAGCCTCATGTATGCCATGCTATGTACACGATCTGATATAGCCCTTGCTGTGAGTGTCACAAGCAGATATCAGTCGAATCCAGGTGAAGAATACTGAACAGCTGTGAAGAATATTCTTAAGTACTTGAGAAGAACTAAAAATTTATTCTTGGTTTTTGGAGGATCATCAGAGTTAAAGGTAGAAGGGTACACAGATTCAGACTTCATGACTGACGTCGATGATAGAAAGTCAACATCTGGATATGTGTTCTTGTGCAATGGTGGTACGGTGAATTGGAAGAGTTCTAAACAACCGATCATTGCTGATTCTACTATGGAAGCTGAATACATCGCCGCATCTGAAGCTGCTAAGGAAGGCTTCTGGTTCAAGAAATTCATTGCAGAGTTGGACGTGATGACATCAGATGCCATAACACTCTACTGCGATAATAATGGCGCCATAGCTCTTGCTAAGGAGCCAAGGTCTCATCAGAAGTCCAAGCACATAGAGCGGCGCTTCCACCTCATACGCGACTATGTTGAGAAGAAGTATGTCGAGGTGCAGAGAGTAGACTCCGCGGACAACGTGGCAGACCCATTCACTAAGCAGCTAAGTTAACAAAAGACTGAAGCCCATCTTGAGAAGATGGGCCTAAGATATATGACCAATTGGCTTTAGTGCAAGTGGGAGATTGTTAGATGTATGCCCTAGAAGCCAATCTGGCTGACACATTGTTAATTTTAGGGACATAATTTTGTACTTGACTATTTATTATTGAATAAATAATAGGCATCCTTTTCATTCATATTGTTATTGTGTCTATGAATCGTCCAAGGAATTAATAAGATGCATATTCTCAAGAGTTGAGAATTTGAGCCATGTATTATTAGTGATTAATTTCTAAACACTCCTGATCAATGGATCATCACAAGGACGGTGATCGATCCGATCAGTGCACACATTGCTTTCCTTATGGATGGACGAGACTCGAGTCCACAGTGTGGCGACACTGAAGTAATAGTGCAGGTGCTTGTTAGAGAACAAGGGTACTGAGCGAGACCAACACAAGAAGTCACTTGGATGTCTATCCACTCGTCAGTGACTTGCTTGATGTTGCAGTAGTGTGACTAGTCCTTTGATCTGCGATGCTTCGGCTACTCACAGTGAGGTTATTGTAGTTTGACTGCACAAATACATGATCTCTAGCCATATGGGTCCATGCAGTGTAGATTGGCTGCAGTAGGTTCACTGTAGGAGTAGGGTATGCACCTATAAGGAATATATTGACCTTGATAGATAAGGAGAGATCCTATGTGATTTATAAGGCTGAGTTCGTAAGACCTCGGCCGAGGCAGATTGCACAGTGGAGAAAGAGTTCTCCGCTCTCGAACTTAAGTCGAATAAATCTTGACATATGACAGACGAAGGGGTTTGACGAGTTATCCATGACCTCCGTCTTGTAGGGATCCACGATAGAAGGACTGTATCACATGATACTGCACCTAGAGGTTCATCATTCTATTCTGCTGGGTAGCCACTACATGCTGCTAGGTGTCACTGGTGGATGGTGAGACTCACAGAGATTATCTCGATGATCGATAAACCCTGATGAGTAGAGTTGGAATCGTTCCAACCCATTGAAAGGAGTCTTCAATGATATTGTGATAGAGATCGCAATATATCTCACTACCAGTCAGAATAGAACCTATGGGGTCACACACACTAGAGGCATTGACCGATCCGATGGTTGAATCGTGATTAGGAATCATAAGTAATCAATTCGATTGATAATAAGTTGAAGAAGGAGTAAAGGAAATTAATTAATTGGACTTAAAACAAGAGTCCTACTTGGAGTAGGATTCCTAGAGTCATAATTGGATTAGAACTAGGATTCCTACTTGGACTGGGATTCCTACTTGGACTGGGAATCCTATTTGGAGTAGGACTAGGATTCCTACTTGGAGTAGGATTCCTACAATCCTAATTGGATTAGGAGTTTTGAATTAAATTTAGATTCCTACTTGGAGTAGGATTCCTAGAGTCCTAATCGGATTAGGACTTCGAATTCAAATTAGAGTCCTAATTGGATTAGGACTAGAATTAAACAAGTCCTAATTGGATTAGAATTTCTTAAGTCCCAATTAATTATTAATCCAATGAATCAAGATGACTCCTAATTAGATTAGGATTGAAGAGTTCAATTGAGTCATGGTTCATTCAAGTTCTAATTGGATTAGGACTAGCATAGATTGAACCCAATTGATTCATGATTTGGACTAAACCAAATAGGAGCCCTAGATGCCTTTAAAAGGCTTTGAAAGGAGGTGCCCTAATGATAAGTGAAGCCCTCCTCCTCTCCAACTCGTGGCCACCCTTCTCCCCTCTTGGTTTCAGCCGCCATCAGCAAAAAGGTGAGAAGAAGAAAGTTTGGCGGCAGCCTCCTCCCTCCTCCTTTGCTTTATCCAATGCAGGGGAAAGAAAAGGGCTGCAAGGTGCTTTGATTCTTCTTCAAGATCCCTCCTTCTTCTTCCTCCTCCCAAGCACAATCAAGAGTTGATTGAAAGGGAGGTGATCAGCCATCAAAAACATATCTCTGCAAGGGAGCTAGCATCCCGGGGAGATTGGAACGTTTGGATCGGTTCCTGCTTCGTGTGGATACCCGTAGAGGCCGGACACTTGAATGGCTTCAAGCGAACCTTCATCCAAAACCACGATCATCAGTTTGCGGTGATCATCTACCCGCACAAGGTGAAGATCTGATCTTCTAATGTTATTTAAAAGTTTTTAATCCTTATCTATCTATGAACGGTTTTAAACAACGTTCATGCGATGAACGGTTGATCCCGCGCATGCCTCTTCCACTGCATCTGAAATTTTTGATATTTTTCTGCGGCATGGACGGATTCCCAACATCTATCACTTACATATTGATGTATCTGTGAACGTATCTGAGCATACAGTGAGTACCATAGGATCTAAAAGATCTAGAGATGAGATAAATCAAAAGTATTTATGGCACCTCAGACTTGGTCATATAGGAGAAGACATAATTAACAAATTGGAGAAACATGGGCTTTTGAGTTCATTGACTTCTGAGTCATATCCGATTTATGAATTCTGCCTTCAAGAAAAAATGGCCAAATTACCTTTGTAGGACACGAGGAGAGGTCCACTGAAATACTTGCCCTAGTACACATTGATGTGTGTGGCCCATTCAATGTGCAGGCTAGGGGTCAATTTTTCTACTTTATTACTTTTACCGATGATTTCTTATGGTATGGTCATGTCTATCTTATGAGACATAAATCTGAAGCATTTGAAAGGTTCAAAGAATTCAGATTTGAAGTAGAAAAATAGACAGAAAAACTCATTAAGGTTCTTCGATCAGATCGAGGAGAAGAATACCTTAGTGGAGAGTTTCGCGATTATCTCAAACAAAATGGTATAGTTTCACAATGGACACCTCCTGGAACACCTTAACTCAATGGAGTATCAGAAAGGAGGAATCGGACCCTATTGGATATGGTCAGGTTCATGATGAGCTTCACTAACTTACCCTTATTCTTGTGGGGAGATGCCATACTTACAGCTATCTAGATATTGAATAGAGTTCCCTCTAAGTCCGTTCCTACCACACCGTATGAGATATAGCATGGTAAGAAATCAAGTCTTGGTTATCTCAAGATTTGGGGATGTCCAGTCCAAGTCAAGCGACAGCAGGCGGACAAGTTAGAGTCTAGGATAATTAGTGCTCGTTTCATTAGATATCCTAAAGAGTCGTTAGGATACAATTTTTATATCCCAGAAGATCACAAAGTGTTTATGAGCCGACATGCCATCTTCTTGGAAAAACAGTTTATCCTTGATAGAGGCAGTGGGAGAAAAATTGAGCTCGAAGAGAAAGTCTCTGAAGAGCAACGAGCAATTGAGCCTAGTGAACCTATTCATATTGAGCCAATACATGAAGAACCTCGTCCACTTCGTAGATCCAGTAGGATCTCCCATCCTCCTGAAAGATACTTAGGTATGCTTACAGAGAAAATAGAGGAAGAGTTCCTCATCGGAGAAAGAGATCATAGTAATGATCCCAAGATCTACAACAAAGCGATGTTAGACATCGACTCCGAAAAATGGATGGATGTGATGAAGTCAGAAATAGACTCTATGCATTCCAACCAAGTATGGACCTTAGTAGATCCGCCTAAAGGTATAGTACCTATTGGGTGTAAATGGATCTACAAAAGGAAAATGGGTTCGGATGGCAAGGTAGAGACCTATAAGGCAAGGTTGGTGGCAAAAGGTTATAGTCAGTGCGAAAACTGCATTCCTTAATGGATATCTTGAGGAAGATATCTATATGGAACAGCCTCAGGGTTTCACTTCTAGTGATGGTGATCACAAGGTCTGCAAGCTGCAAAGATCCATCTATGGACTAAAGCAAGCATCTCGGAGTTGGAACACTCATTTCGATGATATGATCAAATCGTTTGATTTCATCAAGAACGAAGAGGAACCATGTGTGTACAAAAAGGTCAGTGGGAGGGCTATAGTATTCCTCATATTGTACGTGGATGATATACTCCTGATTGGGAATGATATTCCCATGCTCACATCGGTCAAGTTATGGTTGTCTAAGAAGTTCTCCATCGGCCAAGTTAAGGTAGAGACCTAGGTGAAGCATCTTATATTTTGGGGATTAAGGTCTATAGAGACAGATCTAAGAGGATGCTTGGGCTATCACAGAAAATGTACATAGAGGAAGTGCTGAAAAGGTTCAGCATGGAAAACTCTAAGAGGGGATTATTACCCCTAAGGCATGGGATAAATCTCTCCAAAAGAATGTGCGCCAAAATATCTGAAGAGATTCAGCGCATGAGTAGGATCCCTTATGCATCGGCAATAGGGAGCCTCATGTATGTCATGCTATGTACTCGACCTGATATAGCACATGCTGTGAGTGTCACGAGCAGATATCAGTCAAATTAAAGCGAGGAGCACTGGATAGCTGTGAAAATATCCTTAAGTACTTAAGAAGGACTAAGGATATGTTTTTGGTCTTTGGGGGAGGCACAGAGTTAAAGGTAGAAAGATATACTGATTCAGATTTCATGACTGACCCTGATGATAAAAAGTCTACATCAGGATATATATTCTTATGCAATGGAGGATCGGTAAATTGGAAGAGTTCCAAGCAAACGATTATTGCAGATTCTACCATGAAAGCAGAGTACATTGTGAAAGTGAATCCTAGGTTCTTCGGTATTAAGCATGCTGAATTTTTTTTTAAAAAAAAAAACCATGGCTGAACCTGATCGGGTTGCCTACGTACCCCTTCATAAGGGGGATCAAGCCATACGTAGTTCTTTTTAAGTTTTAAAATGCAGCGGAAAAACCGAATCAAATAATTTAATTCATGCATACTTACAAGATCAAATCTAGAAATCAGCATTTTAAGAACACATAGGATTATGCCGGAATCGTTTAAACAATTATGCTAAAACTTTCATGCATTATTAACTATCAGATCTGAAAGGTAAACACTCTATTCTGATTAATCTCCGAATATCCATCGAATGGATTCTGGAAATAACTCCGTGAGGAGCCCCAAAGGAGGGTAAAACCTCGGGGAATCAGACCTAGACCCAGATTTCAAAATAAAATATTGATGTGGGATTAATACCTTTTATGATAGAAGAAACTTGTGGATCTGATCCTTGACTTTGCAGCCACGTACTCGAATGGCCTCTATGAGAAGTACACGCAAAGCCCTAGGCAGATCGTCTTCCGCAGAAGTGCTAGCTTGCGCAGGAACGTTGTAATGGCTAAAGCTGTCTCCTTCTAAACACTCAACCTTTGATTTTTCTTCAAGGATATTGAGGATGGACGTGAGGAAGAAGGAGAAGAAGGGATGGAGGCCCTCAAAAAAAAATTTTAGAATTTTTTGAAACTTCTAAATATTGTATATTTTGAACCCAAGGCATGGGGGTCTTTTATAGCCAAAAGACCACCCCACGCCTCACACCTAATTTAGCCAACTAATTTAGCTGATAAAATCCCCCAAAAATTCTGGTGGTTTGGCAGCTAAGAGGAAATAAATATATCCAAATTTCGTGCATTTTGGATCCCTAAAAGATAAGAATTCATGCATCCAAAGTTCAGCCACAGACCACCCTATTTCATACACCATGCAATCCCTACAAATTAGGAAATTCATCTAAATCTTTCTAGAAAGATTTAAGATGCCATTTTTATAGGAAATATAGCCCTATGCCTCCTCTCTTCTCATACCAATTTTTGGCCAAAAATAAGAAGGATAGGCATGGAAAATATTGGGGATAAATCAAGGTATCATTCTTCTCCAAGAAGATAAGGATGGGTTCCTAAAATTTAGGAATTTTTCTCCTTATCCAATTCTGATTATTTGGACTCATAATCCTCATCAAATAAGATCTTCTAATTGATTTGGATCAAGTCCAATCTAATTGGGTCAAGTCCCATCAATTTGGTCAAGCTCAATCTACTTGGGTTGAACCCAATCCAATTAGGTCAAACCCTGATGCAGCCCAAATTGAATCCTATTCAATTTGGCTCAACCTAGGCCCAATTACTCAATCAAATTGAGTTCATTAGCAATCTAATTGCTAATTAATCCTTCAATAATTTAATAATTATTTTAATGTAACTTTTGCTTAAGATAATTTGTCAATCGAATTGACCAAATTACCCCTGAATGATTCTTAATCATCAATCAGCCATTTGATCAACCTAGAAACTTCTATGCGTATGACCTCATAGGTTCGAACCTAAGCCGGTAGTATAAGAACATCTTCCTATACTAATCGATGTGACCATCTAGCAATGGTACCTGACGTCCGGATAGGCCGAATATATGCGAAGCAAATATTCTAGAACCTTGGACTATGGTTACTGTATAATTCAATCCCTTTGACTCCTAATGCCAGGATGACTTAGAGCTCACTGTCAACCCTATAATTAGTACATCCATTATTTGATTAACTTTAGATATCCCGTGACTCCTCACTGGGATTACCCTGGCCAAGGTTTTGCTAAATTAATCACAAGACATTATCTCCTGTTTCCAGGAGGGGTCAATTCCATCTTGACTCACAATTAACTACGCAAGTACTTGACTGCACCTAGTGACCTTCCGTCACTGAATTAGAAATTCAGGTTGTCCGGTACCAAAGTACAGTGAGTTGCTTGCTAGTCATAGGTTGCGATCTCAGGTCAGAGGGCCAAACTTATACCCATATCTACTCGGAACATCTCTCGACAGTAGAGCATTCCGGAATTGGTCACGTTCAGTGAAATGTACTCCTACATTTCACCTGTGTGGCATACCAGTGTCTCCACACTCCTTGGTTAAGAGGACAACCAACGTATATGTCACACAACGACCTAATCTCGATAATGTTGTCGTCCTAGTAACAACATATCATTTGGTCGCGAACAAGTTTAAGGACTCAAAGATAAATCCTCCTTTATCATAACATAAGTCCTAAGGACTTCATCATATAAGAGTTCATTTGAAGATGAAATGATGAATAATGTCAAATAACACTTTATTAATTTGTCGATTCATTTACAAAATTCAATCATCAATATGCTGACGATTGACATTTAGGATACAATTCCCAACAACTCTCACTTAGCCTAAAGCCAATCGGCACAGTATCTAATACCCATCTTCGACTTGTGTTCGTTGAACTCTTTGATGCCGAGGACTTTGGTAAATGGGTCAGCCAGATTTTCTTTTGTGTCAATCTTCTGAATATCAATATCACCTCGTTCTATAATCTCTCGAACCAGGTGATAGCGTCGTAGAATATGCTTGGTCCGCTGATGTGCTTTAGGTTCCTTTGTCTGAGCTATGGCTCCAGTGTTATCACAAAATATAGGAACTGGACCATCAATGGAAGGTGCCACTCCCAGCTCGGTGATGAACTTGCGCAACCATACGGCTTCCTTGGCTGCATCAGATGCTGCGATGTATTCTACTTCACATGTTGAATCTGTCACTGTTTGCTGCTTGAAACTCTTCCAGTTGATGACTCCACCCTTAAGAGTAAAGATATATCCCGACACGCTCTTGCTATCATCTTGATCTGACTGAAAATTTGAATCGATATATCCTTCAAGTTTTAAGTCAGAATCACCATAGACAAGCCACCGATCTTTAGTATTTCTCAAATACTTGAGAATGGTTTTCACAACCTTCCAGTGGTTGTTACCAGGATCAGACTGGTGTCTGCTCACTACTCCTAGTGAGTATGCCACGTCTGGTCTAATACATGTCATGGCATACATTATAGATCCCACTACCGAAGCATATGGAATTCTATCCATACTCTCTCTTTCTTGAGGGGTTGTCGGACAATCCTTTTTAGAGAGGTTAATTCCATGGCCCATTGGAAAATAGCCTTTCTTGGAATTAATCATACTGAACCTCTTCAGTATAGTATCAATGTATGTGGATTGGGATAATCCAAGCAATCTTTTAGATCTATCTCTATAGATCTTCATCCCTAGGATGTAAGATGCTTCTTCCAAATCCTTCATCGCAAATTGAGATGATAGCCATACCTTTATTCCTTGTAATGCAGGAATGTCATTCCCGATTAAAAGAATGTCATCCACATACAAAAGTAGAAATATAATTACTGAACCATTGACCCATTTATAAATGCAGGGTTCTTCTTCATTTTTAATGAAGCCATATGTTTTGATTACTTTATCAAAGCATATGTTCCAACTTCGAGAAGCTTGCTTTAATCCATAAATGGACCTTTGAAGCTTGCACATTTTAGACTCATCTGCAGATGTAAAACCTTCAGGTTGTATCATATACACTTCCTCTTCTAAATTTCCATTTAGAAATGCGGTCTTTACATCCGTTTGCCAGATTTCATAGTCTTAATGTGCTGCTATCGCAAGCACAATCCGAATGGACTTGAGCATTGCCACAGGAGAAAATATCTCGTCATAGTCAATACCATAACGTTGACGATATCCTTTGGCAACCAGACGGGCTTTGATGATATCCGTCTGTGCCCTATTTTCTTTTGAATATCCACTTATACCCTATGGGTTTAATCCTTTCGGATGGGTCAACTAATGTCCATACATCATTGACCTTCATGGATTCCATTTCGGATTGCATGGCTCCAAGCCATTTATCAGAGTCATACCTCTGCATTGCATCCATATATGTGATTGGATCCTCATCGTTTTCATCAAGTTCGATAGGATCCCCATCCTGGACCAAGAAACTGTAGTATCTGTCCGGTTGACATGGTACTCTACCTGATCGTCTTAATGGTGCATCTAAGATGGGTTCTGGATCTGATCTAATCAACTCCGACTCAATTGGTTCAGTGGATGGTGTCGAGTCTTCTACATGTTAAACTTCCCTAAGCTCAATATTAGAGCTTTTAGTTTCTTCACTAAGAAATTCTTTCTCTAGAAAAACAGCTCTATTGCTTACGAACAACTTTTGTTCTTCAGCAAAGTAGAAGTAATATCCTTTAGTTTCTTTAGGATAACCAACAAAGAAACATTTGTCAGACTTGGGTTCAAGTTTGTCTGTCTTCAAACGTTTGACGTACGCTGGACACCCCCAAATCCTAAAGTGAGAGAGCATCGGCTTACGTCCAGTCCACATCTCATGTGGTATTTTATTTACAGACTTACTTGGAACCTTATTTAGAATATAGCAGGCTGACTCAAGAGCATATCCTCAAAAGGATATGGGCAGATCAGCAAACCCCATCATGGATCGAATCATGTCTAACAGAGTTCGATTTCTTCTTTCTAACACACCATTATATTGTAGTGTAGCAGAAGGAGTCCATTGGGAGAGAATCCCATTTTCTCCTAGATATGTCAAAAACTCATTGGTGAGGTATTCACCTCCTCGATCTGATCGAAGAGTTTTAATACTCTTTCCAATTTATTTTTCTACTTCATTACGATATAATTTGAATATTTCAAATAATTCAGATTTATGTCTCATTAAATAGACATAACCATACCTAGAAAGGTCGTCTGTAAACGTAATGAAATATGAATACCCACCTCTAGCATCTATGCTCATTGGCCCACATACATCAGTCAACAATAACACTAATTTAGTTGATATGTAGATCGCACTTTTGTGCTCTCATCACACCCCCCCAACTAGCTTATTGCTAGTCTCTAGCAATTAATGAGCAAACGATAAAATGAGGGCACAAAAGATGTAGTCTAACCCATGACTTTTTATTGAAGCTAAGTACATAAAACTGAGATACGTACCCACTTTCGTAGAGCATCATGATTGCACTTAGCACGTGCAACAAGCCTTTAAACCCCTAGGTTACCCTAGTGGACGAGTGTTGTCTCATGAGGGTTTGCACTGAAGTTACACACAAACTTCATCAGTCAGGGATTTCCAATTTTTAACTCAAAATTTGAATAAGTATTACTGTATGAAACTAGAATTGCAAGGACAATAGAGACTTGTTGCTATCATATTTAAGCAGACTCTAACTCAAGTTCCATTACACCCCATCTATCTGCTAACAAGTCAAGAATAGAGTGAGGTGCAAGATAGTATCATATAAATGAGTGGCTTTCACTTACTTCCAACGTGATCACTCTAATTTTTAAGACTTTCTAGAGTTAAATGGTAATGAACACCCAAGATTTAACTTTTAATCAGACTGAATGCTAAGAAGAATGACTTGTGCAATATCTAGCCTTATTAAGCTTTCTAGCTAACCCATGTAGCGAGTGTTAGGCCAATGACTTCCGATCCAGATGGCTCAGGGCACTAGGTGTAAAGACACCCTAACAGGCTTAATAGCTCAAGTCAACTAGGCTCCAAGGCCGAATTAGTCACTCAGAGTTTAATCTTAGTCATCCTCACCTTTTTAGGCGAACACTCACTGCTTGCCAGGCAAGAGGCCGGGTTACTCAGTGAGAAAACTTAAAATAAACTCGTTTTATTTTCTTGTCTTTTTTTTCCTTCTTCTTTTTTTTTGTTATTTATATATTTTTTTAATAGGATGTTCATCATACATATAACTTTAAATTATCCAGAAGATTAAAAGTATTCATATTAGTCGCAAGTTTATATACCCCACTATTCATGTGCTTACGTGTAGGTGCTAAATCATCTTCTATCATGTTAGCAGAAGATAGGTGGGACGAAAACTCAAGCTAGAACTACTATCATATTTCTTAACTCCAAGCTATTGTCAAAGCAATTCCTAGTTTATATAGCTAAAAAGATTAGATTTTGAGTTAAAAATTTGAAATCCCCCCCTTTTTTTACACAAAAATCTTTTTAGGCAGAAAAATCAAAAATATTCTCAATCACCCTCCATACCTAAATCTAACATTGTCCTCAATGTTAAAGAAAATTTAAAGCAGTAATAGGACAGAGGAGAAGTTACTTGATATTGGTCGGTAAATTGACAATTGGGGCAAAAAACCCCAAACCTGCATGTTAGTAAAAAATATTTTTTCTAATTATTATTATTTTTATTTATTTTTATTATTATTTTTTTTTATATAATATTTACATGTTGGGTTGCCTCCCAAGAGCGCTAAGTTTTATGTCTTCAACCAGACAAAATGTAGATTCATTTTTTTTTCAACCATTATCTAAGAATGGTTTTGGAAGAGTCCGAGGAAGAACAGTCGGCTGATGACGATCTATGCTCATAAGGAGAACAGAATTAGGGAGCGCATGCTCGACCCCTTCCTCGGAATGGGTAAGGTAAGCCTCTAAAGGGTCCTTACTATAAGTTTGTAAGAAAGTCTCTTGGACCAGACTTTCAATCATGTCAACTTCATTGATTTCTTTATCGTCTGGTGGTTGTTTACTTATGTTGAAGACATTAAGCTCAACTTTCATGTTGCCAAAAGATAACTTCAGCATGCCATTTCGACAATTTATCACAGCATTTGCTGTGGCTAAGAAAGATCTACTTAAAATTATAGGTGTGTGACTGTCTGGATGTATTACAGGTTCGGTCTCAAGGATAACAAAGTCCACAGGATAGTAAAACTCGTTTACCTTCACTATTACATCCTCTACAATCCCCTTGGGGTACTTCACGATCCTTTCTGCTAAGGAAAGGATAATATTTGTGGGCTTTAATTCCTCCAAACCTAATTTTTGGTACACATAGTAGAAAAGTAGGTTCACACTGGCTCCTAAATCTAATAGGGCTCTCTGGATGATCGTCTCTCATATTTTTATTACAATGGTGGGGCAACCAGGATCTTTGAATTTTGGGACAATCTTTTGTTGAATGAGAGATGAGGCTTGTGCAGCCATGACAGTTTGCCTATAAATGCTGGTTTTTCTTTTGACCATGGTGAGGGCTTTCAAGAATTTTGTATAGGAGGAAATTTGTTGTATGGCATCGAGAAAAGGTATATTTATTTGAACAGTTTTAAAGACTTCCATGATTTCATCATACTGAGATTTTTTCTTTGAGTCTCGTAGTCTACTAGGGAAGGGAGCCTTGGGTGTGTATGTCTCTATTGGTTTCTCCTCTATTCCTTGTGTTTTCTGTTTTTGCCCCTTTTTTGAGTGGGGTTCGATTCATATTTTTCTTCTTTTTCTTGTACAGGAAGTTGGACCTTGTTGTCCACTTATTTGGCAGACCGTAAAGTGGTAATTGCCTGGACTTCATGGGTAGGGTTTTCATTAGAATCAATCTGAAATTGGCCTCTCGGCCCTTGATTCTGTTGCCGACTAGGGTTAGGCACTGGCTGACTGGGTAATTCACCTCTCTTCCTATCCCCTAGAGAGTTAGCTATTTGGCTCAGACTAACCTCAAGTTTTGCAATCGCTTGCACATGAAATTGGTTAGTCTGGATTTGAGCTATGTTGGTCTGTTGTTGCTGTTGGATGAAGTATTGTTGCTGCTTCATCATGTTAGCCATCATAGATTCCAATGATGTAGTTTGTTGAGGGATAGAGGCACTATAAGTAGGAATAGGTGGAGCCAATGATTGGTTTATTTGTGATTGACCAATCCTGTAAAAATTCTTCTGAAAACCTGGTGGACCATCTTGATGCTGAATAGGTTCATTTTGCTTGTATGAGAAATTTGGGTGGAACTTATTATCAGGGTGGTAGACTGGGCTGAATGAATTGGGAGTGGGCTTCTTGAAGGCACTATATGAGTTTAGAGCATTTGGCTGCTCAGCCTTAATGTTGGATAAACTAGGACAACACTCCACTAGATACTCCGAACTGTTACACAAGATACATAAGCTATGTGACTCGTGATCCACTTTCATGATGGGATTTAACTTTTTATATGAACTCGAGCTAGTGGAAACAGTGAAAGCATCAAACTTTTTACTTAAGTTGTTCATTCCAGTCACCAGATTGGACATGACATTTTTGAGATGTGGGTCTGCTTTCATTTCATAATTACCTGATTTTCTAGATCCGAACTCATTTCTATTTACTTCCTCACCATAGCTACTCCAATTTTGGGCGTTCTCGGCTAAGTCAACAAGAACTTCATAGGTTTGATCCGGGGTTTGGTTCATGAACCTACCCTTGTGCATGGACTCGATCATGTTTCTATATGCTGGAAGTAGTCCTTTATAAAAGAAGTGGACCAGATCAGCCTTATCAAGCCCATGGTGTGGGCATTTGACCAACAAGTCATGGAATTGTTTCCACGTTTGGAAGAATTCCTCTTCAATTTTCCTCTGAAAGTTCTTATGGCATCCTTAATTTTTTCTGTTTTAATCATGGGATAAAATTTTGCCATGAACTTCCTAGATAGTTGTTCCCATGTTGTGATGGAATTTGGGGCGAGAGAATATAGCCATGCTGCGGCTCGATCCTCTAAGGTCATTGGGAACAATCTCAATTTTACACTTTCTTCATCTAAATTTTGATTTTTGAAAGTTTGACAAATTGTCATGAATTTATTTAGATGAATATAGGGTTGTTCACTTTCAAACCCATGGAATTTGGGTAGCATATTTATTGTCGCAGCCCGAATTTCAAATTGGGCTGCATTATTTATTGGCAACACTATACATGAAGGTGGACTAGCGGATGCAGGAGCGAATAATTCATTCAGGGTTCTAATATGATCACCCATTGTAGAGATTGGTGGTTGATCAATAATTCGTTGGATGTGACGATATTTTTTTCCAACCTCTGGGTTAAATGGTGTTAACTTACCCCTTAATAATCTTCTACCATGCATACATTATCCACAACTAATTAGACTCGACTCCTAAACGAAATCCAAAAAGAGAAGAAGAAGAGCTAGACCAAGATGACCACAATCAACACCACACAATGGATTGGCTCTTTAATCTTGAGGTTAAAGAAGGTTTAGTAGCTTTTAATCTAGTTGCACAGAGATTTATCAGGTTAAAAAGTTTTTAAAATTCTCTCGTAGATTAGACAGCTCCTAATCTCCCTTTCAAATTAAGTTTGAGCTTACCAGTTAAGCGATCTAGTAACCAGTGACCAGGAAAGTCCCGGGGTGTGTGGTGGTGCCAGAAAGGATACACCAATACCACAATACCCGTAACAGTTCTCACTGTTGTAAAACTTTTCTAGACATCACCAATTACTAAATTCTCATTGGAGTGGCTTTCAGCCACTTCTTTCCAAGAGCCTAATTGAGCTCGAAAATCCTAAGGCCAACGTCTAATTGATTTTAATTTAATTTAGCTTAGGATATGTATGCAAGGTGGTGATTTTTGGGCTAAGGACAGGTAATGACTTCCCGACCTTATCTTTTTAATGGATTTTGCCCTTAAATTATTTTATGCAAATGCTTAATACTAAATGCAGCAAATATTCAATGATTTTTTTTAAAGTTTATGGAATGTCATTAGGTTGTACTGATTAAATGAGTAAGCAAAATTTTTTTATATATATTTATTTTTCTTATTTTTTTTAATTTTATGTTTTTTTTAAAATTTTATATAGGAATAACTTGAATGTAAACTAAAAACTAATCCTTATGCGTCAGTCAATCTCCGAATGCCTGTTGAATAAGCTCTGGAGATTACTCCGTGAGGAGCTCCAATAGAGGTATGATAACCTCGGGGGATTGCACCCTATCAATTACTAGCAATTTTTTTTAATATTTTTTTTAAAAAATTTTAAATTTCGAATTTCAGAATTCAAATTTTGAATTTAAATTTTTAAATTTAAGAATTTTGGAAATCTTTTTTTTTATTTTCATTTTTTTTGAATTTTAATTTTTTAAAAATTTTAAATTTCAGAATTTAATAACTACGAAATTATTAACTAAAAATAATCAAAACAAGAAAAATTAATAGAAATAAAAAAAAACTTACTACCGGAGTGTGTTCACTCCGGGCATCTAAAATTCGATCTGATCTTCGTGATCGTTCTTGCTTCTCGATTTGCCTCCCCGGCAACGGCGCCAAAATTTTGTTGTCCCTTTTTTGTTTACCTAAAAATACACTAAACAGATCGTTGTTAGAACCGACAAACAAAGTTTAATTTAATCATACTCTTATCTTTTCTACTCGAAAAATAGTGGTTGTAAGAGGTCGATCCACAGAGAGGTAATTGGAGTTGCATAAAAATTAAAACGTTCACTCGGATTAAAAATCAATTTTTAAATGATAATAGAAAAATATTACTTCGGGGATGTTGAATGATTCTTTAGTCTACCAGAGAATGTTTTCTATTTAAAATTAACTAAAAGAAAGGTACTTAGATTCGAAAGGCATTTATATATTTAACTAATCAAAAAAGAGCTTTGGCATAGAAAATGGATGGAAGTTAAGAAGATTGAAGCCTGGAACATAAATTGCATAAAAGAAAATTTCATATATTGCATGAAAAAAAAATTAAAAGATTGCATAAAAAAACAGAAATTAAACTGAACCTAGAACAAGGATTGCATGAAAGAGAAATGATAGATTTTATAAAAATAAATTAATTACAAAGGTAGAAATGAAGATTGGTAGCATGATGCTGCCTTTCTTCTGCAAATAAAATAAAGAAAAGAAATAACAAAAATCAAAAAGAAAACTTCTCCTGTGGCACGCTCGGTGGCTATTTTTTTTATTTTCTCTTTCTTTCCAAAACAGAGTAATGCTCTGTTTCTTCTTTTTTCTTTCTTTCTTCTCTCCCAAACCGAACCCTCTTCTCCTCTGTTCTTTGGCCCCCAACCAAGCACCACCCTCCTCCCTTTTGGACCCTGCCGATGGCTCCCTTATATAGATCCCCAGCAAGCACGTGGAGAGGAGGGGAAAATGGATGCTGATTAATGGGATTGGGTCTCCGGAAGCTGGCCGCGGGATGGGAGGCTGAGACGGAGGAGCTTGATTGCAGCGTGGGATCACGGACGGAAGGAAATGGCTGGATCACGGCTTGCATCACGGCTGGGACGCTTGCAGTCGGAAGGAGTGGATCACGGATGCTGATTCATGAAGGAAGCTGGGATTTGGGGGAGAATCACAGGCGGCTGGACGCGATGCTTGGATCACGGCTTCGGATGCTTCGAAAGCTGGCCGCGGGACCACTGGAGACGCGGGGACGGTGCTGGGAGCGACGCGGACGGCTGGAGTTGGGTTGCGGATGGTTGGAGGAAGAAACAGACGCGTGAGGGAATCCGAAAGACTCCCACGGCTTTGCTGGGGTGCTGGAGTTTCGGGAGGTGGGAGCTTTGGCTGTGGCAATGCTGGAATGGGGTGCTAATCCGGACAACGAGGCTGGGGCGCTGCTTCGACGTGTTGTGAACGCGGATGGATGGTGAACGGCTTGATTGTTGGGAGGAACGCACAGCTTGGTTGATCGTGGGACCATTTCTTCTCCCTTGATGAAGCTGGAGATCGCATGAGATGCTCATTGTGACTTGATGCTTGGGCTCGCGTGATCTCACGGGATGAGATACGCGGAGACTGATTTGGAAGGATGTGGTCGGTTGGTGGGAGTTCACTGTTAGCTCTCCTACTCTATGTCTTCAAATCGGGCTCGGTTCTGTGATCCTTGGATGGTGCAAATGTGCTCGATTAGATCATGGCAGAAATGGGCCCGCGTGGTTTGGGGCCATGATGCATCTCTCTAAACCCATTCTATACCAAATGCGCATTTAAACTTTAATTTATAATAATTTGTGCCAAACAACAATATAATATTAAACCAGTGAATTTATCATTATCAGTCAACAATAACACTAATTTAGTTGATATGTAGATCGTACTTTTGTGCTCTCATCAGTACTTTCGCAGCCCCCCTTAGCGCCTCCTCGACTAAGATCGAGATGCCCCGATAAGTCGACAGCGAGCCCAAGCTCCCTCGACCTCGGAAAAACGGGATAGTACCTTCGCGGCTCTCCGTGGCGCTCGACATCGATAACGAGGTAGTACCTTCACGGCCCCCCGTAGCGCCTCCTCGACTAAGGTCGAGATGCTCCGATAAGTCGACAGCGAGCCCAAGCTCCCTCGACCTCGAAAAGATGGGGTAGTACCTTTGCGGCCCTCCATGGCGCTCGACATCAACAACGGAGTAGTACCTTCGCAGCCTCCCGTTGCGCCTCCTCGACTAAAGTCGAGATGCCCCAATAACATTTTATTAATTTGTCAATTCATTTACAAAATTTAATCATCAGCGCACTGACGATTGACTCTTAGGATACAATTCCTAACAACTTCCACTTAGCCTAAAGCCAATCGGCACAGTATCTAATACCCATCTTCGACTTGTGTTCGTTGAACTCTTTAATGCTGAGGACTTTGGTAAATCGGTCAGCCAGATTTTCTTTTGTGTCAATCTTCTGAAGATCAATATCACCTCGTTCGACGATCTCTCGAACCAGATGGTAGCGACGTAGAATATGCTTGGTCCGCTGATGTGCTTTGGGTTCTCTTGCTTGAGCTATGGCTCCAGTGTTGTCACAAAATACAGGCACTGGATCATCAATGGAGGGTGTCACTCCAAGCTCAGTGATGAACTTCCGCAACGATACAACTTCCTTGACGGCATCAGATGTTGTGATGTATTCTGCTTCACATGTAGAATCTGCGACTGTATGTTGCTTGAAACTCTTCCAGTAGATGGCCCCACCCTTAAGAGTAAAGATATATCACGACACGCTCTTGCTACCATCTTGATCTGACTGAAAACTTGAATCGGTATATCCTTCAAGTTTTAAGTCAGAATCACCGTAGACAAGCCACTGGTCTTTAGTATTTCTTAAATACTTAAGGATGGTTTTTACAACCTTCCAGTGGTTGCTACCTGGATCAGACTGGTATTTGCTCACTACTCCTAGTGAGTATGCTACGTCTGGTCTAGTACATGTCATGGCATACATTATAGATCCCACTGCCGAAGCATATGGAATTCTATCCATACTCTCTCTTTCTTTAGGAGTTGTCGGATAATCCCTCTTAGAGAGGTTAATTCCATGGCCCATCGGAAGATAGGCTTTCTTGGAATTAATCATACTGAACCTCTTCAGTATAGTATCAATGTATGTGGATTGGGATAATCCAAGCAATCTTCTAGATCTATCTCTATAAATCTTCATCCCTAGGATGTAAGATGCTTCTCCCAAATCCTTCATGGCAAATTGAGATGATAGCCAAATCTTTATTCCTTGTAATGCAGGAATGTCATTTCCGATTAGAAGAATGTCATCCACATACAAAACAAGAAATATAATAACGGAACCATTTGCCCATTTATAAATGCAAGGTTTCTCTTCATTCTTAATGAAGCTATACGATTTGATCACCTTATCAAATCGTATGTTCCAACTTCGTGAAGCTTGCTTTAATCCATAAATAGATTTTTGAAACTTGCACACCTTAGACTCATCTGTAGATATAAAATCTTCAGGTTGCATCATATACACCTCCTCTTCTAAATCTCCATTTAGAAAAGTGGTCTTTACATCCATTTGTCAGATTTCATAATCTAAGTGTGCTGCTATTGCAAGCATAATCTGAATGGATTTGAGCATTGCCACAGGAGAAAACGTCTCGTCATAGTCAATACCATAACGCTGACGATATCCTTTGGCAACCAGACGGGCTTTATAGGTTTCTACCTTTCCGTCTGCGCCCCGTTTCCTTTTGAAAATCCATTTACACCCTATGGATTTAATCCCTTCGGGTGGGTCAACTAATTTTCATACATCATTGACCTTCATGGATTCCATTTTGGATTGCATGGCTCTAAGCCATTTATTAGAGTCATACCTCTGCATTGCATCCATGTAGGTGATCGGATCCTCATCGTTTTCATCAAGCTCGACATGATCCCCGTCACAGACCAAGAAACCATAGTATCTGTCCGGTTGACGTGGTACTCTACCTGATCGCCTTAATGGTGCATCTAAGATGGGTTCTGGATCTGGTCTAATCAAATCCGACTCAATTGGTTCAGTGGATGATGTCGGATCTTCTACATATTGAACTTTTCTAAGTTCAACATTAGAGCTATTAGTTCCTTACTAAGAAATTCTTTCTCTAAGAAAACAACTTTATTGCTTACGAACAACTTTTGTTCTTCAGCAAGGTAGAAATAATATCCTTTAGTTTCTTTAGGGTAACCGACAAAGAAACATTTGTTAGACTTGGGTCAAGTTTGTCTGTCTTCAAACTTTTGACGTACGCCGGACACCCCCAAACCCTAAGGTGAGAGGGTACCGGTTTCCATCCCGTCCACATCTCATGTGGTGTTTTATTCACAGATTTACTTGGAACCTTATTAAGTATATAACAGGCTCACTCAAGTGCATATCCCCAAAAGGATATGGGCAGATTAGCAAACCCCATCATGGATCGAACCATATCTAATAGAGTTCGATTTCTCCTTTCTGACACGTCGTTATACTGCGGTATACCAGGAGGAGTCCATTGGGAAAGAATTTCATTCTCTTCCAGATATGTCAAAAACTCATTGGAAAGGTATTCACTCCCTCGATCTGATCGAAGAGTTTTAATACTCTTTCCAGTTTATTTTTCTACTTCATTACGATACAATTTGAACATTTCAAATGCTTCAGATTTATATCTCATTAAATAGACATAACCATACCTCGAAAGGTCGTCTGTGAAAGTAATGAAATATGCATATCTGCCTCTAGCATTTGTGCTCATTGGCCCACATACATTAGAATGTACTAGGGTCAATAAGTCATTGGCTCGTTCACCTTTTCCAGTAAAATGTGACTTGGCCATCTTACCAAGAAGACATGATTTACAGGTTGTTAATGATTCACAATTATTAATATTGAGGATTCCCTCTTTATTTAACCTGTTCATCCTGTTCTTGTTAATATGACCTAGCCTATGATGCCAAAGGTAGACATCCGTGATATTATCTATTCTAGGGCGCTTATTGGACTTGTACATTACATGAACAGGCTGTGATAATATGTAAATCCCATTACTTAATTGTCCATGCATTACAGTAACACCATTCATAATAATATCACAGTAATTTCTTTTTATTGAAATCTCATAACCGTTCATGGCCAAAAGGCCTACAGAAATTACATTCAATAAGAAAGAAGGACAAAAGTGACAGTCACTTAAGACTATTATTTGAGAATTGAATACAAGTTTCAGAATCCCTAAAGCTAGAACTGGAACTGATCTTCCATCTCCAACATTTAGGAACCTTTCGCTTTCTTCAAATCTCTCACTGACCTGTAGTCCCTGCAACGAATTACAAATATTAAAAGAACTTCCGGTATCCAATACCCAAGTCGAATTATCACATATTGAAAAATTACAAGGTGTTATCATATAAGTACCTTGATCTGTAACTGATTGCATCTTTTTCTTTGGCCTGTTCGGGTCAAGAGAGGCAATGTACTGAGGACAGTTCCTCTTCCAATGCCCTTGCTTCTTACAGTAGAAGCACTCTACCTTACTCTAATCAGCCTTCTTATTCTTAGTTTGATTTTGCTCTGCACGATGCACCTTTTTTCTTTTGATTTTTGTTTTTCTTCTTCCCTTTCTTAAAAGGACCACGACCCTTGGACGAAGCTCCCACTAAATTCACCGACCCTTTTAGGAGTTGGTGATCCTTCTCAAAAGTTTGTAGTAAACCCAACAATTGGTGATAATTTACTACCGATTTCGTCATACAAAAGTTGGTGAGAAATGGGCGGTACGAATCAGGAAGAGAGTTCAGTATAGCATCTTTCCCCAATTGATCATGAAGGAAAAAACCGAGAGTGCTCAGGCGCTCGATCAACTCAATCATGTACAACACATGATCAGTCACCGATGCCCCATCCTTCATCCGTGCGCTGAAAATAGCACAACTAGTCTTATGTTTTTCAACATCGTCGGGTGTGCCAAAAGATTCGTTCAACACTTGAACGATTTTTTCGGGCTGGGCGTTCTCGAACCAGCGACTGAACTCGTCGCTCATTGCAGCAAGCATAATGCATCGGACAGTGATACGGTCACTGAGCCACTTCTGATAAGTTTCTTTGACCGCACCCTGCGCATTAGCAACAGGCTGCTCAGGTGCTGGATCCGTTATCACATAAAGGATCCGTTCATGCTCTAGCACAATCTTAAGTTTTCTAAGTCAGTTATTGAAATTGGGTACAGTCAACTTGTCATTATCCAACAATGAACGAAGTGACAAATTAATGGCCATTTCTGCATAAAAAGAAAATCGGCTATCAGTATATGGCCATTTCTGCATAAAAAGAAAATCGGCTATTAGTATATGAATTGACAATATCCTAAAGACTTGGACTTTAGTCTAAAGGTCTTTCCACCATTTTATACAAATTTGTAGTCTCTACCTCAAATTCGAAGAATTACACTTAAATCTTTAGTGAACACTAGAACCCAATTGATCGCATATGGGCCCGAGTGTGGCTCGTCCAACCCATATGCACCTATTGGTAGGTTATGAACCAATTGTTTCACCAAATAATTTCTAGTGATAATTTTGCCCCAGTCTCTTTGGCAGGCGTGTGGCGCCTCTATCGAAGATTCTAGTTAGGTCCAACCATTAAATGATAGGGTTCCGTGTAATCAACTAATAGATGACCAAGTTCGAGTGTGGTTTGGCCCACCTGACTATCTATTGAAGGTACACTCGACTCATCATATATCAAATGACAATTCCAATGCCCGATAAGCACCAGGCATGTGGCGCCTCCAATGATTATCGAAATATTGGACTCATTATCATCTAACTACTTAATGGGAGGCTATGACCTAGTTATCCCCATAACTATTTCATTTTAAGGACCTAATAATTTTAGAGGATTAAATTAGGATAGATAAGAAGATCCGGTTTACCTAAATTCTCCCACTAACTTCACCAAGTCAGATTATAAAGAATTAGATTCAAACCGGTTAAGGAGGCACCTAAAACAGTCAAACTGATTTTCCTTACAGGCATGGGTTAACTCGAATTATTAAATGATTCAATCAAAAAATGATTGACCAAATCGGCTAGATAAGTGAGATCGGTGGAAGGGATATGTCATTAACTCGACAAAGACGCATCAGTGCGAGTAGCTTCCAATTAAAAACCACCGGTTGAGTCTGCCAAACTTACCTTAGACACCAACTGGTTAATCAATTTTGATTTTGACTATCCTAATGACTCGGGCTCAACCACGGAGCCTAAATCAAGCTCCATCTTGGTCTGATCAAAGACATAGAACTGATCAATCTATAACTATTATAAATTGAATTGAGTTATCTTGATTTGATCTAATTACTACTTAGTTAGATTTAATCAATTAACTCAATCATTCCATGATTTGATTCTAACCTTAGGTCTAACCCAATTAGAGAACTTGACTTGAGCTAACCCAAACCCCCAAGACTTATGCAATTTGTCATTAAAATTCAATTCACAATTCTAGGTCACTTAATTCTCAATTAAGTGTAGTTTTATGAAAAAAAATTTAGATCATTGTATAAGTCTTAAATTAGATGTTAATTACAAATTTTTAGTTCTTAAAATCAGATCTAAATTTGTGAATTAAACATTCTGATTTCATATTTAATTCATGTTTAAATCATTAACGATTTATGTTCATATATCACATATATAAACTAACATGAATTAACTTAAATAACATGCATCATAAGCATTTATTTTCAGATCTTATATGTCTTACAAAATCAGAGATTAAAAGGATCATAAATTGCATTTAGATCTAATCTAAATAAGTTTATGATTTCAAATTTTATATGTTCAATATATCACATATATTAATCATAAAATATGCATCACATGCATCCAAATTTTAGATCTAGTTAATCATGCAAAAATAGTAATTAAATCATTCATAAATCTTCTTTAGATCTGATCTAAACATATTTATAAATCTCAGATTTAATTATAATTATTTTAAGCATAAATTGTTTAAACATTCAACTGGCTCTGATACCAATTGAAGGGAAAAGCTGGTTTTTGCATTCAACCTGGCTCTGATGCGGGCGTGGGTTTAGTCCCACATCGGTTATTCGCTGGGTAGATCTTGGGTACTTATACAGGATCAAGAAACTCAAATAATACCTTCCGGCTAGCTATTTTGGGTGAGGTCCTGGGTTGTTAGAAATGGTATCAGAGCGGACCCGGCCCCATAACCTATGTGGACTAGGGGACACTGCAGCACGGATCCATTGGGCTGACCACGGGCCAATCGTGGTGTTTGTGATTTGATTTGAATAGATATGAATCCTTAGCCTGACGAGGACGTCAGGGCTTGAACGAGGGAAGTATGTGAGGACCCGTGCGGACGTGTGTTTAGTCCCACATCAGTTATTCGCTGGGTAGATCTTGGATACTTATACAGGATCAAGGAACTCAAATAATACCTTCCGACTAGCCATTTTGGGTGAGGTCCTGGGTTGTTACAAATTAAAGTCCAATAATTCAATCAAATTGAATTTATTAGTAATCCAATTACTAATTAACCCTCCAATAATTCAATAATTATTTTAATGCAACTTTTGCTTAGGATAATTTTGTCAATCGAATTGACCAAATTATCCCTGAATGATTCTTAATCATTAATCAGCCATTTGATCAACCTAGAAACTTCTATGCGTGTGACCCCATAGGTTCGAACCTAAGCCGGTAGCACAAGAACAACTTCTTGTACTAATCGAAATGACCATCTAGCAATGGTACCCGACGTCCGGATAGGCCGAATGATCGCAAAACAACATTCAAGAATCCTTGGACTATGGTTACCGTATAATTTATCCCTATAACTCTTAAATGCCAGGATGACTTCAGAGTTCTGTCAACTCTGTAATAAGTACATCCATGATGTGATTCAACTTTAGAAATCCTGTGACTTCTCACAAGGATTACCCTGGCCAAGATTTTGCTAAATTGAACACAAGGCATTATCTCCTGTTTCCAGGAGGGGTCAATTCCATCTTGACTCACAACTGACTACGCAAGTACTTGACTATACCCAGTGACCTTCCGTCACTGAATTAGAAATTCAGGTAGTCCGGTACCAAAGTACAGTGAGTTGCTTGCTAGTCACAGGTTGCGGTCTCAAGTCAGAGGGTTAAACTTATACCCATATCCACTCAGATCATCTCTTGACAGTAGAGCGTTCCAGAATTGGTCACGTTCAGTGAAATGTACTCCTACACTTCACCTGTGTGACATATCAGTGTCTCCACACTCCTTGGTTAAGAGGACAACCAACGTATATGTCATACAACGACCTAATCTCGATAATGCTGTCGTCCTAGTAACAGCATATCATTTGATCGCGAACAGTTTTAAGGACTTGAAGATAAATCCTCCTTTATCATAAAACAAGTCCTATGGACTTTATCATATAAGAGTTCATTTGAAGATGTACAATGAAATGATGAACAATGCCAAATAACATTTTATTAATTTGTCAATTCATTTACAAAATTTAATCATCAGTGCACTGACGATTAACTCTTAGAATACAATTCCTAACAGGCCACGATCCATCCCAGAAAGAAAATAATAAGAAAAAAAAGAAGAGAAGGGAAACCAAAATAAAAACCCTCCGAGTAGACAAAGGGGGGGGGGGGGGGGGAAGGGCACCTACTGAAGTTTTCGCCGGAAATATCGACGAGTCAGAGAGGAAGGATCGCGATGATCGCCTCGGGATACTGCCGGAAGGAACAGAAGGGCAGAAAAAAGAAGAGAACGGGGATCGATTGTGGCGGCGGCCAAATAAGAGCCCTTAGGGCCAGAATGGGAGTTTATATATACCTCTCCGACGGCCCGGATCGGCGAGGCTGGATCCCGCCTTTCGTCTAGATTGTGCCACGCGTCGGCCCCGAAGATCGAAGCGGTATATTCAATTTAGATCGATGCCTTGAATGCAGAATCAGGGAAGCGATCCATTGGATCGCGGAGCCCCATCATGAGCTCACGATGCGAGGACGCTTCGAAAAGCGAAAAGGTGTCGCCCCGTCTCCTCCCATTAAGGACGCCTTGAAGCACGCGGAGCGCCGAAATAATTCAAAATCTCCTGGCCCACACCAACACGGTAAAAAATAGCTACTTCCCGCGCTCGAGCTCGCGAGCGGCTTGAACTCGGAAGTCAGGGGGTAGTGTTGGGGAAAAGATGAGTCACTCCGAAACATATGGGCGTGTGGCCAGCACGTGCCTGGAGGCGCCCGACCTGAAGGCGCCCGACCTGGAGGCGCCTGCCCGACTTTAAGGCATGCAACCGGGCTCGACGTCCGACTAGACACTCGACTTCGAGACGCCCCGTCCGAACACTTGACCTCGGCATCCTCGACTTCGAGAGCCCGACCTCCCAACCGCACCACCCACCTGCTGCGATCACATCCTCCTGTAGTTCAACCAGGGACCATGCCCTGCTACCGCCGTCAACAATTAATGCGCATGGCCTCTGCTGATCTCTGGCTCACTCAACAATTAATGCGTATGGCCTCTGCTGATCTCCGGCTCACTCAACAATTAATGCGCATGGCCTCTGCTGATCTCCGGCTCACTCAACAATTAATGCGTATGGTCTCTGCTGATCTCCGACTCACTCAACAATTAATGCATGCTATCTATGGATCTCAAACCCTTTACGGCAAACAGTTGACCTGCTCGGCTACGTCTGATCAGCCACAACGACTTACTGGCTCCGGCCTGATCTCCTACGACAGTGCAATAATTCACACGATCGTGCATTAATTCGGATGATATGCTCAATTATGACGGTAACCCATTCGCGCTGTCACATCGCAGGTACATATATATTCCTCTATAAAAGGAAAACCCCTCCCTTAGAGGGGGTTGAACTCTGAAATTCAAGAGACATATTTGCTCCTACACATTAGCCCCCTCTGACTTAAGCATCGGAGGGCCGACGCCGGAAACCCCGGCTACTGGCTTTTTGCAGGTCCCCAGGAGGACGTCGTCCGCCGACGGACCGCCACCCGCCAACTCTCGCCGGAGCTCCTCCTTCTCAGCCGAGCGGTCACCCCCGGATCCAAATTCCAGCAACAGTTGGCGCTAGAGAAAGGGCCCCGCCCACGCACAGACCTTCCCGCTGGGGGGGCTGTGTTGTGGGATGGGTGCTCCAGTTTTGTCCCACATCGGCTAATCAGCGGAAAGGTCTGTGCCTTATAATGAGGAGGTGCAAACCTTTCCTCCAGAGGGCCCTTTTGTGGGACAAAACCGTGCGGGCACGGGGATACTCATCAGGTGAGCCCCCGGGACCCAGAGCGGACAATACCTCTGGAAGGGATGCGGATGCTTTCCCTGCTCGGCCGGTGTGCAGGTTGGTGTCGGGGTGCAAACCCTGTGTGGGATGGGTGCTCCAGTTTAGTCCCACATCGGCTAATCAGCGGAAAGGTCTGTGCCTTATAATGAGGAGGTGCAAACCTTTCCTCCAGGGGGCCCTTTTGTGGGACAAAATCGTGCGGGCACGGGGATACTCATCGGGTGAGCCCCCGGAACAGGGATACTCATCGGGCGAGCCCCCGAGACCCAGAGCGGACAATACCTTTGGAAAGGACGCGGATGCTTTCCCTGCTTGGCTGGTGTGCGGGCTGGTGCCGAGGTGCAAACCCTGCATCAGATGGCACTAGAAGGAGGGCCCCGCCCACGCACAGACCTTCCCGCTGGGGGGCTGTGTTGTGGGATGGGTGCTCCAGTTTAGTCCCACATCGGCTAATCAGCGGAAAGGTTTGTGTCTTATAATGAGGAGGTGCAAACCTTTCCTCCAGAGAGCCTTTTTGTGGGACAAAACCGTGCAGGCACGGGGATACTCATCGGGCGAGCCCCCGGGACCCAGAGCGGACAATACTTCTGGAAGGGACGCGGATGCTTTCCCTGCTCGGCCGGTGTGCAGGCTGGTGCAGGGGTGCAAACCCCGCATCAGATGGTGCTAGAAGGAGGGCCCCGCCCACGCATAGACCTTCCCACTGGGGGGGCTGTGTTGTGGGATGGGTGCTCCAGTTTAGTCCCACATCGGCTAATCAGCGGAGAGGTCTGTGGCTTATAATGAGGAGGTGCAAACCTTTCCTCCAGAGGGCCCTTTTGTGGGATAAAACCGTGCGGGCACGGGGATACTCATCGGGCGAGCCCCCGAAACGGGAATACTCATCGGGCGAGCCCTCGGAACGGGGATACTCATCGGGCGAGCCTCCGGGACTTAGAGCAGACAATACCTCTGGAAGGAACGTGGATGCTTTCCCTACTCGGCCGGTGTGCGGGCTGGTGCCGGGGTGCAAACCCTGCATCACTATCCAACCAAAGTCTCCTATATCCCCGGCCACGAGCAAATAGCCTGAAGTTCCGCTTGAGGGACTGCAGTACGGGAAACCCAGCCCTACTTTCTCTTCGGACCATGAAGGACGGGGATTTTTTTTTTCCTAAGAAAGTACGGGGATATTGGACCGCGCAACGACGAATAGTTTTGCTTTCTTTCCTACCGGAATGCAAATTTATGTACAAAATACGGTATGGCTCGAAGAGAATACAAGTTTATAACGTAGTTACAGAAATGGACCGGGCGGTCGGGCGGGAAACCCAGCGAACCGGACCCTAGAAATCCCAAATCTCCCCCGATCGCTCTGCCATCCCCTCTTCGAGTCCTCTTCCTCCGTGGTTCTCCGCCCCTCCTCCTCAGCCACCGACGACGCTGGAGACGGTGGAAGAGGGCTCCTGCCGGCATAGCCTCCGTGTCCTCCTTCTCCTCTCGGATACCAGCCAGGTACTCTCTCTCTTCTCTCTCTGCCCGCCCTATTCCAAGCCTCCGGCGATCCGGTCCGAGAATGATTAATTTTTCCCAGAACGACAAATCCTATTAGAAGTTACTTATAACTCTTCCAATTTCCTGATTAACTGTCACTAGTACTCTTGCTGAAAAGAATCACGAATGCGGAAATTTTTTTTTTTTTTTTTCCTGTGTAACTCTCTTTTTTCTTAGCCTTTATTTTTTTTAAAAGCGAAAAACTCTGGTATTTGAGAGGAGCATAGAAAAAATGAGTAGCAACGAGTACACAAGAGTCCAGCCATTTTTTTTGCATTTAATTTTTTTAAATGTGAAAAACTCTGTGAAGGATGACTAGTCATTAGAATTTATCTTCTAAGCAATCTAGAAGAAGATGATGGCATAGAAAAGCATTCTTCAGCTAAATTCAAATAATAACACTGGTGTCATCTTTTCTTTTCTTTTTTTTTTTTAAATATTTGATCTGAAGACCATAACTAAGCTCATGCTAAGAATTGCTGGGAAATAATTTACGCTTCAAATTGGTAGATTTACTTACAGCGCATTTCTAGTTCAAATATTAATATTTGATTTTATAATAGTTTTATACTTTCAAACTTTTATTTTGTCCAAAAAGGCATGAACTTGTTTCCTCCTGCTCTCTTTAAAATTTCACTTGTTTATATTTAAACTGAGATTGGCATATAGCAATATTATCTTATTACTGCTCGTGTTCATGGTAGCTGAGTTCTGTTTTCTTCTTTTATTAGGATTTCTCTCAAGGATTTTTTCCCAAGAATAAGGATTTCTTTCCAGTAGTAGCAAACCCTAGTTTTAGTTTTTTTTTTTTTTTTATTTCAATTCGTGAATCCTGTTTAGCTGCTGAACGATTCTATCAGTTTCAGACCTATACCTTTTAAATTGAATCATAAAGAGCTTCTGTCGAATACCAGCATTTTATGAGCTTATGTCAGGACATTGGGTACTGTGTTATAAGCTCTTGATTTTATTGATTAATTCTTCGCAAACAGGTCATCTTCCTTCTTTGATTTACACAAGAAAGAACGAATTAGATCATGAGTCAGAACTCTGCAAATACATGTAGAACAACCTGAAGAGCATGCGATCATAATAGTTATTATTTACCAGAGTTTAAACTCTTTCCATTGTTTTTGGGTGTATATAATTCTAAATGCAAATACCATTGAGTGATAGGTGTTATTGGTAACTTGACATTTGGTGTGATTTGTTCATTTAGTCATACGTATGGCATTTGCCAATTAATTGGTTAGGTGGAATGCAAAGCTTTGAAAATAATCTTGATAACTAAAAACAACAAAGAAAATAAACTTGGGGTCTGTTTGGCATCATTTTCTTTTCATGTTTTGTTTCTCTGCAAATTAGTGACATACCTCATGGAGGTTGACGTCAAAGATAGCATTTGCACGAAACTTTTGCTATTGGTTGCTTTCATTTTCACTCTTTTTGAAAGCAATAAATCTTTGCTACCAAATGCTCTAAAAATTTTAAAACAATTTCAAAAAACAAAAGTGTTTCGTTATACATGTTGTTCAATCTAGCTCTTTTTTCTTCTTGGATCTTTAAAAACAAAGATAGAAAACAAAAGAAATACCAAATGGCTGTAATATTTCTATATTTCGGAAACAAGTATCAAAGAGGGGAAATGGCAATTAGTAACACCATGACCACCACTGCCGGCAACAACAACAATGAACCATGAGTATTTCATAAATAAGTTATGACTTATGGATAACTTATGAAAAGTTTACAAAATTCATACTTTGTCAAAGATTTTTAAACTTATCCTATTTTTCAGGAATAGTTCAAAGAAACATTTGACCAATTTTAAACCTGTCAGTGATTTAAGACTTTTTTAATTTTAGAATATTTTTACTACATTTGCTGGAGGGTTCTGTTTTATTTGAAATATGCAAGGTATAAAGCCTACTCCTTGAAGGTAGTGGCCATGGCATTGGCAATTTAAGAAGACAAATAGCTGTGAAAAATGTTTCAATCCAAGATTATGTTCAATATCAAGTTGTGCACTTGAAATATAATTTGTATGATGTTAAGAAAAGGAAAAACATTGACATGCTTGTTTTGAACTTGTGAGCATGTGGTACTTTACTGGGAAATATTCTTTATGTTTAGCTATAATTCTTATCTTTCTTTGTTTCTGCAGCTATAACTAATTCTTGAATGGAGAACCCAATCATGGAGAGTCCACAGTCAGCAACATTTTCTTCTACTGATGTTGATAATCACTCAGAGAATATGATCCCGCATCATGCAAATGATGAGTAAGTGCTGGATTTTGCTGAAACTATGCTTTATTGCTGAAACCATGGTACTTTACGGGCCAGTTCAGCATTCCTTGCTTTAAAGTAGCAATGTTGTAAGTGTAATATTCATTGCATCTATAATTTTGAACGTATTGTAAATCACATATTCCATTTCTGTTATCACTTGCATGCAAGTAATTGGATCCAATCAAAGTCTGCTAATAGTTTTCATTCAGCCAAACACTTGTTCGATTTTATAAGGAAAAAGTTTATATCCTAAGCCAAAATTGCAAATTCTGAAAACAGGAGAAGGTTGAATTGCACCATTCTTAAGAAAAAAATACATATAGATTAAGAAACGCAGGATCTGTAGTTCAAACAGGTTAAAAAACAATCTTACATTGAATCTGTAATAGATCAATAATATAATAGAAAAAGAAGTGTTTAGCCAACAGGACTTGGGTACAATGCTTGACACTCCTCCAAAGGGCTTGGTCTTGGGAGAGCTCTAGCACTAAAACCCTTTGTGGTGGCACATTACACCGTATTGTTCAAAAAGGAAAAAAAGAAATGTTTAAAAACTTCTAGCTTCATGGTAGTTCATTATAACTAGAGTAATTGTTTAGGTCGGTTATAGTTTTGAAAGATGAAATAGATATGCAAATAATAGTATTGCTCAAGCCATGCAAGTTGCTGGAATAAGAGAGTCGGTGCGATTTGGTTAGGCAAACTTGAAACCAAGGTTTTAAATCCCATGGGACGGGTGTGTTCTGGTTTCTCCATAGAATGGGATGCCCCACTATCCCACCCCATCCTAGTAGCAGTCTCGGTCATGCATCCTGGTAGGATATCCTGTATCTCTCGCCCCATCTTCCTTTCTTTCTTTCTTACTACTTTTGCTTTCTTTCCTTCCTTTTTTTCCTTTTTTTCCTTTTTTTCTACCTTCCTTTCTTTTTCTTTCTTTTTCTTCTCCCTTTCTTTCCTTCTTTCCTCCTCCTCCTCTTCTTCTTCTTTCCTTTCACTTTTTTCTTTTCTTCAGCTTTCTTTCCTGGCTTTCTTTCCTTTCTTCTTTTCTCCACCCATGGATGGGTTTCTGAGTCCCGATTCTGTCCCGGTCCTATTTTTTCATAGGAATGGGATGGGATGGCTGGGATGCCCCCCGTCCTGCTAGGACTTAAAATCTTACTTGAAAGTAGTTGAAACTAAAACATACTTCACCTAGTTTGACCATAAATCCCAACCTAGGGTAGGCTCTTACCACCTTTATGTGAATTGATAAATACTTTCTCACTTTTCTTGTTGTATTGCTCTTTTTTTTGTTGTTATATAAAGAGTGCAAGATCTGAACCAAGGAGGTGTTTGGGTACTTATTGTAAAAAGAAAGGTGAACATACAGAGGGGAGTAGGGGATCAACAAATTCTATTGATGTTAGTCACATGATTGATGAATAGTTGTACATGAAATAGTTTGTTGAAGCTTTTTGAGGAGCCACTTAGAACCCATTGATCCTCGTAGTGTGCTACTATCGCTACTAGTAACTGTTATTGTAATCAACTCCATTAATTTAAATATATCCTTTATGTTTTGGGAATCCTTGGTTTGTTGTAAACTGCTGAAGTAGAAAAAAAGTTGGTTCACCAAAGTGACTTATATAAAAGACGCTTCTGATGAAAGATGTTTGATTTGTTTGGAAGTCATGACTGCTGAAGTCATTTTGTAAACATCTTTGGTTCACATCAATTTGAGTGTGGCAAAAAATGAGTTGCTGCCTATTCTAGTGTTCAATTGGTTTGGAACTAGTTGAATCCAGTCACCTCATAGGCGATGGGTGATGTTGGCTCCTTGTAGACTTTGGGATGAGAATTTCACCCTTATTTTCCTCCTCTCATTCTTTCAACAATGACTATTCCTCTATCTTATTTCACTCCCATCACTGCAAAAGTTCTTAATATTATATATATATATATATATATATATATATATATATTAATTTGTATTCGACATGTTGGATATACGTTGTAAAGGGAAGAAACAAACTATCTGAATAAAGATGGACTTTGCACTTGATTTTCACTATTTATTTTAGAAAAAGAACACAAGGAGGACATTCTGCCTTATGTCTATGGACCTGGTGATCCAAAGATGGGGCCTCCAAGAAGGACGGGGTTCCTCCAAGATCTACAATTGCACATGACTCTCGTCCTCACCCAAACCATGTGCAATAATAGTGAAAAAATGGATACTAATCCTTGTGGACCTACTTATGTTATAGGTTCCATCCGGTTGCCATCTCCTCCATTACACCATCAATAACATAATATCTTGAACTTCTGTTATTTCAAACCTTAAACAAACATGACTAAAAATACATTGATGGCAATATATAACTCATTTCATGATATTGGACATTACAACCTCATTGGCACAAACCTAAAATAAAATAAGGCATGTCAGGAAGCATAGAGCTATGGACATACATGTGCTACATGGCTTAGTCTAAAAGGGCTCATGATATGATCTAGCTAGAGATGCACCGACAGGTGAACCTTCGAGCCACATCATCAAAATCCATTGGCCATAATTGTTTATTTGGCCTTGAGCACCAAGAAATGCTTGCCCCATCCCTCAAATCTACCCTAGAACCGCATACTTGTACTTTTCAATTGCATTTGGCTTGGAGACGTTGGTTCCTTGAATCTTGTAATTTGGCTTTGAAGAGAGAGACATGGTAAGGGGAGATTGTAGGGATTTTTGAGATTTTTGGTTTGCGGCTGCACGAGCAAAACCGTAAAAGGGGACGGGCGAGATTGCTAACCTAGACTTAGGGTTGGAGGAGGTCTTCACAAATCACCTAGAGGAGCATGAATGGTGGACGATTTCTTGGAGAGGGAGAAGACAGGGATAGGGGAGGGCTTTTGAAGCTATAGGCCTAGATCCTTGGATGAGATCATCACAGATCATAATCCGGTTGAAGCTCGTGATGACCTCCACCTCGGGGTTCATTTTGAAGACCGGGTTTTCATTACTAATTGGGCTGCTCCTTGACATTGTCTTCTTCGACCTCGAGAGACCATCTTCCCTTTACAAGAGTGAGAGAGCGAGCGAGACACTAGAGAGAGAAAGTGAGAAATGAGACACTCGATATAGAGGGGGAGAGAGAAGGGACACTGGAGAGAGAGGGAGCAAGCGCATGGAAGTGAAGAGAATAGTGGCGAGGATCTCGTTTTGGCCTTAATGCACTAGTTTAAGGGGGCCCAATCCCATGAGAGCACATGGATCGCAACATGAACCATCGAATTGAGAAATAAATGGATGGCTTGAGTCCGTGCTTAACTATTGAATTGTTTTATATACTATAGGCACCGGTTTAATTTTATTACTACATCAAATCAGATTTCATAGTTTGTTTGAGTGGTTAAGGGAAAAATCTAAAGGCCCAAGTGCATGTGTTTAAATCCCATGACCAACATCAATTTTTTTCTTCTTAAAAATATATATTACATGTATTTTTAAAATATATTACATATATTTTTGTTATTATGTATTATTTTTGTACGGATGCTTCCTAGGTGCTTCCATTTACTAACTTTTTTAACCTTGCTGCTTCTATGTACCCGCACAACCTGCACTTGCTTCAAGCTACTAAGATCTAGCCTAGTAAGTGCAATAGTTGCTCGAGGGGCCATTCGAGTTGCTAATATAAACAGGCTAGGGAACTAAGTAGTGTCAATTATAAGATGCAACATGAAAACCCCCACAACAGGTACGGGTACATAGGGTAACATAAAAAATGATGGGACACCTCTAAACATTGTATGGGCTATAATAGACCACAAACTTGGACAACAATGTAACATGAACCAAAAGTGAGCCTTTATGGCGACAACATTTTGAGGGAAGGGATAGATAGATGGATGTTCACCCAACTTGATTGAAATGAATCAGAGTATGTTCACCCAATAATGTAACCAGCCATAAAATCAAGGCTGACGCTTGATCAGAACAGAACCAAGGAGATCGTGTTGCGTAACGAGGCTACAAAAAAACAATTCAACTAGAAGTTGTTGGTAGCTTGTGAACCTGGCAGTTCAGCTAGGTGAGAGGTAGATCTTCCCATGGCTTCGGACTTGAAGTGAATCCGATGAATGTTCTTTTCTTTCGAGAAGACTGCTTTTCATGGAGGGAGATAAGCGGACACTTGCTTGCCAGTATGTTCAGTCTGTGGTTTGGTAATGACTAGGTCTACACCCTATGTCGTGCATCATTCTGCTTGTCGGATTTGGCCGGTAAGAATTTTGCGTGGTCGTTCGTGTCTCTTGGCTAAACTTGAACCCATTCTGAATGATCCATCCCCGTAAAACATACATCCATATTTCAAGTATGAAATAAGAAATGTTTCTGCCAATCACATTTGGAATATAGAAACAATTTAAATTAATCCCAGCAATCTAGATTACTTTTTTAGAGCAGACCAACAATCTAGATTAGTCCCAAATATACAACCAATTGGTAGCATGATGCACAAGCCTGCAAAATGCAGGAAAAAGGAAGAAACAGCAAAATATATAATACAATATAGGAATTAATAGAAAACATGAATTCATCAAGCCACTTCACATGGTTGGATGAAGCTTGTTGGTGATGGTTGTGGTCAAATGTTTGTGGACTTGTGGAAGAGTACTTGATCAAATTTACTCAAGGCACCACAAATTTTGTAGTTTATGTCTGAAATCTCTTGTTAACAAGGGCCTTATAGTGCTTGTAGTATAAGTAGTAGTCTTATTAGCATAATTTTATCAGAATCCCTCTCCTTAAAAGAATTGTATCAGAATACAGATCTTGAAAAAGGTTCTAATGCAGCCCATAAGTGCTTACGAAGTTCATAATAAACCATGACCAATGAAGGTTAAGCCCTAATGCTACAGGAGGATTGAATGCATCCTGATTCAGATATAAGTTGTAAGTCCTTAGCAATCAAATCTTCCATGTAACATGCCCTGAGATGCATTCAAAGAAGAGAATTATATATATAAAAGAAAACTGACTATAGAAGCAGCATTGAAGAACATAAATATCACTTCGTTATTTTTCATACTAAGCTTCATGATAAGTGTTGCGTAGAATCCAAAAGTTTCGATACTGGCAGATAAGCAATAAGCAATTCTCCTACCTTATATGTAGCATCTCCAGTAGATTAACAAAAATCATTGACCAGTCTACCTGTTTGACAGGATGTGGAATAAGAGGTAGGAAGCTAAATCTAATTCATGAAAGATCCTAAGTCCAACTCTTTTTCTTTTTAATAGTATTTTTAACAAACAAGAGCATCATAGATCAAAACAATCCACATTAGATATCAAAGACCATGCAACTAAAAACTATGGTGAAATATGTCACGCCCTGAACCCATCACCCAGGCTAGGCTATGTCATGTGATCGACCCAAGTGATGGGTTCGATCCAGGTGATGGGCTTAGGGCGCGACAAAATTAAAATAATCTAAATATATTCCTAAGAAAAATACCACTAGCCCAATGTGATAGATGTTAGAAGTATACCCTAGAAGCCAATTTGGCAGACACATTATAATTGTTCTGGAACATAAAATTTGTGCTTGATCTTTTTATTGATTAATAAAATTAGGCATTTTGTTCATTCATATTATTATGTGTCCATGAATCGTCTTAGGAATTAATAAGATGATAACACATATTCTTAAGAGTTGAGAATTTAAGACGTGCCATTAGGTAGTTAATTCCTGAAATGCTCCTGATTGATGGATCATCATGAAGGACGGTGATCGATCCGATGAGATTAGTGCACAGATCGTTCTCCTTGATGGACGAGTCTTAAGTCCACAGTGTAGGGACACTGGAGTGATTGTGCAAGTGCTTGTTAGAGAATAAGGGTACTGAGCATGACCAAAGCAAGAATTCACTTGGATGTCTATCAACTCGTCAGTGACTTACTTAATGCTGCAGTTGTATGACTAGTACTTAGATTTGCGATGCCTCAACTAATCACAATAAGGTTGCTGTAGTTTGACGAGCACATAAACATGGGCCCTAAGGATCCTTGTGGTGCAGATTGGCTACATTAGGTTTACTGTCGGATTAAGGTTGCATCTAGATGGGATCTATCGATCTTGATAGAATAGGAGTGATCCTATGTGATTTATGAGACTAAGTTTGAAAGATCTTAGCCAAGGCAGTTTTGAAAAAAGAGTTTTCCAATTTCGAACTTGAGTCAAATAAATTTAACATATGACAGACGATGGAGTTTGAGGAGTTATCCATAACCTCCATCTTGTTGGAATCCACGATAGAGGTACTGTATCGTACGCTAATTGCATCTAGAGGTTCATCCATTCCGTTCTACTGGGTTGCCACTATATGTTGCTAGGTGTCACTAGTGGATTGTGGGACTCAAAAGGTATTCACTTGATGATCAGTGAACTTTGAAGAGAAGAGTTGAAAGTGTTTCAACCTATTGAAAGAAGTTTCAATGATATTATGATCTCTATCTCACTACCAGATAGAATAGAACCTATGGGGTCACATACATTAGAGGTTTTGATCGTTCAGACGGTTGGATTGTGATTTAGAATCACAATAGATCTTGATTGTCAATTTGATTGATAAGTGGTTTAACCCACTAAAAGTTAGTGAGTTAAAGAAGAAAAATTTGCAATTAGATTGCAATTTTGATTGATTCAATTGGGCTTAATCAATTAGAACTTCTTATTAGATAAGGAACTTAATTCATGAAGTCCAATTTGGATCCTAATTGGATTAGGATTCACATCATGAATCAATTTGGAGGACACATTGGGTCCTAATTGGATTAGGATTAAATCAAACAAGATGGATCACATGTTTTCTAATTAGATTAGGAAATCATAGCATGGAAGGAAGGGTTCCTTCATGCATGTGAAAGGAGAAATAAGGGAGGGGCGTGTGCCCTTCCTCTTTTATCCGCACCAAAGAAAGGAGGGGCGTCCGCCCCTCCTTTCCTTGTTTGACTCACAAGCCACAAGAGAGGGGCATCCGCCCCTCCTTTTTCTCCTCTTTCCCCTGGATTGCCACACGGCGCAAGGAGAGCCCTTGATTTTCTCCAATTCCTTTTAAGTAAGGGGTGTGGAAGAATTAAGTAAGAGGCGTGGAAGAATTAAGTAAGGGGTGTACAAGAATTAAGTAAGGTGTGTGGTAGAATTTGGAGGGATGAATCAAAGAGTGATTTTTCATTGAAATTATTCCTTGTTTAGATAGGCATGAGATGCCTATAAAAGGAGGGATGGTGTGAGGGCTTAGAAGCATTGGATGTGCCTTGATTCAGCCGCCCACCCCCTTCCTCCTATCCTTCCTGGCATGAGCAAGAAAAAGGGAAGAGAAGCAGCGCCATCTTCTTCCTCTTCGTCCTTCTTCTTTTTCCTTCCTTTCAAAGCAATCAAGGAGTTGATTGAAAGAGAGAGAAAATCATCTATCAAAAGAGGATCTCTGTAAGGGAGCTAGCACTCCGGTGAGATCAAGGTTCTTGGAGCGATCTACCTCGTATAGATACCTATAGAGGTCGGACGCTTGTGCGGCTTCAAGCGAATCAAATCATCGATCATCAGATAGAGGTGAAGATCTACCCGCTCAAAGGTAAAGATATGATCTTTATAATTCTGAATGGTAGATCTGAAAATTAATCAAGTTAATAATTTTAATCTTTTCTTAGATTTCATAATTTTTTGATTTAGAGAACTCAGAATTTTTTAAAATCTACGTTCCTTAGAACTTTCATGAGATGAACGACCCCGCACGTGTCTTTTTACTGCGGTCGTCGCAACGCGTGCGGCGGTAACCCGACAATAGAGACTAAAACCGGATTCCCAACCAATCGCCAAAGCAAAATAACCAAATCAATTAAAAAATTTGATGTCGCAAAGTAGAGTCCTCATCCAAGCCATTTATCTGTGAAGAAAACACAAAAAAGACTGTCACCATGTTGTAAAAAATCATGATAATGTTAACCACACAAGACAATCTACTATTCATGGGATTAAGCAAAGAAAACATTAAAAAAAATACCAGTACTTTTTCATGGAATTTAGACATGAAGGGTTGAATAATGTAGGTGCATTGAATATGATGGGAGGAAAAGCTAGTGTCTTGAAAAGATGGCTCAGCAGGACAGCTCACAAAAGTTGATAAAGAAACAATTGAAGTGACAAAACTCACTTTTTAATTTAATTTTTTCCCTTTGATGGCTAAGAAGTTGATTTTGTGGGTGAGGAGGCAGGGAGGCTTGTACTTGGACATAGCTGAGAATAAAAATCTAAGCATTTTGAGGAAAAAATCAGAAAAAACACAAAATTTTATAAGTGAAACCTGGGGCAATATAAAAACTCTAGCTAGAAATTGAGAGAAGGTGAGCATTGGTGCGGCATCGAGGTTGCTTCATTGTGATTTGGAGGTCACGGGTTCGAAATAAGGAAATAAACTCTCCACATGTGGGGGTAAGGCTGCGTATATCTGACCCTCACCAAACCTGCAATGCTGGGAGCCTCGTGCACTGGGTTGCCCTTTCTGGCTAGAAATTAAGACCACAAACAAGCAAGTTAGAAATCCCTAAGCTATAATTCAAAGAGAAGAAAGAAAACTAACAGATGAAGCAATTTCTTACCAAAAACCCTAAAATGACATTGTTGAGATCAAAAGCTGGAACAAAGGAAGCAACTTTAGGGGAAAATCTAGTCAAGAGCATATTGTACTTTAGGGTGCAATGAGGACCAAATGGTAGTAAAGAAGCAAGAGTAGCAATTGATCCTCAAGACTATGCTGAAGGACAAAGCTATGCAGGAATTGATGCATTATTTGAGCATGGAGGATTAGGGTGGCAAGGCTTAGGGAAGGGGGAGAGGTTTCTTTTGGGGGTGAGCTTGTCAAGAGGCCGAGGGAGGAGGGAATGAGCTTGTTGGGAGGGCGGAGGTATTAGGGAAGTGTGAAGGGGTTTGAAAAATCAAACTGAACAATACAAGTCCCTGGTCACTTTTTTGTAGTGACTGTGGTGCCTCTCAAGCTGTAATCGCTTCACCATATTTATGGAGAACCCATTTCTAGTGGGAACCCACTTCCAACCACTCACAAGTCACCGAATGGCCTGAAGTACCAACTTCTTGGAGTAACCAGGGACCATTCTGGTTGACAACTTGTAAGTAAATTTGGAAGCAATGCTAGTAAGAGCAAAAAAGCTATTGCTGACATATATTCAATAAAATTTCTAGAAAAAATGAGTGTGCTAGATAATTTCTTGATGATTACATCTATTGCTGTTGAAAATTGTTTGAAATGAATCATGCATGATTAATTGATAACATTTTCCTGATTAATCTAATTGAGATAATTACACCCTTATGCTTTTTTATTGTCCCATCAATTTGCCATACATGAGAGCGTATAGCTAGGCGTTTTTCCATATTTATTTGCTAAAGCAATAGCCCATGACTTGTCACCTTGTTCATGGTTGGGGTGGCTGTAAATTCATTCTCAGGGTAGTTTGAGAATATTAGATGTAGGTTGGGATAGTGCTGTGCTGAGTCCGGGATAAGACTAAGATGAGACTTCTGAGCTCAATGTTTGGATTGAGCCTCAACCTTTTTTTCACAAAGCCTCAACCAGCCTACCCTAACAAGTGATTGGGTTTTTCTTGTTTGGATTGAGCCTAATCCAAGCTACACCTCTACCGGCCTATATGGCCCAATGTGCACTTAATGTATGGCTCATGCAAATAGGGAAAATAAAAGAAAATAAAAACAATGTCTTTTCTCGTTGACCATTTGTCATTTACAATGCAATGGTATAGCTTCAGTGCATAAAAAGTGGTTTTTCCTTGCATAAAGAGGGCTATGGGAGAATATGGACAATTTCTCCAAAAGAAACGATAGGAGAGAGGAATAAGTGATGGATGGAGGAATGCTTAACCAAACTTTTATTGTTTGAGATTAGCCCCGGTGAGGGGGGGAGTGCTTGCCCATTAGCTTTTTGGGAAAATAATGCAGACCAACTTTCAAATGTCTCATTGAGGAGCCAAACTGAAACACTTATTTCTCACCTGCATGAAAAGTCTTTATTTTTATCAAAATGATTTTTGCAAACAGTGGTTGGAATAGACTCTTCAGACATTCTTGACTTCATTTCTGTCATGGAGACTTTCATCTGGATTGTTGATTATCAATGAATAATGACTACAACTGGGTTTAATGATATGGGATGTGGAAAAGAGCATACATGTTCTTTTTGCTTGGAGCCACTTATTTGGTGAATAGACTCTTCAGACATTCTTGACTTCATTTCAGTCATGGAGACTCTTCAGACATTCTTGACTTCATTTCAGTCACGGAGATTTTCATCCGGATTGTCGCTCATCATGAATAGTGCCTACGACCAGGTTAAATGATTTGGGATGTGGAAAGGAGCATACATGTTCTTTTTGTTTGGAGCCACTTATTTGGTGACTACTGTCTATAAGTCTTATGGATGGGGGACTTAATGCTGTAGAGTGCATTCTCATTTACTGGTTTAAAACGATAAATGTGTGAACCTAGGGTTGTAAACATAGGTTGATTACCTAGCTGGAAAGAAGAGGAGTGAGGACAGTTTATTAGTGGTGGTTCATGGTTTGACACAAATGATGCTTCTTTTGGCATTGTTAGGTGATATATTGCTTCATTGTTTCTTTCTGAGGCTTCCTGTATTCGTTCTTCATTCTTCTTTGAGGTTTTTGGTATGTGTTTCAGGGGCAATTTCTCTTATGAAGAATATCAAGTACAACGTAGCAGGTTACCCTTTCAGTAAAACCTTGAGATACATCAAAACTCAAAAATGTCAAAGTCACTTGGCAATGGGCCAGTCTAATCTAGCATTGATCCACTAGCCCTTCTGCTGTTCACCAGCCAGTCTGCTGTCATATTAGCCTCTTGATTTATATATGGGGTGTGACAGTATCCTGGTTAGCACCTAACATCCTTCTGCAGTCTTCAAGGATAGTCCTCACCATTCAAGGAATGCACTTGCCCCTTCAAAGAAGAGCAAAAGCAGCGAGGAAAGAGCAAAAACAGTGAGGGAATCACTTTCGAATTTTGATGGTGTTACCTTTCTACTGATTGTTCTGGACCACCTTGATAGCCTCCCGTAGTATCAAAGGGGCATTATTGATGTTAAGATTTTAACCCTTATGAATTCGTTGATCTTCCAATTGTGTTAAAGTAGTTAGATCTTCTCCTCTTATAGGAGGACAAAGTGATTAATGAAGAGAATGAACTAAAAGATCTTGTGAATCAAGAAAATTAATTTGAACACAGCAAATTGTGGTATCTACTTTTTATTTTTTTATATATTAGACATTTCTTAATAATAGCATATTCAACATTTGATCAACACAATCTTTCTAATGATGAGCTTTGGATCCTATTTATGGTAGGATTTTGAGCTTAAAAATTTAATTAGTATTGGCCATTGCTAAAGATATTGCAAGAAACGACAGATCATCTCGAAAAATTGAGTGTTTGGCAATGTCCTTGAAGAGTCAGCACCTTGACAGCATCAGAATACACTTCATTGCAAATTATTACATTTATAATTTTTGAATATTCCAAGTACTCGATTATATTAGCTTTATTTGCATTCTACTGACATGTCATGCCTTTTTTGTATTCTCCATCAATGTAAATTTCATGACTAGTAGACTAGGTTCTAGAAGTTGGCATCATCTTATATCCTAAGCATTTGTATTATTAGATAGTTTTATTTTATTAAAGTCTAGCTGCAATAGGTATTTAGATTTGGAGTGCTCGGACACTTTGTGACACCTAGACATGCACCACCCATGCCAAGTGTTCAGGTAGCACGAAGGGACTTGGCTAAGGTACAAATTGTTGAATTCCTTTTTTTTATTTGATAATTGAAATGGATGGTAAACCTAGTTAAATGTGGACAGAGGTGTTTGTGCTATTTCCTTTATCCTTTTTTTCTTCCTTTGTTTGTTCATTTCTTTTTGGAGGAAATAGGGATTGTGTTTGCTTGAGTTGTGAGGTAATCCACTTGTTATGTGCATTTTTCTAGGAGGCTATTCTGTTTATCCATATTGTGGGGTTTCTAATGCTCTAGGGAATAATCTTGCTAATACAGGTAGTATGGACAAATATTTGTTTGTGAACCACCATGCATGTATTTTGGCCTCTACAACCCTTTTTTATCTTTATTTTATTTATTCTTGGGAAAATGGTCACTTGGATATGATCCCTTTTAGTTGCTTTTTCTTGCTTTTCTTTTCTTCTATTCATTGTTTTAAAATACACAATATATTAATTTACAGGGAGGCCGAGCCAAAATGTGATGTCAGTGTTGAAGAAATCAGAAGTATAATGCAGGTCATTGCTGCAACTGGAAAATTCTGGTATGCAAGTTTTTGCATGTCCAATGAAAGTTTTACATTTCTGCATGTGTAAGAAAGGCTTTGTCTAAATTTTTCTATTATGTACATTGTTTAACAACTTTATCATCCTCCAATGCGACTGTCTGTTTTTGGTCATTCTAAAAATATGTGAGAGGATGTGCACATACAATTAGGTACCATTTTATTATTTTCTAATGGTGTACCAGCTTGTTTCATTATTTCAATTTTCGTATAACCTTGGTTAACCTATTTTGTATGTCATTGAATCTTATAATGCTGTTGGACATATAAGCTTAATAACCACTCAAAAATCATGCTGAAATCATCAAATTACTACGTATTTGATATTGTTGTTGCAAAATGTTGTATACTCATCTCCCTGTTATTTCATTCTAGGGTTTGTGCGTACGTGCTTCAGACTCTAAGGGACTGTTAGGATTAATCCAGTGTGATCAGTGAGAAGATAGTGTGGAGAAGGAAATAACAGGGTAGAGAGGGAGGGGGAAAGTATGTGCCAGGGTGCCTGAACCACAGCCTCTCTGCGCTCTTCCTCCCCTTCTCACACTCTCTCCCTTCCTCTGGCCTATTGTGCCGGATCTTGCAAGATCCAGCAGGATTTTTCCCAAACAGGCCCTAACTGAAAATATACGATTTCCATTGCTAGACTGGTTTGCAGCTACCTACACTGGCTTTGATGGTTAGGTTATATCTATCTTTTATGCCATCTAAATTCTTCCCTTCACCATGTGTTGTGCTCCATTATCTCCTTTTGCAATTTTTCTCTTAGTAGGCAAATAATATGTACCGTTCTGAAAATCTCTTTTTTTTTTCTTTCCAACTTTGATATCCATATAGTTGTTTGTTGGGATTGCCATGTATTGCTTTGTCCATTTGCTAGTGCATTACGATCTGCTAAAACATAAGTACTTTTTAAGTCATGGGAAAATAATTTTAGTAGTCTCTACCAGATAATTTATATAATGCAGCACATATAAGTAGTTATTACATTCAATTAAGTCTTTGTTTTGTGCTCATTTAATGTAAAAGATGAAGTCAAGCATAGACTCATATTTTGGCATTGCTTATGCTTTTCAAATTACAATCCAGGCATGATTGGGACATGCTGAAAAGCTTGCTATCATTTCAGCTAAAGCAGGTATGGGGAGGTATGCTTAGATGTTTCACTTCTGTTGATACGATATGCTAAGATAATTTTAGATTTTAATTTGCTACTTAGTTATTCCTTCTAAATAGAGGATCTATATCCATTTAGATGTTTCTAATCCTTGCCCGTATGAAGGTTTTGGTAGAATACCCTGAAGCCCAAATGGTCAGTGGTGTTGAGTCACAACAGAGTTCTTTATCAGGCGAAACATATCCAGAGTTAGTAAAATGGCTGGATGAAGGTAATTTGGAGAAAATGCATCCTTAATCCATTGATCTGTCAAGTATGACTTTTTTTTTTTGGTTTCTAAATGGGTAAAACAGTTGCTAGTGGAAGGAATAAGCAACAGATGACATATTGAGTCTTCTGTATCATTGCAGTGTGAGAAAATTGGACTGCCATTCTTGTCATTCTGTTCTTTAAGTCCATTGGGCATAGCGGTTGGGCATTCTACTAAGCAAGCACCTTGCAATGTTAGACATTTTGTAATATCTGCATATATCAAATGATTATTTGATGTTAGTTTCTACGGTTGAGTTTTTGCATGTTTGTTTTTTTAGCTATATTTTCAATATTTCAAGCTTTGATCAAATGTTCATATAAAATTGAAGGCTAGAAGCTTTCCAACTTTTTTACTTGTTAAGATAAGCTTTTGAACTTTAAATTTATCCAGTATATCAATCAACCAGCTCATTAGTCATCCTTTTTTGGTCTTCTATATTGACTGGTCAGGCCTGGATACTAGTGTTTATAAATAAAAGCAAACTACAAACATTTCGTTCAATTATTTAGCTTAGTTATAGATGAGTTATATAACCACACTCCTATTCAAACTTGGCCTTATAGAGCCTGGTTAGAATCAATATTCGCCGTCTCGGTATCGGACCCCGTATCGATGTCATACTAGCACAGTATTGGTATGGTAGGGTATGGAATTTTTTTTGCGTATCGAGTACCAGTACCGAACTGGTACGATACGGTACGTTCTGTACCGCCCGGTACGGGGCCAGTATGGCGTACTATGGTTATAATTCTCATCCAAAACAAAGTGTTCTATGCAATATTCGCTCTCTCGGTACCGGATCTCATACTAGTACCATACTAGCATGATATCGGTACAGTATGGTACGAAATTTTTTTGGCGTACCGAGTGTCGGTACGCCACCGGTACCGTACTCGTAGGTATGGTACACCCCGTACCATCTGGTTCGGGCCAGTACGGTGAACCATGGTTCCATGTACAATTTTTGCTCTTTCAGCTTTCCAAACCGAAACAGAATTCTGAAATGGTTACCTTCCAGATACCTGTTTTGCCTATTTGATGAGACCAATCTAGATTCTTTTGAAGCATAGGGTTCTGGGCATTCGTCTGAAGACCACAAGGTTGGCTCCAGTTTATAGTTGGTATAGATACTCTGGCTGTTGATCATGCACTTTGAAGCTACTTAGTTCTGTTTTATCTTTTCCTTAATTCAATGAATTCTTTCATGCGCTTTTAAGTATTGATATAGTTCTTCACGAAACATTTGTCTACTAATTTAGAGTAAGGTTAATAGTCATGATGTAGAAAACTTGTGCAACCATACTCAGTAGTATTGTATTTTTCATTAAAATAGTTATAATGCATATGCATCTCAGTGTGCTAGACAAAAACTATTGGAAATGTTATGTAAAAAAATTCATAGATAAAGCAATATAAAAGTTACTCAATTATAACTACAAACATAATATATTGGAGATCACATGATTGATAATAGTCCAAGAAATTATTAGTTAACTCCAAGCTGCTAAAGCTACTTTTGTTCCTTAGCCTTTTGTATAGAAACTCTTTCCTTTTGTTTTTCTTTGGACTTTCGATATACTTACAGTTACAACAAATTATGTTCATAATTGAAAAAGCATCTTTTAGGTATATAGTATATACCAAATAATTTCTTTTATTAACTTGACAAAAGAAAGATTGAATTGATAAAGGGAGGAAAATATGCTCTTTGCTAGTTTTTCTCGTCTTCTCTTGTAAGCCTCAATCAGGCTATGTACTGACCAAGACAAGCATGACCCAAATTCGACATGGTTTTCTTTTAGGCTATAATTTTTATGCATACATAATTCATAGGCTATTGGCTAGCATGGCTAGATTGAGTTCGTTTGATGAAAAACATTTTAGATCCATTTGGGAATGGTCATATCAAGGATTATCTGGATCCATCCCAATGTATTGAACTCTTGGTTGAGAAGCCTAAGTTGCAGTTAAATATGTATGGAGAGTACTAAAAGGTGTTGGCACATACTTCTACCACCTATGTTATCAAGAAAATATTGTTCAATCTAAGTTGAACTTCAAGTTACAAATCATATTGTGCTACCTAACCTACAAAGCCAAGGTCTGTCGTACCGTATTTTATCAACTATACCATATCATACCAGTAAGGTACCAATATTGTTACTAGGTTTTGGTTTGGTATATGAGCTGAACCACTCCTTTCCAGTCCAATCCAAATGAAACCATCCAGTATTGCCTAGTTTCTAGCGGTACTGTGATTAGGAGTGAGAAAAATGCGTTGAGAGCCTGCCTTGGTACGGGATGCTATGACCTATCGTACCATGCCAAACCTGTAGCATGCCAGTATGGTTCCTGATACTAGTTTTGCAGACCTTATACAAATCTAAATTATGGCTGTTATACCTAACCTAGAGATCTAAACTTGTATAATGCCAAATGTTAAGTCTTAAACAAAAGATAAGATGGAAGTTCTATGTATATCAAGTTACTTTATCATCCTATATAGCATTGATTGCATTCATGCATTGCAAATCAGTACATTTGATCAATGCTAATCAAATAGTTCAAAATAATATATGACAAAAATTCATGTGGAATTTCATCATGCAATAAGTACAGGTCAGTTGACTTCCATGCAAAATAGAAATAGAAGCATTTGATCAACCAATAAGTAAGCATCAAGGAATATAGAAGCCATGTAAACATGCATTTTCCTGATAATTTTCTCAAACACTAGCAAACAGCCATACTACCCAATCTATATTCATATCCCAACACATCTAAGATGATTATTATCCATGTTAATTCATCAGCCCATCAATACTTGTGGCTCTAATGTGTAATGAAGAGTAAGTGTTGCTATCATGAGGGGAAGAAAGAGAAATGGTTGAAGGGGCATAGGTGGCTTGAAAAACGTGAGTGGTTTCATCATATACAGCCATGCTCTCCTTCCATTTTGTATAGTGGTTTGGTCTTGAAATGCGATACGATCACTTTGGAAGAAGCTTTACTGCTTACTCCCCTCTACCATGCCTAATTCAGTGTGCAACACCTGACTAAGAAATACTATGGATAATAAACAGTTTTAAGGTGAGTGCCTTTTAGAAGGGAAGAAGACCATAGAAAAGTGGTGAGGGAGGAAAAGAGGGGAAAAGGGGATGAAAGATGGGGGAGCTTGCAACCACAGCAAGTTCATCAATGTACTTGTCTTTGAATTTCTTTTGAGGAACATTCAATTTGACAAGTATGCTTGAATAAGGCATATCAAAATCGTTTGCTGGAAAATTTAAATGTCTTACTCTTTTAGATTCATGATAGTAGTCTAAATTGCAAGGATGTAGTTTCTTGTTTGTTTGATGTTTGCCTACCTTTTAAAGTTTTGTTTTTTATATGCATGGATTTGCTTAATAATTTGGAATGATTAAAAGACCCACTTTAACATGATATCAACCCTCCAAATAATATCTTGAAAATATGATCATCCTTGTGGATCTGTGTGTCTGATTTACTATGATTATACTGTTTTTGGTTTTTTTTGTTTCTTTAACTTTAATTTGCCATTATTCTTCATTCATAAGCTTTTTCTTTAATAGTCGTGCTTAATGAATTGCCTACTAAATGGAACCATGCAACTTTTGATGATTGTTTATTATTGTTGTCTTAAATCTGTTATTATTCCTCATGATTAAGTTCTTCGCTCCTTCTTGTGGTCATTTGGCATATGAAGCTATGCATTTTGAGTCCTTTTCATCTTCTTCTTGCAATTGTGAGATTTCTGAATTCAAAATCAGTTGGTGAAATTACCAGCGAGGAAACTTGCTTAGCAAGTTGTACAAAGGCAATAAAAGTACTGGAACCTTGAAGGGAAAGATAAAAAAAACTACAGGAAAAGTTTTGCTCAAAACAGACAGGATAACAAGTGAAATGAAATGTAGGTCAAACAGCACTAAAACCTAATAAAGTTAGAATCAGCACATTGAGCCCTGTGATTCACTCATGGCACCAATTCTTATCAGTCTCCAATCTGGAACTATATATGTACAATAGAATTTTGGCATGGGCCGACTTGTGAGGAGTGAGGATTGTTGTGATCAATTATCTTTATTTTGTTTATGAATAGAGTTTTTCTAGTTTTAATATAACTTGATAAGTATACTCCTAATATTGAAGTTGTGCATTCTCTTGTTTCTCTTCCCTAAAAGAATAAATATTTTGCCAGTACAGTGTCTTTCTATTTAAAGATGGCAATTATCTAAACCCATGGGAAGACTGGATCATTTTCTACTCTCTCCCTTTTGTTAATTTGGGCTTCAATAGAATGTGGAAAAGTGAAAAACAAGGGAGAGCATACTTGTTTTCTTCTTTCCTTTTCTGATCTGGAAAGCAAGGATGAAGGATACCATTCACTTGGTGTTTGAAAATGTGGCTGGTATGCAAATGGTCAAGGGACCACAAAGAACGTATGGGGTATGCTGCTGCATATGTGGCTGCACATATGTTTCAGACTTTCAGTAATAATAATGATAGTAATCTTTTGTAGCAAAATTTGCAATAATAAGAACTAACAAGTAGTGCTTCCTAGTGAATACATAATAGTGATATTTATGACAAAATTAAATATTAGCTTTTCAGTATCCACATCCAGCCTGCCCAAAACCCACATTCCACTCACCCATTAGCTTAAATCTTCATATACACGGACCCATATGAGAGTGGGCGACAATTGGCCCCACAAGGCTAAGCCTAAGCTGGTTGCTTATATGTCCTCATGATGCTGAATAGGCTGCCTTTTCAATCGATATGTGGTATGACTGCATATAGTAACGGCACAGGCAACATGATTGAACCTGCATATGTAATCGCATTTTAAAACACCGATATACCTTCTCTTGCAAGTATTAAGTGGGATTCTCATAAGATAAATATGAGATGGAGATGCTTGCACAACTCAGAGTTTATATTGGAATGTTGGATGCTGCCTAGTGCTATCCGTGGCTAGACTCAGAACCCTTTGTGGGTTATATTCTCCTTCTAAATTTACAATCAGTTTGTTGAAAATTTCTAGGCTCCCAGTCAAATTACATCTGGATAATTCCTTAATGATTTTGATTCTCTTATTTAATGGAGATCTAAAAATTAGTTAATCATATATTTATTGTATTTCTGAAACTTTTTTTAGATAATTTTTGAAGTATGTTTTAGAGTCCTGTTTGAACTAGAATTGATGTGAAGGTTTCCTACTTTTTGGGATAGGTTGAGATGGATAAGTCATAATGTTGTTAAATTTGAGTTTTGGCCATTTTATTTTCCATTCTTATGAAAGATGTTGGGCATCCATATAGAGATTGATTACTGGTTTTTCAAGAGTCATTGCATGCTTGTGGACGAAGTCATGAAGAGTTTATAGAAGGCCTATTTTAGCTAGATCAAAATTCTCTATAAGCAATTTGTTTCAAAGAAAAATGAATATTTTTTAAGCCAGGTTTGGTCCTTATTATCTCTCTGTCCCCCCGCCCTCTCTTCTTGATTTTTGTTCTATTACTTCGATCTCTACTAATATTTTTCATGTTTTGCTCTTATAAACCTTACTTGACTCTTGTTTCCTATATAAATATCAAATCTGTTATCCAAATTTCTGTTATAGGACTACTAGGGATCACCACCAATGGACAAATTTTTTCAGAAACTTGTTTTTCAGACTAGTACCTTATGTTTTGCATGATTGAATTTTATAATCACCACAAAGCACCTTTTTTGCCTTGTTTTATGTAAGAGGACTGCACGGTGATTTCTTGACCTAAATCCTTGTCTAATCCTTTTCATGGCCACTTATGCCTTTGTAGGCCATCCTAATTGGTACTACATCAATTTGGTATCAGATCTAGGTTCTTGCTTTGTTATTCTTTCTTTTTTTCCTTGATCTGATTTATATTCCGTTTGGTTTCAAGATAGGTGCTTTTCATCATGTTAAATATGAGAAGATATGGCAGTACAAAAACTGTTAAGTGCATATAGAACAAACTACCTAGTGTATTAATGAGTTCATATAGAAAAAAACTATTAAGGGCAACTAATTGCAAACAAATGATTGAAAGGTGCATAGGAAACATTTATGTATGAAATCAAAAGAAAGAGTGAGCCTGTTGTTCACGGATCAATGCATCAACCAACAAACTTTCCAGAAGAACAATTGTATTTTAGTGGGTTCATCCCTTTTCTTAACGCTTGCCCATTGTAAAATGAAACTTTTTAGAAGAACCACTACATTGAATCGAAAGAAAAAGTGAACTTCTTTCTTACATGAATGTGAAAGGAGGCGATCAAACTTCTAACGATGAGGATGCATTTTTCTCCTGAACTCTTCTCCATAAGCCTTTGAGTTTCATTTTACCATGCACAGGAAATGTGAATGAGGTCTCTTAGTTTTTCCCTTAGCTAAACAATTATATGCTCTTGCTTTTGGCACTCATAGTTGTTGTACCACCTAAAGACATGCTTCCTGCAATTCATAGGACCCAAAGGATTCATAGTCGGGAACTTCAACAACTCAATATTCCTTTGATTTCCATTATAATCAGCATTAGGTTTTGCATCATTTCCATATTTCAATTTTTGAATAATTTTAGCATGTTTTCTTTTATTTCTAAGTTGGATAGTTTATTTCTAGTATGATTATGCTGGGTTTAATGCCCAAATAGGGTTTTATCCTTTGTATGCTTCTTATGCATTGTATGGAGGTTTTGGTTGAATTTGCATATTAATAAAATTTATTAAAAAACTTCTTGTAGTGTGAGAATCTTCAACCTATTTGCTTCTTCAATTTGTATATTTAACCTTGAAGTCTAGGTTCAACGATTGATTTGTCTTGCATGCTTCATGTTGCACCAAAAAGCCGCCCCAAGTGGCTTATGGGACATAAAGAGGCAAACCAGCATGCTTACCACTTTTTCTTAAAAATAAATTTCTCGATCGGAACAAGCTTGTTACCGGTTGAACTAGCCTTGGTACTTGCCTGTACTAGCCACGACAGCTAGTTTGTCCCACTCCATATGCTTATGGTGTCTCAATACTCGTACCTTTCTCGGTTGTGTATTAGATTGATTTCATGTCAGAATGGTACCATACCGACCGTACCGTACCTACCCACTTTTTTTAAATCCTTGGTGAAGACTCATTTTCTCATGAAAAATGTTGGAACTAAAGATTTATTCATGAAAAATCATATGAAGTGACAATCACTAACATCAAGGGATTACAATTGAAGATGCACCGTGTACTTATAGAATTCGGAGAAGATTGAAAGCCATGAACATGTAGTTTTTGAGTAGTTTCTATTTCTTGAAGGCATGGATTACTGTCAATCAAGGGCTGTAATTGTATCAAAGCACTTTGACGTTGTGTTCCTTGTTGATTTTGTAATTTCATGAATTCATGCCGTCAATCAAGTGATCAAATGCTTCATAGTCCTAAATAAAAGGACACTAGAAAAATTAATTGATTTTGTGAGAATGAGAAGATCTGAAGTTGGTCCGTCATCAAACCTTGAAGATCCAATGGTTGGGCATGAGGATGCCATGTTATAAAGAAGATATGTGGGACAAGATCTGCATATTGGAAGTGAATAATAGCAAATAAAAAAAATAGTTTATCCACTATGTATTATATTTCGAGACATTTATTTATTTTTCTTAAAGTAGGTTTTATATTCTTGTTTTAAGTAGGATTGATATGAAAGAGTCCGACATCAGATGTTGTCGCTTTGGATGTAATAAAATTGTCACAAGTTGAACTTTAGCTGTTTTAGGTATTTTTCTACAAGATTATGTGAATTTGGAAGCGGGCAATCCTTGGCGCAATGGTAGGGTTTCTCCATTGTAATCTAGGTGTCATGGGTTTGAAACACGGAAACAACCTCTCTGCATGCGGGGGTAAGGCTGCCCCATACCTCAGAGTGGCGGGAGCCTTGTGTGCTAGGATGCCCCTTTTTTTTATTGTGTGAATTTTGAATTTCACTTTTTGAGGAGAGATCCTAGATGACTATATGGAGATTGATTACTTGTTTTCAAGATCCATGGTTATTTGTAGATGTCATGAAGAGTCTATAGGAAGCTTTGTTATAATTGGATCAAAAAATCATTTTACATTTTTTGTTTTGAAAGAAGAAAGGATTTCCTTAGGCTACGTATGACCCTTCTTCTCTCTCTCTCTTTCCCCACTCTTCTTGATCTCTCTTTGGTTATCTTCAATCTTTTGTTTTGCCCTAAAAGAAAAGAGACCCTACTTCGCTCTTGTTTTCTATATAAATATGATCCGAGTTTCAGTTATACGACTACTATGGACCACCTCCAAGTACAAGTTCTCTTTAGAAACTGGTTCTTTGTTGTATCTCATCTAAAGGCCTAAACATTTTTTGTGCTTTCTTGAATCTCACAACCGCCAAAAGTCACCTTTATTGTCCTGTTTTCTGTAACAAGATGGTAATGTGATTTCTTGGCCTGAACCCTTGTCTAATCTCTTTTTTAGGTCCACCTATGCATTTGTAGGCCATCTCTAGTTGGTTCGACATCATCAGTAATTGGAAGGGAGAAGTCAAAGGGACTTCGCATTTTAAACTCTCAAAGTCATTACCGTGGAATAAGTGATGGTAAATGGTTTCATTTGCTTGATCATACATTAAGGGTATACTTTTGAAACCTATTCAACTCTATTCTTTTGAAGCTTCTTAGGTCAGACTGACTAGTGGAAGCTATTTTAGGCTTGAGATTGAATTTTAGATTTTATTAACAAGTTGTGTACTTTGTGATAGAGGTTAAAAGCTTGTATACAGTTATTGCATAGCATCTGTTCTGCTTCATCTTGTGACATGCTTTCATGCTTCTCCCATCCTCCTGGCTTACATTTCCAATTTAATGTTTTGTTATGCTTCTGAAATTTGGTATAACATTAAAAATGTGATCCACCTCTTTTTGTGCTCTACATTATATTCAGAGATGTAGAATATAATCAATGACGAGCAACTTGTAGTAAAGCCGTATTGGCTGATTAGAACAAGGGGCCCCTTTCTCTTTGTAATTCTCTTAGCCTAGGTCTTAAATGTAACCTTAGCACATCACTGCTAAATTCATTAGATCATTAGACCTAGGATCTCTCATATCGAATACTTATCCTTCTTGGAGATATAGTGTTAGGAATGGCTATCATACCCCTCGAATATATGTCCTTAGTAATATAATAAGACTTTATATCATCTAAGATGTATGCTAAAACTGCAGATAACAGATTTTCTGGATACCATCAGATACTGAAGTCTACATACTTTACAATCTTCTCTTCCTCATCAAACCCCTTATTTAACTTGTGTTTGAATATTATAATGAATCACTATGTTGGCTGACTGCCAATTGTTGATATATCTTGATGCATCATAGTATTTTTTCTGATATTCCAGTCATCTACATTCACCTTGTAATATTAGCTATCTACAGGGGAGTTCACTGCTCTTAACATTTGCTTGCAGCTCTATTAAGTTTTGTGGAAGGTCCTCCGTTTACACTGCAAAGACTCTGTGAGGTTATTTAACTTCTGACCATCATGATTCTTTCTGCTTTTCAAGAAACATTTCTTATTTTAATGCTCTTTAAGCTGATTTTAACTTTCTCCTCAATAACTCACATACCTAAGTAAGCGATCCTCCCAAAGTGCTCAGCAACAATTTTTTCAAGCATTTGTTATTTGTGGTCCTACGTAATTGAATGTTTTTTTTGGAACAGATTCTTCTGAACCCAAAAGGCACATATACAAATCTCTCGAAGCTTGCATTGGCCTTGGAAAAGGTTAGTTAGCAGAAGCTCTTTTGGCAGGTTGATACATGCACAATAGTTCTGGAAAAAGTCTTTTATTTTGTACGTTATAGACTCTACAGGTACATCTAGCTGCTTGTAATTTCTAAACATTTGTTAATTTGTATAATAACTTTGACATACATTATCCCTTCTTTGCATATCAATTTTAATTTAAATCTGAACTTTTCAGTAACTCTTCGAATTTGTGCCAGCTGAAATAGATTAAGCAGTTTAATGTTTATGGATAGTCTTCAATTGGTCAATTTCCTAGGAGTCACCACTCTGCTTTGGAGTGGTTATGAGTTTGAGTCTTGGGCGGTGCGTCCCCAGGTGTTTGACTTAGATAACTTACCTTGTGTGGGTCTTCTCTCCATTCTCTCTCTCTCTCTCTCTCTCTCTCTCTATATATATATATATATATATATATATATAAGTTTATTGACAATCACTTCCTTAGCACTACTAATAATGTTAAATGAGAAGATGTTTTTGCGTTTGTATTCTCTCGCAAGCATTTTAGTGAGCTACAGCCATATAAAATTATAGAATGTACTATGATTCAAATATTCTTGATGCAGAGTTCTTGTCTGGTTTCTTAAGAACACTTACTGGCTTGAAGATAAGAGTTTCTCATGTGTTCTTCTTATGAAAATTTGATTGCATTTGTAATTTACTAGCACCCTAGGTATAGCAGTTATGTTCATGTCACTTGAGTTGGCATGGTGCAGGAAATGTGCTGTATTAATTGCCACTTGGAACACATAGGCTTTTATAATATTCACCTCTTTAATTCTAGGTGCTAAAGTAGTTAGAGTTTTATAGTAAATTCTATGACTCAAAGCTATAACTTCTGATCTAGGAATACAGTTATAGCCATGTGTAGCTATCTTAAGCTCTAAAGCATTTAACAGATTTTCGTCTGTGAGTGATAAACTCAAATTTGGAGAACAATTAAAATAAACTGGTCAATGGCACAGGCTAGTTTTTACTACTGCAAATAAGTATGGTGAACCTTCTACAAATTTACTTTTCCAACCTTCTGAGCTGGATCCTGGGAGTTGCATTACTCTAGATAAGAAGGTATCCTTATACCATATAAAATGCGGTTGGGCATTTTAGATTCATAATGAAGTTAATAATCTGAATGATTCATAATTCATAGGTCAAAAATAAGTTTGACCACTTTGGGTTATCCTTCATGCGAAGGGAACAGATTAGTTTTGGAGCCAATTTGTTCCTAACTAATTCTGATAAAAAATAAAAATTATACTCAAGTAATAATTAGAATTAAACCAATTTGAATCTGATAATTGTTCAGAATTGAATGAATTATCAGGAATTAAAATAAACCAAGTTCAATATGAACCAAGATATTATTATAAAAGGCCAACACCAGCAGATCTTATTGAAGAAAATGAACCTTTTATTCAAAATTCCTATTCAAGAAGACACATCTATGAATGGAACATAGATAGGATGAGTGACAAACAAATAATAGATGTCATACACAGAATGATGATGTATGCCACTGTTTGTCATCAAACTGGTAATGCAAACCATCAAATAGCTCAGTTCATTACAACTGGATTTGCAGGACAGCTAAGAGGCTGGTGGCAAAATTATCTTACTAAGGAATAAAGAAATGAAATTTTAAATCATCAAAAAATAAAAATTGAACCAACCCAACCAGGAAGCAGTAGAGTACAGATTACTGAACAAGATGCAGTATATACACTGTGCTTGCAATAGCACAGAATTGGTTAGGTTATGAAATATCAGTAATCGATAGAACTAAATCTTTGTTAATGAATCTAAAATGCCCAACTTTAATGCATTTTAGATGGTATAAGGATACCTTCTTATCTAGAGTAATGCAACTCCCTAGTTGGTATCAGAGCCAAGTTGGCATTGTTCAGTTCATAGCGCTGAGCCCAAGGGAAGGCTACTGGTAGTACCCTAGGCCAGTTTGTACGCAACTATACCAGTCTGGGTTCATAGGCCAAGGGATAAGCGCTGAGGTAATCCCTTGTTGAGCCAACCACACTAGTGTAGGGAACTGGGCATAGCCAGAATGGCTGGCTAATCACCTAGTAGTGCTATGCATGAAGGTATAATGTTCAGACTTTAGCCTCTTTATATTATGTTTTTTACATATGATTCATAGACTAAGAATACTACAACATGGTCTGAAAAGCTTGTCTGAAGTCATTAGGAAGACTGTCTGGTATACCCATCTTATGTTCATTTGAGCTGAAGTCATTGGGAAGACCGTGTTGCCTGTTTGCCCGTTGATGCCGGGATGGTGAGTAGGGTGTTAGGGTGTTTTGGTCGATTTCGAGATGGATTCATGATAAAAGCTCAATAAGAACAAGATTGAAGGAAAACTGGAAATGGTCGAATCCGAGATGGACTTGATGATTAAGTTTTAAATAGTATAAGAAATAATCAGATTGATAGATCTAGACTGTACCCGAGATGGAAATAGTGTTCTAAGTCTTAGAATCATAAGTAAATGATCATAACATGAATGGATTAAAATCCATAACATTATAAAGTCATGCATAGATACTATCATTTAGCCGATTATGGAGAATACTTCCATAAGCCCAGGTTCCACTAATATTAAAAATTTTAATCATATTCAGAATAAGGAGGAATATTACGGAGAATTCTGAATACAGAATTCCAATCTAAAGAAAATAAAGAATTTAGAAGTTGGTACTTCAATAGTTTTAATGCAACTGAGTTAGAATATTATAAAACTCGGTATTATATGGAATTAGAAGCCAAACAGAACATAGAATACTTTGTTCCCTGGTTTATTAAATACCATAAAGAAGAACAAAAAGCAAAATTAATGCTAGAATCTTTCCCAAAGGAAGAAGAAATAGAAGTAGAAAATAATTCTATAAAGGGTTTTAAATTACAAAACTCTTACTCTGAAACTATAGAAAGTTTTGGGATTAATCCTGATAATAGATCAAGAAAAGAAGAATTAATTAAAATAATTCTGAATAATAACTTAGAATCAGAAAATCTAAGAAATATTAACTTTGATGAATATTCAAACTTCAAAGGAATCAGATCAAGAAAAACTTGAGTCTAGATTAAATTTTGAATCCTAATTAGTCAAAATGATTCAGAATTTTGGAAATAACTCAGGGAATTCCAATCAACTATCAGAAATAAACACTGACAGCATATTGGATATGAAGATAAAAGAATTAAATGTACTGACAAATAGTCAAGAAGAAAGATAGAAAGTCAGGATCAAGTTTCTCAAATAGGAGAAAAACCTGTGTCAATAGATGAATTGAAACAGGAGATAAATCAGTTAAAAATAAAAATAATTCTGTTAAAATCAGAACACAAACAGATTCATTCTAAATTGACAGAAAATTCTAAATTAGTAGAAAATAATCTACTTGGTTATATAAATAATACTAAACCAAATAAGATATCAAAAATGGAATATAAGAATTAATATTGTTATAAAAGACAATTTAATTTTAGAAAACATAACTGCACTAATAGATGGTGCAGATTTAAATTGTATCCAAGAGGGAATAATCCCTACAAATTATTTTGAAAATACGGTGCAACATTAACTGCAGTCGATGGAAATAAATTAGATATCAAATATAAGATATCAGAAGCATATGTTTGCAATATGGAGGTATGCATACAAACCTCATTTATAGTAGTAAAAAAATTAAATCAATCTGTTATACTAGGAACACCTTTCCTAAATAAAATTATGCCTATGATAAAAATAGATAATAATGGAATTTATTTCATAAAACAAGAAAAAGAAATAATATTTTCTTTCATAACAAAACCACAAACAAAAGTTATCATTGAAATAAGAAATATTCTTATTAAAAAGGAAAGACGATTAAATTTCCTTCAGAACGAAGTCAATATCTTTAGTATTGAAAAGAAATTACAAGATCCCTATTTAATAAAAAAATTAGGGATCTAGAAAAGTAATTCATTAAAAGATGTAATAAATTACCTAATGCATTTTGGAAAAGGAAAAAACATATTGTATCCTTGTCAAATGAAGATTCCTTTAATGAAAGGAACATTCCAACAAAAGCCAGACCTACTCAAATGAATTAAGAATATCTTGATTTATGCAAAAAAGAAATAGATACACTCCTAAATAGAGGACTAATTAGAAAGTCTCAATCCTCATGGAGTTGTACTGCATTTTATGTGAATAAAAATGCAGAAAAAAAAGAGTACCTAGATTAGTTATTAATTATAAACCCTTAAATAAGGTGTTAAAATATATAAGATATCCATTACCCAATAAGAAAGACTTATTGGATAGGCTGAGTCAAGCACTAATATTTTTAAACTAACAGATATAAAATAGCTTTTATAGTATTATTTGGACATTACGAATGGAACGTAATGCCCTTTGGATTAAAAAATGCTCCATCAAAATTTCAAAGCATAATGAATGAAATATTCAATCCATTTTTTTAATTTATTATTACATACATTGATGATGTATTAGTGTTCTCTGCATCCATAGAACAACATATCAAACATTTGAAAACTTTCAAAATGATAACCATAAAAAATGGTTTAGCAATATTTGCTAAGAAAATAAAGTTATTTCAGACCAAAATAAAATTTTTAGGTCATTATATAAATCAAGAAAAAATAATTCCCATAGAAAGAAGCATTGAATTTGCATCTAAGTTTTCAGATGAGATCTTAGACAAAGCAGCTTCAGAGATTTTTAGGAAGTCTTAATTATGTGTCTGATTATTATAAAGATTTAGCCAAGGATACTGCAATCTTGTATAAAAGGTTAAATAAAGAATCTGCACTTTGGAGTCAGCAGCATACTGACAAGATAAGGCAAATTAAGTCAAAGGTAAAAAATTTACCTTATTTATCTTTACCAAATTCTAATTGGTTTAAGATTATAGAAACTGATGTATCAGACATTGGTTTTGGAGGAATCTTAAGGCAATTAGACCCAAATCTCAATAAAGAGATATTGGTAAGATTTGTTTCTGATAAATGGAATCCTACCTAAAAAAATATTCAACAATAAAAAGGGAAATGTCTTCAATTGTTAAATGCATTTTTTAATTTCAAAGTGATCTATTAAATCAACAATTTTTGTTGAGGATAGATTGCAGTGGAGTTAAACAGATTATACAAAAGGATGTTAAGAATTTAGTATCTAAGCAAATATTTGTTAGATGGCAGGCACAATTATCTGTTTTTGATTTTGGAATACAATATATCAAGTCTGAAGAAAATTTTCTTTTTGATTTTATAACCAGAGAATTTTTGCAAGGATGATTCCTCTACGAGGAAGTTATAGTAATTGAGGCAGAAATTCTGCTCGATATGGCAAGGGATGCAGTGCCAATGCACTTCCCATAAGTTCAGAAAATGTTCTCTCATTTGAGCAAGGGACGCATTGCCAATGCACTTTCCATTAGAATTCCATAAATGGTGGATTTTGGCATCCTATCTCAAAAGGGATCAGAAGAAGGATGACCGATCACAGCAAATTGATGTTGTCGCAAGGAATTGCTTTGCAGCCAATTTCATTGTCCAGCCCTACGATTAAGTACTACGGAAAAATCTTCTGGACAGTACTTATTTGGAGAAGAAATCCGAACAGATAAGTATGTACCTAGATTATAATGATGACTTGAATGATCCATGGTTCATATGTCAAAAATATTTTGGCGAAAAAACAGAATAGTAATGGAGACAATCTTACTCCATACTAATTCTGTTGCAATCAATCATAATTTTCATAATAATTCAATGAGAAGTGGCATCATCAATTTCAGCAGATGCACTATTCATAGGGTAATCAGACCCAATGAATGGGGACTTGACCCAAATTTAGAGAAAGCCATTTCATGTAAATGGGCAGATAGTCCTAGCTAATTACTGGGAGTTTGGGACTATGTCCAAAGTTTTACTAACATGTTTTATTATGAGAATCTCAAGAGAAAACAGTCTTGGTTTCTGCAGGTTAATACAGATGTGCTACAGAAGCCTCTTTCAGGCTGGTTTCATAAATGGTGGACCTACTTTGGGCCAGATTTAAGTTTTTTGCTCAAAGAAATATTTGAATATATTGAAGACTGGGTGGATAATCATCCTACCATCAATAAATTGATGGATGATAATATCTCTTCTGACTTACGTCTCATAATGTTTATTATTGAAAACATAATTCCATGGATATGGAAATGGGTCAAATCCGCAGAACTTGAAGCCAGAAAAAATCTTCCTGTGCTTAAAAGAAAGTTTTTATATAAGTGGTGGCTGGGCGCATGCCCAGAGAAAAATATAATGATATAATCATCACTATAAAAACTAATTTAATTTCTTATAAGAGCATGAATGAACATGCCATATCTCAGCAATCAGCTGATCTTAATAATAGTTATTTTGTTAATCTAAAAAATAAGTTCTTCCGGAAGCATCCTCACTGCACCGAAGAAGAAATCATGGTCAAATGCCTTGACCACATGAAGCAGCAATTTTACTGCACATTCGAGGCCAATCCAATTGCAAATGCCTCCATGAAATCTACTGAATCAAGGACTTCGTCTTCATCAACTTCAGAAGACCACAACAAGTACAGATGTTTAGTAGGAAAATCTCAAGATTCCTATGCAGAAGATACACAGTCCTTTCACACAGAGGACAGGACAGAAGCCATCTGGCAAAGAATTTTTGCTAGCAGACTTTGTAAAGGGCAGTCAAATCAAGACTAGAGGATAGACAAAGTCTGCTCATTCAGACTGATCAGATTAATATCAGCAGACCAAGCCATGTGATCAGCCAAATCACTAGCTGAGTCACCAAATACCATCCAGAAGGAATCCACTTTTTAGCAGAAGGAATCCACATTCGGCAAGCTTCATCCAGAAGGAATCAACTTTCTTTCACGATAGGCACACCAATTATGGTCACATCAACTTTAATAAAGTTGCTTTAGTCTACATCATCCTTATGCCAGCACAGCAAAGGAATCTACTTTCCATAAAGCTACTTTGATAAAGGAGCTTTATATCGATGTTAGCTTTTTTTCAGGCGGAAGAAATCACTCCAGCCAGAGAAAAAGGAATCAACTTTTTGAAAAGTTGATTTTTGTAAAAGCAAGATGCTTTACTTTATAAAAAACAAATTGCTTTAAGTCTTTTTCTTTTTTTTTTAGTCTTGTCATTCTTTTACCTGTCGGCCATGAGCGACAGAGCTAATTTTCAGACTCCAAGAATGCTTAGAAACCAACTTGGCTCTGATACCAATTAAGGAGCGGGAGCGGGAGAGAATGCAATCAGGAGTGGAGGAACAAGAAATTTTATTTCTCCAAAGGTTGAAGCTTCTGCCTTAACAAGGGAGAGGTTGTCCCCTTAAATAGCAGAAAAACAAAGTTGGCTTCCAAGCATTCTTGGAGTCCGAAAGTTAGCTCTGCTGCTCATGGTTGATAGGTAAACGAATGACAAGACTAAAAAAAAAGGAAAAGACTTAAAGCAATTTGCTTTTTATAAAGTAAAGCATATTGCTTTTACAAAAAGTGACTTTTCAAAAAGCTGATTCTTTTTTCTTTAGCTGGAGTGATTTCTTTCGCCTGAAGAAAGCTGACGTCGACATAAAGCTTCTTTATTAAAGTAGCTTTATGAAAAGTAGATTCCTTTGCTGGAGGGAGTCTTCCTCCGTCCGAAGTTGTGCGCTGGCATAAGGTTAATGTAGAATAAAGCAACTTTATTAAAGTTGATGTGACCATAATTGGTACCTAGTGTGGCCGAAAGCTGATTACTTCTGGATGAAGCTTGCCAAAAGTGGATTCCTTCTGCCGAAAGTGTATTCCTTCTGGATGGTGTTTGGTGACTCAGCTAGTGATTTGGCTGATCACATGGCTTAGTTTGTTGATGTTAATCTGATCAGTCTGAATGGGCAGGCTTTTTACCTTTATCTTCTAGTCTTGATTTGACCGCTCCTTGCGAGGTCTGCTGGCAAGAATCCTTTGCCAGATGGCTTTTGTCCTGTCCTCTATGTGAAAGGACTGTATCTTCTACATAGGAATCTTGAAATTCTCCTGCTAAACATCTGTACTTGTTCTGGTCTTCTAGAGTTGATGAAGACGAAGTCCTTGATTCAATAGATTTTATGGAGGCATTTGCAATTGGATTGGCCTCGAATGTGCAGTAAAATTGCTGTTTCATGTGGTCAAAGCATTTGACCATGATTTCTTCTTCGGTGCAGTAAGGATACTTTCGGGAGAACTTATTTTTTAGATTAACAAAATAATTATCATTAAGATCAGCTGATTGCTGAGATATGGCATGTTCATTCATGCTCTCATAAGAAATTTAATTAGTTTTTAAAGTGGTGATTATATCATTATATTTTTCTCTGGGCATGCCCAGCCACCACTTATATAAAAACTTTCTTTTAAGCACGGAAATATTTTTTCTGGCTTCAAGTTCTGCAGATAGGACCCATGTTCATATCCATAGAGTTCTGTTTTTAATAATAAACATCATGGGACATAACTTAGAAGAGATATTATCATCTGTCAATTTGTTGATGGTGGGATGATTATCTACCCAGTCTTCAAAATATTCAAATATTTTTTTGGACAAAAAAATTTAGATCTAGCCCAAAGTAGGTCCACCATTTATGAAACCAGCCTCAAAGAGGTTTCTGTAGCACGTCTGTATTGATCTACAGAAACCAAGACTGGTTTCTTTGAAATGGCTTGCTCTGATTTGGGTCAAATCCCCATTCATTGGGTCTGATTACCCTATGAATAGTATATCTACTGAAATTGATGATGCCACCTCTCATTGAATTGTTATGGAAATTATGGTTGATTTCAACAGAATTAGTATGGAGTAAGATTGCCTCTATTACTATTCTGTTTTTTTCTTCACATGAAGGATAACCCATTTCGCTAAAATATTTTTGACGTATGAACCATGGATCATTGAAATCATCATTATGATCTAGGTACATAATTACTTGTTCGGATTTCTTCTCCAAATAAGTACTGTCTAGAAGATTTTTCTGTAGTACTTCCTTCATCGTAGCGCTGGACGATGAAGTTGGCTGCAAAGCAATTTTTTGCGATATCAATTTGCTGTGATTGGTCATCCTTCTTCTGGTCTCTTTTGAGATAGGATGCCAAATTCACCAATTATGGAATTCTAATGGAAAGTGCATTGGCACTGTGTCCCAAATGAGAATATTTTCTGAACTCATGGTTAGTGCATTGGCACTGCGTCCCCTATCATATTGAGCAGAATTTCTGCCTCGATTACTGTAAGTTCCTCATAGCCGGCATCTTCTCTCTGGATGGAAATCTATATGAGCTGACAGCACTCAAAATTGTATTTCCTGCATCTCCAGATCGATAGCCGGCATCGGAGGAAGGGGTGGGTGCAAAAATTCTCTGGTTAGAAAATTAGGAAGAGAATTTTCTTCAAAACTTAATATATTTTATTTCAAAATCAAAAACAGACAATTGTGCCTCCCATCCAACAAATATTTGCTTGGATACTAAATTCTTAACATCTTTTTGTATAATCTGTTTAACTGCACTGCTGTCTACCCTCAACAAAAATTGTTGATTTAACAGATCACTTTGAAATTTAGAAATGCATTTAACAATTGAAGACATTTCACTTTCTATTGTTGAATATTTTTTTGGGTAGGATTCCATTTCTCAGAGACAAATCTTATCAATATCTCTTTATTGAGATTTGGGTCTAATTATTTTAAGATTCCTTCAAAACCAATGTCTGATGCATCAGTTCTTACAATCTTAAACCAATTAGAATTTGGTAAAGATAAACAAGATAAATTTTTTACCTTTGACTTAATTTGCCTTACCTTGTCAGTATGCTGCTGACTTCAAGGTACAGATTCTTTATTTAACTTTTTATATAGGATTGCAGTATCCTTGGCTAAATCTTTATAATAATCAGATGCATAATTAAGACTTCCTAAAAATCTCTGAAGCTGCTTTGTGTCTAAGATCTCATCTGAAAATTTAGATGCAAATTCAATGCTTCTTTCTATAGAAATTATTTTTTCTTGATTTATATAATGACTTAAAAAATCTTATTTTGGTCTGAAATAACTTTATTTTCTTAGCAGATATTGTTTAACCATTTTTTATGGTTATCATTTTGAAAGTTTTCAAATGTTTGATATGCTGTTCTATGGATGCAGAGAACACTAATACATCATCAACGTATGTAATAATAAATTGAGAAAATGGATTGAATATTTCATTCATTATACTTTGAAATTCTGATGGAGCATTTTTTAATCCAAAGGGCATTACGTTCCATTCGTAATATCTAAATGGTACTGTAAAAGCTGTTTTATATATGTCAGTTTTATCTATTTGAATCTGCCAATATCCTGATTTTAAATCAAATTTTGAAAATATTAGTGCTTGACTCAGCCTATTCAATAAGTCTTTCTTACTGGGTAATGGATATCTTATCCATTTTAACACCTTATTTAAGGGTTTATAATTAATAACTAATCTAGGTACTCTTTCTTTTTTTGCATTTTTATTCGCATAAAATGCAGTACAACTCTATGGAAATTGAGACTTTCTAATTAGTCCCCTATTTAGGAGTGTATCTATTTCTTTTTTGCATAAATTAAGATATTCTTGATTCATTTGTGTAGGTCTGGGTTTTGTTGGAATGTTCCTTTCATTAAAGGAATCTTCATATGGCAAGGATACAATATGTTTTTTCCTTGTCCAAAATGCATTAGGTAATTCATTGCATACTTCTTTAATAAATTTTTTTAGATCCCTAATTTTTTGTATTAAATAAGGATCTTGCAATTTCTTTTCAATACTAAAGATATTGACTTCGTTCTGAAGGAAATTTAATTGTCTTTCCTTTTTAATAAGAATATTTATTATTTCATTGATAACTTTTGTTTGTGGTTTTGTTATGAAAGAAAATATTATTTCTTTTCCTTGTTTTATGGAATAAATTCTATTATTGTTTATTTTTATTATAGGCATAATTTTATTTAGGAAAGGTGTTCCTAGTATAACAGATTGATTTAAATTTTTTACTAATATAAATGAGGTTTGTATGCATACCTCCATATTGCAAACATATGCTTCTGATATCTTATATTTGATATCTAATTTATTTCCATCGGCTATAGTTAATGCCTGCACCGCTTTTTCAAAATAATTTGTAGGGATTATTCCATCTTGGCTACAATTTAAATCTGCACCACTATCTATTAAATTGTCTTTTATAACAATGTTAATTCTTATATTCCATTTTTGATATCTTATTTGGTTTAGTATATTTATATAACTAGGTAGATTATTTTCTACTGGTTTAGAATTTTCTATCAATTTAGAATGAATTTGTTTGTGTTCTGATTTTAATAGAATTATTTCTGTTTTTAACTGATTAATCTCCTGTTTCAATTCATTTATTGACACAGGTTTTTCTCCTATTTGAAAAACTTGATCCTGACTTTCTATCTTTTCTTCTTGACTATTTTTCAGTACATTTAATTCTTTTATCTTCATATCCAATATGCTATCAGCGTTTATTTCTGATAGTTGATTGGAATTCCCCGAGTTATTTTCAAAATTCTAAACCATTTTGACTAATTCAGATTCAAAATTTAATCTAGACTCAAGTTTTTCTTGATCTGATTCCTTTGAAGTTTGAATATTCATCAAAGTTAATATTTCTTAGATTTTCTGATTCTGAGTTATTATTCAGAATTGCTTTAATTAATTCTTCTTTTCTTGATCTTTTATCTGGGTTAATCCCAAAACTTTCTATAGTTTCAGAGTTATAAAGTTTTGTAATTTAAAACCCTTTATAGAATTATTTTCTACTTCTTCTGTTTCTTCTTCCTTTGGAAAATATTCTAGCGTTAATTTTGCTTTTTGTTCTTCTTTATGGAATTTAATAAACCATGGAACAAAGTATTCGATGTTCTGTTTGGCTTCTAATTCTATATAATACCGAGTTTTATAATATTCTAACTCAGTTGCATTAAAACTATTGAAGTACCAACTTCTAAATTCTTTATTTTCTTTAGATTGGAATTCTGTATTCGGAATTCTCCTTAATATTCATCCTGGTAGAAGACTCATATTTTCTATTCTAAATATGATTAAAATTTTTAATATTAGTGGAACCTGGGCTTATGGAAGTATTTTCCATAATCGGCTAAATGATAGTGTCTATGCTTGACCTTATAATGTTATGCATTTTAATCCATGCATGTTATGATCATTTACTTATGATTCTAGGACTCAGAGCACTATTCCCATCCCGGGAACAGTCTAGACCTATCAATCTGATTATTTCTTATACTATTTAAAACTTAATCATCAAGTCCATCTCAGATTCGACCATTTTCAATTTCCCTTCAATCTTGTTCTTATTGAGCTTTCATCATGAGTCCATCTCAGAATCGACCAAAACACCCTAACACCCTACTCGCCATCCTGGCATCAATGGGCAAACGGGCAACACGGTCTTCCCAATGACTTCAGCTCAACCGAATATAAGATGGGTATACCAAACAGTCTTCCTAATGACTTCAGTTTTAAACAGCATAATAATAATCTAAGACAGGCTTTTCAGACCATGTTGTAGTATCCTTAGTCTATGAATCATATGTAAAAAACATAATATAAAGAGTCTAAAGTCTGAACATTATACCTTCATGCATAGCACTACTAGGCGATTAGCCAGCCATTCTGGCTATGCCCAGTTCCCTATACTAGTGTGGTTGGCTCAACAAGGGATTACCTCGGTGCTTATCCCTTGGCCTATGAACCCACATTGGTATAGTTGCGTACAAACTGGTCTAGGTACTACCAATAGCCTCCCCTTGGGCTTAGTGCTATGAACTGAACAATGCCAACTTGGCTCTAATTGGATTAGGGAATTAGGGAGCGGGAGAGAGAGAGAGAGCGCAGTCAGGAGTGGAGGAACAGGAAATTTTATTTCTCCACCTTTCTTTTTCTGCATTGTTATTCACAGTCAGGAGTGGAGAAATAAAATTTCCTGTTCCTCCACTCCTGACTGCGCTCTCTCTCTCTCTCTCCCGCTCCCGCTCCCTATTCCAAACTTGCAAATGGAAATTCAATTTTGTATACTCAGCATGTTTGATGTGTCAATATTACAAGTATGTCACATGTTTACCTTCTGAAACATAAGGCCTGGTTGTTTTACCCTTTTTGCCTTCACCTGAGACGGTAAAAAGTCTACCCTCATTTTTTTCAATCACTTTGAGCATGAGAAATTATCTGTTTTTATTTGAATAAAATGCTTGTGATATTGTTATCTGAGTAGTTTAATGTTGCATTATAGGTGATTTTCTTCATTTTTTTTAATTAAAAATTTGGAGTGTACTCATCTTCTTTCTAATGCAGAATTTGCTGGTGACATCTACCCTCACCATGTGCACCGACCCATACCCCACTGAAGTGGTCCAGAAACCAGATGAACCTGATAAGGCAAGTGAGGTGCCCTGCGGTCAAACTGATCCAGTCCCAAATGGAGTTGAAACTGTGGCAGGTGATGGCGATGAAGAAATGACTGATGCAGAGGCTGATGAAAATACCCCAAACACTGATACTGAGATGCAAGAAGAAAAGGTTACTGAAACATCTGATAGTGATTCCGAGCTTAGATCTGATGCCAATCCTTCCCAGGAGCTTTGTACAACAAGTGAAGAGCAAAATCCTTGAATTTCAGAGGTGCCATGAGGGAAATGGATTGGATTTAGCTTGCTGGAGGGCGAATGAAATGAAAATATTCTTTTCCCACTGTTTTAGTTGAAGATATTAAGAGTACTCTGTTTGGTTTGCATGCCCCTAACATGGGAAGATATCATATATCTGTAGAACCTAAGCAACTGCTCAGCCAGTTTTGAATTATAGTTTTGCTATACAGAACAATTTATTGTAAGGATAGTATGATTCAAATGGCACTAGACATTGTTTCAAACTGTGAACATTTTGAGGATACCAACTGGCTCAGTTGTTAAAGCCACTGGGTGTTTAATACAAGTGACGTGGGTCAGAATCCTGCACTTGGCTGATTTGTGCTAAGCTTCCTCCCATGCAAGTTCTCAGGGAAAAAAAGAAGGAAAAAAAATAAAAAACAAAGAAAATAACCAAGCACACTACAGTTGTTTATTTCTTTCTTTCCGTTGATCACTTAGTCTGACTCTATCTTTATACATGGCTCTTTACCTGTTAAAAGCTCGTCCATGAGGCAAACCTTGTTTTATATGGCTCTATATTCATGGCAAGGTATTAGATATACCATGAAACTTATTGAATATGTTGCATGTGCAAATTTTAACATTTTTGCACATAAAGAAAACAAGTACTTCGCAGAAAGGGTGGTAGATATTAGCTATTCTAGCTAACAGGTGAGTTTTTTTTTTGTTGCTTCTCGATTTTTTCCATCTTGTATTGATCTTATATTTTCAGTTTTTTGACAATGGCTTTTAGAAAGTTTAAAAGTTATTGTGAGCGAAGAAAGATTTGAAACTTTTGTGATTTCAATCTAGTCATAATTGTAATTTATGCACATCTGTTGGCGGAGGCTTGAGGGACCGAGTCAACGTTGGCGGAGGCTAGAAAGGCCGAGTCAGTCTTGCAGCCTGCCAACGTAGATGCACTGGTTAGTAGGTGGGACATACTCTGCCACGTAAAAAGGGCGTGGGGAGTCACTAAGCCCATGGCGAGGCCTGGTTGGAGTCCAGGTGGGCGAGGCCTGATCGGAGTCCAGGTGGGCGAGGCCTGGTCGAAGTTGACTCGTGGCGCTGTCTTTTGGTGCGGTTTAAGGAAATATAGTTGCGCCTTCACTAACACCTGCGAATTTTGGTGTAATGGTAGCGCTTGATCTTAACAACTGGTATCAGAGTAGGTGCTCTAGCTTTATTTGACCTAACCGTTAAGAGTAAAATATTAGATGGCAACCTCCTTTGGATCTTCTCTAGCTGAAGGCCAATCCACCAATAGGCTCTCTTTGTTCAATGGAACAAATTATACCTATTGGAAAGCAAGAATGAGAATTTTCATTCAAGCACAAGACTATGACATTTGGAGCATAATTATAAATGGACCACATATTCCCAAGCACATAATAGATAATGAAATCATCCCCAAATCTGAGAGAGATTGGAATGACAATGATAGGAAGTTAGCACAATTAAATGCCAAAGCAATGAATGTTTTATATTGTGCATTAGATCCAAATGAGTCTAATAGAATCTCTACTTGTATTTTTGCCAAGGAAATATGGGATGGACTTGAGGTTACCCATGAGGGTACCAATTAAGTAAAAGAATCTAAAATAAACATGCTAGTACATAAATATGAATTGTTTAAAATGGAACCAAATGAATCCATAACTGCTATGTTTACTAGATTTGCTGACATTGTTAATAGTTTAAAAAGTTTAGGTAAATCATATGCTAACACGGATCTTGTGAGAAAAAATCTTAGATCCCTTCCAAGGTCATGAGAAGCCAAGGTGACAGCAATTCAAAAGTTGACACTTTTGTGATTTCAATCTAGTCATAATTGTAATTTATGCACATCTACTTTCTTTTCTTTTTTTTAAATTTTTTTTTGAAAAATGAAAGATTTAGAAAGGTTTGAAAAATAAGAAGCAGTATAATTATGGCTTAATTAATTGCCGTATGTCCTTAACATTCAAGATTGCTAAATTTTCAGGATGGGTTATATTCAGGAATTTATAGCAGTATTTTGTTTATTGTTGCTGCTTCTTGCAGGGTTAGTAGGTTTTTCTAAGCAAGTGGCCTTTGATATCTAGTCTGTTTCCTTTATTTAACCTGCATTGAGAAGCTTATATCCATATATTAATTTTGAATTTGTGTGTAAGATGTTTCTGCTGCAAGAAACATCACATTATGCGGTGTTTAGATTACAATTTAAGGTTTGTCAATTATTCGAACTTAAACTGTTTTATTTTCATTTTCAGACTAAAACAATATTTGCCATTCTGTGTCAAGTCCAACTCTGGACTTTGATTTCCTTGCTGGTTATTGCTATGACCTCTTCTGGCTACCGCTGGATCGTATAGGAATGAAATTGCTCGTTCATTTCCTGATCTTTCAGTTTATATATTCATTCTCGTCAAAATCTATTTTATTGCATCACTTCCTAAATTTACAAGGTCTATTGCTAAATCTGGTATAGAATGTCGTGTTGAAATGTCCAAAGTAAGCTTTACAGTTAGCTAGTTACTTTCTCATGTTGATTGCCTACTAAGAGAAAACATTCTCCTACCCTCAGTGTTTGGGTTTTACGGGGTGAATTGACATGATCAGGATGTACATTCAGTTTTCGTTGAATGAAGTCGCTATTCATGTTTATGTTTGTTCATTTTGGAGAAAGACGGTCGAGTTTTTCAGTTGAGTGCGGATTTCATTCGGTAAAACTGGATTTCTAATTTCAGCATTCTTTTTTTATTAGCCAGTATGGAGGGTTTTTAATATAGCATAGTTTGAGGACTAAATAGTACGTATGCAAGCGAGAAAGAGAAACGAAGTCGGGCTTGAGTCTTACCCACATAGTGGCTCAATGACATATCTCTCTTTTTTCGTTTGAAGATTTAAGAATTTCAAATTAGTACTTCATTCGCACCTTTTGGTTCAGTTAGTGCACCCAATGGGCCAGATGCTGTTGTTGATGATGAGAAAGTTTTGAAGTTATAGACTGTAGTTATGTTTAAGAGTATTACTGTAATGATGTAGGATCTTATCCAAAAAGACTAGCTAGAAAATATTATTTGGATTTATTGGTCTTGTATAAATATCTAGGATCTACTTGGTGCATAGTTATGTGAGACTAAATATATGCTTACGCTAGTTCTCACATACTTCTCCAGTTTAAGCTCTGGTGTCCTCACCAAGCTAAAAGTCTATATCCATTGAAATCTAATCACAAGTACCATAAGTCTAATCACAAACACTATAATCAGTCTCCGGTCAATCTAAATTGGCTCGTGTTATAGCACCTTTTACACTACATAGGTCATGGGCTTTGTCTGCTTTGCTACTATTTATAACAACCTATGCTTACATAAAAAGGTTAGCTGAAAGATATTATTTAGATATCTCGGATATATATATATATATATATATATATATATATATATATATATATATATATATATATATATATATATATATATATGTATGTATCCAAGATTTACATAGTGCATAACCGATGTAGGGCTACATATATGTCCGTATGGGTCTTTACAATTATAATATACATCAAATAATGATGAAGAAAATCGATCTTAACTTAAAAGCATCATTGTGCATTTTAACATATTAATATAATGTAAGATGTTCATTTTTGTGTCTATATTATGCTTAGATGAGAGATCATTAAAATGCATGATTAGTTTTCAGACATTTTTTAGCGGTACAAATCATGATCAACTGCATGAATTTTCGATTTGGATGCCCCAATATGGATTATGAGATCGAAAGGAACACATACACTCTCCTCTTGAAAGAAGCAAAGCCAATCTCTCTCTCTCTCTCTCTCTCTCTCCCACTCTCTCTATATATGTATATATATGTACAGACTTGCGCGCGCGCACACACACACCTATATACATATACATATACATACATACATACATGCATACATATACATATATATATATATATATGTATGCATGTTTGTATATATGCATATGTATATATTTATATTATATATATGTATGCATATATATGGATGTATATATCTACATATTAGTGTGTGTCTATATGTGTGTGTGTGTATGAATATGTATACGTATGTATGTATGTATATGTTTCGAATATCTAATACATATTTGTTTAAACTATCACTCATCTCACACTAAAACCAAAAGATCAAAGCATCCGAAAATCCTTAAATAAGTATTAGTTTGTGAAAAGAAATCCAATCTTTCTTGCAAACTAATGATTAAATATGTCTTAATACAAAATCCACTTTTAGTAAATTTTCGAAATTGACAAAGAATATGTATAGTTTTAAAAAGACATAAAAGAAGGATTTTGGTTTATTTTTGTAATTAAAAAAGTGTTTCAAGAAATAACTTTTTTGTTTTTTTCATGTGGCCAGGGGAGCAAAAAAGACTGGGCAAACTATTTTTCATTTTTACAAAGAGTACATACATACATACATAAATATACACATACAAATATATATACATATATATATAAAGGATGTTGTTGTATTACACACAAGGTGTTAAAAAAGACTTTACACCTACCACCTACATAAGATGTGGTTATAGTACACAGCATGTAAAAAAACTACTTTACACCCATTACCAAATTTAATATTGGTAGTCAAAAAAATAAAAAAGTATAAACCATTAAATATGATCTAGAGATATAAAATATCTTTATACTTAGAAAAATATGATATGGAGACCTCTAACTATGCATCAAGTCATCCCAAAATTAAAACATTATAACATTCAATTATTGCTATATATTTGAGGTTTCTTGATGCATAGACTGGAAGCCTCCAAATCATTTTTTTGTAGTTAAATATTTTATGCCTTCTAGATCATATCTAATGATTACAATTTTTAAGTTTTTGACTACCAATTTTGGATTTGGTGCCAGTTGTAAAGTACTTTTTTGTGCACCCTTTGCATATTATGAACGTACCATTTGTGTATTACTACTATGCACATGTATAAACATGCACACTAGTAATTTTCATGTGCCATGCATATGTAATATACTGTAATTTCTCTTCATGGAACAATCACTTAACATGAATAACATTTTGAGATAAATTTCATATAATTTGTCAAGTTGATAATTTTTTAATAATTTTATAGAGGGTGTTGAATTTTTGCATTCACCTTTGAAGATTTGTTTTGTCCAAATGAAAACTGCTTGGGAAACTTATTTTCTTGAAATTTCTATTTTTTATATATTTTTTTCAATAGAAAGTCAAAATATTTACAAAATTTATTGGGAAAAATTAGTTTCTTTTCCATAAAAATTTTAAATTTTTTTCTATATATTATTGCTACCAAACAAACTCTAAGGAAAATAAAGATTAGGACATCACTCCTAAAATACATAATTTGAGCAATTCTCTCTAAACAAAGTTCTTGCTCTATTGTTTGAGACTTTGAGCATATCATACTATCAAAACAAGGGTTTGCTGGAAAAGGATGCCCTCTCCTTTGAGTCCTTTCTCATTATATAGAATAAAGAGATTAATTACAGCAATTAAGATTCCTTAATCTAAGCATGTAATAAATATAATACAACCTAACTATGGAAAGTACATTTCAAAATCAAATCTCTATTTTCAGCAATATATACTGGAGATAGGCTATCATCGACAGCTGGCTTTGATATTTCAAAATCAAATCTCTATTTACAGCAATATATACTGGAGATAGGCTATCATTGATAGTTGGCTTTGACACCCCTTTTCAAATTGATGCTGGTGTAGAAACCAGTAGCAAAGCCTTTGTAAAGACATCTGCAATTTGGAACTTACTTGAGACATGTGACAGGAAAATAACTTGTGTATTGAAAGCTTCATGAATCGAGTGGCAATCAACTTTGATATGTTTGGTGCACTCCTGATAAACTGGATTTGCTGCAATTTGAATGTCACTCATATTGTCTGCATGTAGAGGAGTCGGAATAGATTGGGGAAATCCAAGTTCAGAAAGCAGTCCATGCAACCAAATAATTTCTGAACAAGCAGAGGACATGGCATGATATTCGTCTTCAGTAGATGATTTAGCGACCCGATCTTGTTTCTTACACTTCCATGAAATCAAAGCACTGCCAAGGTACATGCACCACCCGTCGTAGAGCGACGTGTGACGGGGAACCCAGCCCAATCTGAATCATTATAAGCAGTGAGTTGAATATTAGATCTAGTTGAAAAAAAATAAGCCAAGTGTAGGAGAACCTAGAAGATATCTGATTATTCGACGAACAGTAGCCATGTGAAGATTTCGAGGAGAGGACATGAATTGACTGACTTGATTAACTACAAAAGGAATATCTGGCTGAGTTACAGTTAAATAGACAAGGCTGCCAACAATTTTGCAATATGGACATGGAACTATCACTACAAGAATATTGGGCATTAGCAACGCGTTTTTTGGCCTTTAGCGATGCTTTTAAGCGTCGGTAAAAACCATCCTGACGCTTAGGAATGCCACAGTGGAGAAAATATTTTCTGACGCTTCCAAAAATGTCAGAAATTAGCGACGCTTTACCGACGCTTTAGCGTCGGTAATTTAAAATATAGCGACGCTTTAAAGCGTCGCTAATTGGAATTTAACGATGCTTTATAGCGTCGGTAAATGTTCAATTTACCGACGCTTTAAAGCGTCGTTACATAAAACGTACCGACGCTTTAAAGCGTTGTTACTTCAAACATACCGACGCTTTAAAGCGTCGCTAATTGATATCTGTTCGTGATTTTAACGACGCTTTAAAGCGTCGTTAGCATAATATTTTTTTTTAAAAAAAATTTAAAAAATTTTTAAACCCTGTTTACAAAATCAAAGCCACTGAGATATACACAAAATCAAACATATTTATCTAAACATTCATATTGTCAAATTACATTCATACTATCAATTTACGTTTACAATGTACTTCGAAAAGCATAAAAAAATACATATAAAACTCCAAAATAAATGCTTCAGGGGTCACTGGCATCACCATCTCTACGTTCAGATGAAGTATCAGGAACCTGTAATAAAAAAAACTTAAGAAGTTAAGAATACAAAAATTATTAAGCTCTTTAAAAAAATATGATACTTATGTAAAATGTTCAAGTAGATGTAGTAATTTATCTGAGGAGGGACAAACTGATGCAACAAAGATGTAATTTGATTAATCTGAGCCCTCAAAGATTATATCCTTGTCTGGTGGCTCTGCTTCAACTCTTTTATCTCCGCCTTCAGATCATTAACCTCTGCAGTGCTACTACTCTATCTAGCATCTTGAGTATATCTACCCACTGCAGATAACTGAGTGGGGGTAACTCTAACGCCATAACCCCTCACTCGACCATAACGCTCCGAGCCCATCAATTCGGTAAACACCTGAGCTTCGATACCTCTGGTGTTGCCGATTGAAGATGACTCTTCGATATGCTCTAAAATAAGGGATGTAGATCAACTCTTTTATCTCCGCCTTCAGATCATTAACCTCTGCAGTGCTACTACTCTGTCTAGCATCTTGAGTATATCTACCCACTGCAGATAACTGAGTGAGGGTAACTCTAACGCCATAACCCCTCACTCGACCATAACGCTCCGAGCCCATCAATTCGGTAAACACCTGAGCTTCGATACCTCTGGTGTTGCCGATTGAAGATGACTCTCCGATACGCTCTAAAATAAGGGATGTAGATCTGTCCTATACCTCTCAAAAACAATCAAATTAATTTTTAAAAAATTGAAATACATGAAAAATCAGTTGCACAAATTATTAATGAATATATACAACTATATCTCTCGACTCCTTCCAGACAAAGCTGCCATCTCGGTGGATGTGAGTCATCTGATAGAACTCCACCTCACTAGGTTTCCTCCCATGGTCTTCCATCTACAACAAAAAATATATTGGAAGTGCTACATATCATGATACATGCTATATGATACAAGAGTTTCAAAAAATTTCAAAAAAACTTACGAATTCAGCTCTGAGCCTCGCATAACTCTTCGAGTCTGAAGTGTGAAGAATTGTTTGAGATGCTCATGCGGCTCGACCAATGTCAGAATATGTCTACCACGAAAAAAGTAAACATTGTAATATATTAAATGTATTAAACATTATATAAGGTATTGAGAGAGAATACACAACCTGTCCTCTCTCAGAAAATCAATAGTGAACAAGCTCCCTCCACTGATGATGGTATACATCAGGAGGACAAACACGAGCAACCTCCTCCTCTGTCATACCCTCGCGCTTCCAGTCAGCCTTCAACTTCGACTTATATTCTTTTCATTTGCGGTTGAGGGACTTTAGCACCCAATCATGGCTCTTTGGATGGAGCACAAACTTTTTTCTACACCAAAGTAAAGAATGTTATAATAATATTACAATAAGTATCAAATTAACAATATTAAATTCAATTCTTTACCTGTACAAATTTAAGAAGCTCAACTTTATAAGAAGGAAGCATATCATTCCACTTATGATAGTTGAGCGGACACAACTGATCCCTACGCCCAACCGATCCTAAGAAACTTGATAAAAGGCTTCCAGCCCTCTTGATGGGCTGCTCTAGTTTGTTGCATTCGACGACTATCTTCTCATCCTCACGAAGCTACCACACATCCCGTGCTCGAGAGGAACCCCGTGTCAACCTCACTCTCCCTTGTTCATCTATAAAAAATAATAAAATATCCATTAAAAATTGGAGGTAAATTAATTAAAATAATTAGATTGTAAATGAACTTAATATATGCACTTTAAATCAAATTACCCTGGATATGCAAGTCATCCATAACCTCCTGGCCTGGATCGTGCTGAGACTGAAACTATGCTGAGACTCGGACTCGTGCTGCTGGGGTTGCTGGGATCGCATAGACTGAGCAGAAGAAGATCCCACCTAAGACTGCTGGAACTCCACGTCTCTGAATCATTTTTCTCGTGGCATTTTGTTACCTAGTATGCACAAAAATGAATCAATATCAGTTAAATAATAATTAAATACTAAATGAATTAGTAATAAAAAATACATTATTCAATGTTTACATCGTAAATTTTTCTTACCATTACGAAACTATACTCTCTCAATGTCCATCAGTCGGCATAATATTAAAAGGCATACACTGAGTATAAGTCTCATTATCCTCCTCTTCCAACCCTTTTCTTATATCATACGAGTCCCTAGGTTTAGTCTTAATGACAACAGACCAATCTTTATCTTTTGAATCTTATACAAAAAATACTTGTCGAGCTTGAGATGAAAAAATAAATGGGTCATCTTTCAATAGCACATAGCACACTGGTATGTATCAACCTTGAAAAATTTATAAGTGTGAAACCATTTATGTCTTGTCTCAAACCTCTAGATGAATTTATATCCACCCAATCACATCAAAATAGTACTATCTTAAAGTTTCCATAATAATCCAGCTCATAAATATCCTTCAGGGCACCGTAATAAGTTTTTCCCTCCGCCTCAACCATAACTCCACTGTTTTGGGTTTTTCTAAATTTCTTATGTTCTTTAGTGTGAAATTTAAAACCATTTATAATGAACTCATCATATCTGTTGACAATATTGTTCAGACCTCGAGCAATGACTATTAATTCATCGGAACAGTTTTTCTCCATCATCCTGGGTACCTAAAAAATTATAGAAGCAATGATTAATTGATGCAAACATCAACGGACCTGCCGTGAGACCCAACAACAATAGTTTGGAAAATCAATTCCCAGATCGTCCAAAAAAGTTAAAAGGAAAGGAATATAGACCCCATTGCTATAAAGAGCAAGAAACCTATATTATCAAAGGATTAGGAATATTGACCCCGTGACTATAGAGAGTCAGAAACCAATATTATCAAGGGTTGGAGGTTCAAGTGGTTGTACTTGAAACTACCGTAAGTTCTACACAAGAACAATAGAGAAAAAATTCTCACAAGTGAAAACACCAAGTATTTATAGGCAAAACAAGCCTTGTGTCACGGCTCCTCGAATCGGGGCTGGACCGGACGCGGATCAAGGTATAAACCAGATCAGGTCGCTGGACGGGTTCGAGGTCTGACGGGGCTCTCTAGAGATTTGGGCAACTTGGAGACCAAATCTGGGCCCTAGGATCACCTAGGGAAACGTGTGCAAGATGTAGGTGGAATACCCAAGAGCATGGGGCCGTGGGCACGTGCTCCAAGGCGTGTATTGTTGAGAATACATGCTGGTTCATCATTAGGAGAAAAGCTGCTGCAACGAGACTGATTCAGCTTTGTGGGCTTATCTCGAAGCATGGACTGAATCCGGGAAATTGGGATGCATGAAAATGTGTGCCACTGATGGAGGAACGTGGCATAAGTCTCCAGAAGGCAAGGGACACGTTTTAACACGTTTTTATAACTGAAAACGTGTATGGTTAGAAGACGTGGCTGAAACGCTGTTTCCACGCGCTTTCACTTTGAGGGGCATTTTGGGAACTCTACAGAAGTCCGTTCAAAGTGGAAATGGTGCCATCTAGAAGGATTCTTCGTCCTGAATCCAACGAATCTAGTTTCATGGTAATCGGAGTTCGTTTGAGGTACGAACTTGGCTGTTTTATCTGATTGCGCAGAATCTTGCGGGAATCGGGGTTTTCCTATCTTATCTAGAATTCATCCTTATCTTGTGCATGGGAAGTTGAGTTCGTGAGGGACTTGTAACTGGAGGTTGTTCCTCTATAAGAGGACCCTCAAAGGGGAGGGATTGGTATCCGGGAGAGCTGGAGAGGCCAAGAGAGCTTATTGTAATCAGTTGAGTGGTTATTCAATAAAGTTCTCTTCCCCTACATTTCTTCTTCTCCTTCGTGGTGTTTTCTGGTGTTGTGTTTCGCTGCATTATTGTTGTTAGGCGTGACCTAAGTCATAGAGACTAGGTACCCACGCTAGGAAGGCTGATCGGTTATCTTTGATAGACCGAGCCGCACGTTGTTGGGATTCGCTTTGTAATCCCTTCGTTCGTGTCACTTGGTATCAGAGCCATACCAGAAATGAAGGAGACGACCTCTACGGTAACTTCCATGGTGGGAATAGCGGACGCATCATCCTCGACCATGGATCCCAATCCAGCCTCAGGAGGAGGCACGGCGATGGGTGGAGCGCATCCAGTTGATGAATCTCTGTATGGGTTACGTATTGCATCTCCGGTTATCTCCGCCGACAATCGATTACGGAGGTGCGAGGCCCAAATAGCTGAGGTTGAAGGACGGATGGAGGACCTTGAGGGTAGGGACGCAACCCTCCGAGGTGAAATCGCCGCTCAGCTGAACCAGATTTCCTTCGATATGGAGCGGCGCTATAAGGAAGTGCTGCGGCGTAACGAGGAGTTGGAGATCATGGTGAAGGCTCTCCAAAATCAGGTGGTTGGCCTTTTAAAGGAGAGTACCACCACAGGCGTATCCTCTTCTCCATTGACAATGGAGGTCGCAAGAGAGGCTACGCGCCCCCTGCACAAGCTTGATGTTCCCAAGCCACAAGAGTTCTGCGGACGACGGTCCGCGAAGGAGGTGGATAACTTTCTTTTCGCCGTGGAGCAATACTTGCAGGTTACCGGCGTGAGGGAGGAAGCCATGAAGGTGAGCACGGCGGCCATGTTCTTGAGGGATGTGGCGATGCTTTGGTGGCGACGTCGGGCCGACGATGTGAAGCGAGGGGCTGTTCCAATCACCACTTGGGTACAGTTCCAAACTGAACTTCGAAAGCAATTCTTCCCCGCGTTCGCTAAGGATGATGCTCGAGCACGACTACGGCGGCTCACGCAAAAGGGCGATGTGCGTGAGTATGTGCGAGAGTTCAGCGAATTGTTGTTGGAGGTACCAGACCTCAGCAACGAGGACTCTCTCTTCACTTTTCTTGACGGGCTCAAACCGTGGGCAAAGATGGAGTTGCAGCGAAGAGGAGTCCAGAGTTTGAACGAGGCGATAGCTCAAGCGGAGGCTCTCATCGAGTTCAAGACTCAACCCACAGCTCCCAAAGCCCAAGCATCGAAACAGGGCAAAGGTGGGGGAGCGAAATCAGGTCACAAAGGAGGTACAAAGGGCTCGAATCCGAGCTCCTCGAGTGGAGGGGCTTCCCAAGCGAAGGGCAAAGGGGTGGCGCAAGGTACCAGCACCATCTCATGCTATATTTGCAATGGACCGCACAAGGTGAAGGACTGTCCATTGAGGGGCAAGATAGCATCTATGGCGGTGGAGGAGAAGCAAGAGACCGACCAAAGGATGGGCTCACTCAGTCTCAATGCACTGAAGGCCAAGGGGCCACGAGGTCTGCTCTATGCACCTATCTGCATTGGTGGTCACATCTTCCAGGCACTCATTGATACGGGTGCCACTGACTTCTTCGTGGATCTAGCTACGGCAAAGAGGTTAAATCTGAAGATTGAACATGATGAACACACGTTCAAGGCGGTCAATTCCGCAGAAGTGGCTACTAGCGGAACGTCGAAGGATGTTGAGATCCAATTCGGCGCATGGACCGGACGGGTGACAGCGGTGGTCGCCCCGATCGACGACTACGAGGTGGTCATCGGCATGTCTTTGCTTACCCAGCTACAAGCCATGATAAAGCCGGATTCAGATGTGGTGGTGGTCCTGAATCCGAGTGGAGCTTGCGTAGTTCCAGGGAAGCGAGTTAAAGGGACTCCGCAGCGAGTCCTATCGGCGATGCAACTTGCTAAGGGGCTGAGAAGGGGACTTCCAACATATATTGCATCTCTTCAGGAGGAAGAACTACTGGAAGGAGAGGAGATTCCAGCGCCCATCGAGGGTGTTCTCACTGAATTCAGGGATGTGATGCCCCCCGAGTTACCCAAGCAATTGCCGCCAAAAAGAGAAATCGATCATCGGATTGATTTGGTGCATGGAGCACGTCCACCAGCTCAAGCACCATATAGGATGGCCCCACCTGAACTCCAGGAGCTGAGGAGGCAGCTAACGGAGTTGGTGGACAGCGGGTTCATTCGACCTTCGAAGAGTCCGTATGGAGCACCGATACTTTTTCAGAAGAAGCACGATGGTTCGTTGAGACTCTGCATCGACTACAGGGCCCTCAACAAGCTCACGGTGAAGAACAAGTACCCCATTCCTCGGATTGATGATTTGTTCGATCAACTTGGCAAGGCACGATGGATTTCCAAGTTGGATCTTCGCAGCGGGTACTATCAGGTTCGCGTGGCGGAGGAGGACATTGAGAAGACTGCATGTGTGACAAGGTACGGGAGCTTTGAGTACCTTGTCATGCCTTTCGGCCTCACCAACGCACCAGCAACTTTCTGTGCTTTGATGCAGCGTGTACTCCACGACTTCATCGATAAATTCGTGGTAGTATACTTGGATGACATTGTTGTATACAGCCGGACATTGGATGAGCATATGGCACACCTGAGGCAAGTCTTCTCTACCCTACGGCAGCACCAACTCTTTGTGAAGAGGGAGAAGTGTGTGTTTGCGCAGCAGAGGGTGCCGTTCCTCGGGCACATCATTGGGGATGGAAGGCTCAAGATGGATCCCTCAAAAATTTCAGCCATAGCCGAGTGGGAGGTACCTACACGTGTTACACACTTACGCTCTTTTCTTGGCTTGGCAAATTACTATAGGAGGTTCATCATCGGATATTCGAAGTTATGCGCCCCACTGACGGATTTGTTAAAGAAGGATCGACCATGGCGGTGGTCAAACCAATGTCAGGAGGCATTTGATCGTCTCAAGCAGGCGGTCACGGCGGAGCCGGTCCTCGTGCTACCGGACTTTTCTATTTCTTTTGAAGTCCACACCGACGCATCAGATTTTGCCATTGGAAGGGCACCCAGTGGCCTACGAGAGTCGGAAGTTGAACGACACCGAGCGCAGGTATACGGTTCATGAAAAGGAGATGACTGCAATTGTGCACTGTCTTCGAACCTGGCGTCATTACCTCCTCGGATCTAAGTTTGTGGTGCGCACGGATAACGTGGCCACAAGCTACTTTCAGACCCAACCAAAACTCACCCCCAAGCAGGCGAGATGGCAGCAGTTTCTGGCTGAATTTGATTTTGACATCGAGTACAAGCCGGGCCGAACAAATTCAGTCCCTGATGCTTGGAGTAGAAAGGCACAGCTGGCTGCAGTCTCTTCCTTTTCCGGACCAGCAAGTAACCTAATGGAGAGGGTCAAGACCGAGATGGAGAAGGATCAATGGGCCACTTCCATGGGTGAACTCATCAAAGACGGCAAGGCGCGCCGTTTCTGGACCGAAGGAGGGCTGATTTTGACACGAGGGTGACGTGTCTATGTGCCTTCAGGTGGAGGGCTGAGGCGCGAGGTGTTGCGAGAACACCATGATTCTATGTGGGCGGGACACCAGGGGGTGCATCGGACCCAAGCTCTCATAGAACATAACTACTATTGGCCGAAGATGCGGGATGACATCGAGGAGTATGTTCGCACTTGTCTACTATGCCAACAAGACAAGATTGAACATCGACGGCCTGCGGGGTTGTTGGAGCCATTACCTATACCAGAGCGTCCGTGGGAGAGTGTCTCCATGGACTTCATCATAGGACTACCTCTGGCGGATGGGAACAGCTCTATCATGGTAGTGGTGGATCGCTTCTCGAAGTACGGAGTCTTCATTGCAGCACCTACTACTTGCCATGCAGAGGACGTGGCGCGGTTTTTCTTTACATATGTGGTGAAATATTGGGGAATACCGCGGAGTATCGTTTCTGATCGCGATGCTCGCTTCACGGGGAGGTTCTGGACGGAGTTATTTCGGATGCTCGGAACGGAGTTGAAGATGTCCACGGCCTTCCACCCTCAGACCGATGGCCAAACAGAGCGAACCAGTGCATTATTGGAGATGTATTTGAGGCACTATGTGAGTGCCAACCAGCGGGATTGGGTGCGACTCTTGGACCAAGCCCAATTCAGCTACAACTTACAGCGATGGGAGTCGACAGGTAAATCA